>NC_059121.1:9600112-9910141 GCF_020740685.1 Jaculus jaculus
GTCCACCTTGGTGGAGTCCACCATCTGCCTTTGATCAAGTACTGAACATACCCCCCAGGAAGCGTTCTGGTGGGAATGCCTAACTTTTGTAACTTCTTTTCTGCAGAATCGTCATGCTTCTTATGAACATTACCGATTAACATTTCTACTTTCACTTTCTCAGGATCAGTATTGTCTTCAGTCATCATAAGCTGTTTCTACTCTACACCATCTAAAAACTGTCCTAGAGTTAATTTTTTATTCCTAGTAGAGTTATACATTTCCTCCATTGCCCTAATCATAGGAGGGGCACATTCAATACTCAAATTGTTCCTTGTACTTTGATTGTGTGCATGATTACCAGTAAGCATAGCGTAGAACTAGCTGTTCTTTGACAAACAACCAGAAGAAAGCAGAAAAGAAATAAAGCACAGAAAATAGCCCACTGGCGCCAGCAATTAGGTCGTCGTGACTTCTTATAGGCAGCAGGAACCATGACAGTAGCTGACTGCCAAGGGGTCACCGGGGGCATCCCTCCAAGGAGTGCTGGCCCTCCGTCCTCAGCTCTCTTCCAGTGTAGAGGCATCTCTGCTACACAGGCGAGGTCGCCGTGGACGTAGCAAGGGAGGTACTTTTCACATAACAAGGACAGGTTAGGAATGAGGTCCAGTCCATATTACAAAGTAAAGTGGGGAGGGACTTTCTGTCCACAGAACAAGGACAGGTTGGAGGGAGGTCCAGTCCACATGACAAGGACAGGTGGGGAGGGAGGTCCTGACCATATAACAAGGACAGGTGGGGAAGGAGGTCCAGTCTACAGAACAAGGACACATGTGGAGGGAGGTCCTGTACACATAGCAAGGACAGGTAGGGAGGGAGGTCCATTACACAGAACAAGAACAGGTGGGGAGGGAGGTGCTGTCCACATGAAAAGGACAGGTGGGGTTGGAGGTCCTGTCCACAGAACAAGGACAGGTGGGGAGGGAGGTCCAGTCCACAGAACAAGGACAGGTGGGGAGGGAGGTCCAGTCCACAGACCAAGGATAGGTGGGGAGGGAGGTCCGGTCCACAGATCAAGGACAAGTGGGGAGGGAGTTCCGGTCCACAGAACAAGGACAGGTGGGGAGGGAGTTCCGGTCCACAGAACAAGGACAGGTGGGGAGGGAGTTCCGGTCCACAGAACAAGGACAGGTGGGGAGGGAGTTCCAGTCCACAGAACAAGGACAGGTGGGGAGGGAGTGGGTGGGAATTTCTGTGCAGATCACAAGGACAGGTGGGGAGGGATTTACAGTACTCATAACAAGGATATGTGGGGAGAGTTTCAGTTCACGTAACAATGACAATTTGGGAATGAGGCTGGGATTAACATCCTGTCTACATAACAAGGACATGTGGGGAGGGAGGTCCTGTTTTCATAACAAGGACAGGTGGGGAGGGAGGTGCAGTACAGGTTACAAGGACAGGAGCATGTGTGTTTTAGTCAGGTTTGCATTCCTGGCAGAACTTACCCAACCAAGAGCAGCTTGTAGAAAAAAGAGGTTTATTTTTACTTAAAGGCTTGAGGTGAAGGTCCATAGTTTCAGGTAAAATGATGGCATGAGCAGAGAATGGGCATTTCTCCCTGTCCCATACAAGGTGTACAATAACACCAGGAAAGTATGTGAAATACTGGCAAGGGTACTCTGGCTATTGTACCCATAAGCCCGCCTCCAGGAGGCTTTTATTCCCAAATCTCTATCAGCTGGGAATCTAGTATTCAGAACACTTAATTTTATGTGGGACACCTGAATAAAACTCCCACAGTCTGCCCCTGGCCTCCATAAACTGATAACAATACATGATAAAAATATATATATACAATGCATTTCTTCCAACTTAAATAGTACCCTAGTTTTATGAATCCTAGTGATGTTTAAACATCTCTGCAATTCAAGGTCTTTTAACTGAGCCATAATACCAAAAAAAAAAAAAAATCCCCCAAACCCATAATTGCACAGAATATATACTCACACTACAAAAGGTATTGGGCACAGCAAAGAAATATTCAACCAGTACAAAATTTAAACAGGGCAAATATCAAACTCTGTAGCTTGAAGTCCAACAAATTCTAGTCAGTGACCAATCTCCAAATCCAATAATTTTAACCAGCAACAAGTCTCTGGAATTCCAAATCCACCCCTCCAGCTAGGCTACTCTCAGTCCTGGAACAGTTCATCTGGGGCCAGTAGCTTTCCTCAGCAGCTGTCTCATGGTCCTGGAATCTCCACTGGGTTTCCACTGCAATCCATGGTACATCCTCATGGCTTCATTGGGTCTCCATGCAGGCATCCAGCAAACCTGCTTCACACTGCCCATGGCCATTTCCAAAACACAAGACCATGTTGCAAACTCAATGACCCTCTCTTTCCTGCATTTCTTATACTCCATAATACCAGATAGGATGCCAATTTGTTAATCCAGGGGTAAAAAAGCAAATAAATTAGGCTTTGAAGAACAGGACACTCCTTGAGTATTCAGACCCCTCAAAAGAGTGTACATTCTTTCTGTTGCTCCAGTGCAGGTCAGCTGGCCCAATCTCAAAGATTGTAATCTCTCAATTGCAGCTGAATGGGCAGCAGTTCACCTAAAGATTTGTTTTTTTCTGTGCCATATCCCTCGGCTCACACCAGTTCATTTCTACACAGAGCAACCCTGCATAACTTCTCAGGACATGGGCATAATAGCAAGCCTCTCACACAAGCTGCTTGTAGCCCAGTCCAAGCAAAGCTCTTTTTCACCCTCATAAGCCAAACTTCACAGTCCATAGTTCTTACTACATTCACCTCTACCAGAATAGTCCATCAAGCTGTACTTACAGCACTGCAAGGCATCTCTTAGGCCAAGGTCTCAAATCCTTCCACATTCCTCTTGAAAATCAGCTCCAAAAGGCCAAAGCCGCACAGTCAAGTGTCTAGTAGCAAACGACACCACTCCTTGGTACCAACTATACTGTTTTATTCAGGTTTACATTGCTGGCAGAAATCTCTGACCACAAGCAGCTTTTTTTTGGGGGGGTGTATTTTGGCTTACAGGCTTGAGGGGAAGCTCTATGATGGCAAAGGAAAATGATGGCATGGGCAGTGGGTAGACATCACCCCCTGGCCCACAAAGGGTGGACCATGGCAACAGTAGAGTATGCCACACACTGGCAAGGGGAAACTGGCTATATACCCATAAGCCCATCCCCAACAATACACTCCTTCCAGAAGGTATTAGTTCCCACATCTCCATCAGCTGGGAACCTAGCATTCAGAACAACTAAGTTTATGGTGCCACCTGAATTAAACCACCAGAGTGTGGAAGCTTTACCCCATTGTAAGAGCAATGGGCCCAGAGCTTTGCAGGTAAGTCATCTGGTTTTAACTAGGCCACAGCAGATACCTTACATTTAATCTTCATGGTTCACTTCCTAAGATGCCTACGCAGAAGCCAGTCCCAGTGGCTGATCTCTGGAGGTCACGCTGAGAGACAGGCCTCCACTCAACCCCCTCCAGAGTCAGAAAAGGTGCTGGCCCTGAGGCCCATGGAGACTGAGACACTGACGGGCAAACCTCACAGGTCCAAGCACCTCACCTGGAGATGAATTTGGTGGTGATAGAAGTAACCGCTGAGGGACCCCTCCTGAGCTGTAGCCTGGATTTCCCCCGGGAAGGTCACTGTCAAGTGACATGGATGGTAAATGCTTTTGCCCTTGATGGCTGGGTGACCTTGATGGAGAATGAAAAAGATGAGCATTTCTAAGGAAAACAGACACAGGTTCTGGGGCACCATACCCTCTGGCCTCCTGGAACACTCACCTCAGGGTCAGTGGGAGAAGGGGCCTAGGCTCTCCCCATTCAGGGGTGCCGTGAATTAACTGGAAGTGCCAGTATGAATCTTTGACCCAGAGAAGACCATTCGCTGGTGCATATGCTTCACCTGCTACCTTAACAGAGAACAGAATAAATCCACTGAGCCACTAGTCTTCAGGCCACAGCACATTGCCAAAGCCCACCTTGAAGCTGGTTTTCCAAACCCTTCTATTGAGGCTCCTGGGTTTATGTTGTTGTTAGTCATAAAACCACTGCTCACCCAAGCCAGTCACTGAATTGTACATGAAATCCAACCGTGGAGGCAGTCACCATGTAATTGGCACCCTGTCCCCTCTTGACCTAGCAGATACCGAGTTGAGTCACCACTGTGCCCCAAACTTGCTTGTTTGTGTGCTGAAAATATTTATGAGGCGAAAGTCCCATCCCCAACACCCACACCCATGCCCATGCCCCCCCCACACACACACAAACAAGAAAGCTGGGCAGATGGTCGTTGTAACTTGGAAACAAATGCTGAAATCCACTCATAGGGAAAGGCTTTGAGGCAGGTGTCTGAACAGCAATCCTACAAGAGAACCTGTTTTCCAATAAACAGAACCACTCTGTGCAGCTGAACAAGATTTTTCCACCATGCCGGGCGTGGTGGCGCATGCCTTTACTCCCAGCACTGGGAGGCAGAGGTAGGGGGATCGCTGTGAGTTCGAGGCCACCCTGAGACTACATAGGTCAGCCTGGGCTAGAGTGAGACCCTACCTCGAAAAAACCAAAAAAAAAAAAAAAAAAAAAAAAGATTTTTTTTTCCACCAGAGGGTAGCAGAGGATCAGTTCTGTAAAATAGATTCATACCAGCAACAATGCCAAGACCCCTTAGGCCAGAAAGATCTCCCATTCCTCTTCCCAGATCCACACCTCTTAGCGGCTGTGTGGTATGTCATTTGTAGGGGTGAGGTCAGTTTCTGCCCTGCGGTTGCGAGAATCTGTTAGGCCTGTTCTGCAATTCTTCTTCGTTATTTGGTTTTATTATAGTTTAAGGATGAAAGTTTACTGCAGATGAACAAAAAGTTAAGTTTGTCAGTGCGTAAAAATTATAACAGTGTGTAATTAAACAGTTCCACGAAGAAGTGACAGTGGTGTGCTCAGCAGTCAAGGAGATCTGTATCACACTCTCCAATGCCTCAGGGGCTTTGGACGAATAGGTAGGTGGTGGGAAGAATATAAGAGATGAAGGGTATGGAGGAGTGCTTTAAACACTGCCTTCCAGACACGCAGTGGTTCTTGAATTTATGAGCTCACAGTGACTGTTGATACCTACACAAGACTTACATAGTATTGAGCTCAACACCAGAGTGTCACGGATGATGGAGAAGAGAGAAAAGTAGTTTAAAATAGAAGAGATAGGGCTGGAGAGATGGCTTAGCGATTAAGCGCTTGCCTGTGAAGCCTAAGGACCCAGGTTCGAGGCTTGGTTCCCCAGGTCCCACGTTAGCCAGATGCACAAGGGGGCGCACGCGTCTGGAGTTCGTTTGCAGAGGCTGGAAGCCCTGGCACGCCCATTCTCTCTCTCTCCCTCTATCTGTCTTTCTCTCTCTGTGTCTGTCGCTCTCAAATAATTAAATAAATAAATAATTTTAAAAAAATAGAAGAGATAGTAGGAAAGCAAAGGGGTTCAGAGGAGGGGAAGAGGAACAAAAGAGGGTGGTAGAGGGGATATGTAAGTTTTAAATAAACTTGTATTTTAATTTAAAAGCAAAGTCTTCACAGTGACACCAGCATAAAAGCTTGCAGGCTGTAAGAGACCCCCACATCCTGTTAGGGTAGAGACCCCATGAGCAGGAGATGACCACCAGGACAGGGGAAGGGTCTTCATACTATACTTTTACCTATATCACATACCTCCCAGCCCCAGCTTGTCCTGAGGGTGGCAGGGAGGCCCAAGAAGACAGAAGGGACAACCAGCCCTTCCTGGTTCTTCTCAATTACAGGTGGGAGAGGTGGGGTTCCCCACACTGCAGTTTAAGGCATGCCACCTAATGAAAAACACACCTAGAGGACCCAATCCCAAAACTGTGCCAGTGAGCACAGTCCAGGTATCATGGTGAAGCAAGAGCCAGCTGAAAACCAGATGCCATGTAGGGAGCTCAGGAGTCAAAAGGTTTTGTTCTGTGGTTAGCAAGATGTGCCTGTAGGCATGTTATGCATCTCTGTTAGATTAGAGCTTTTATCACAGCACACAAGCTTTCCTTGGGAAGAGTTAGTTCCCTGGCTGTATGCCTCTGCTTTTCTCTGATCCTCAAGTATTCACTTTGCAGTGTCCAGTTATTCCCCAGCACTGTGGGAACAGATCACCACAGGGTCACTGCAGTCATTCCCCAGTGCTGCAGTATCAGATCACCACAGGATCACTGTACAGTTATTCTCCAGTGCTGCAGTAACAGATCACTGCAGGATAACTGCATGGTTATTCCCCAGTGCTGCCATAAGAGATCACCACAGGATCACTGTACAGTTATTCTCCAGTGCTGCAGTAACAGATCACCACAGGATCACTGGCTTACCACCACATACGTTTACTTCTTCAGAGTGCTGGAGAGTAGAAGACGGGAGTCAACATGTTGGCAGGACCCTTTCTCACTTGGTCCTAGAGGTTCCTGGTTTGTGGCTGGACCTCACAGTCTGCACTAGCCTTTCTCTTCCTGCCTGAGTCTCTCAATGTCCACTGCTTATTGGGGCACTCTGCATGGATCTGGGCCCTTCCAATTCAACAGGATCTGATATCAATTCTTACCTTAGTTATGTCTACTGATGCTCTACTTCCAAGCACAGTATCATTCAGAAGACGCAGGCATGCTCAGTGCTGGGGGCGGTGCTTACCCCACTACACGCACCAACCCCACAGAGTCCAGGCTGGGTGGTTCATGCAGCGGGCACTTTGTAGGGCTCTCGGAGTCCTTACACGTTTCTGAGTTAGTCTATGCAGTACATATGATTATCAATCCAATTTGATAGACAGGAAAGATGAGGTAAGATATGCCCCTTGTCCAGAATCTTCCAGCAAAATGGCGACCAAGCTAGATACAGATGCACGTGGCCCTGAGCCAGGGTACCCTCTGGAGCCCAGGCTGCTCTGGCCCCTCTCACAGTCAGCCTTTCCATGTCCCGCTGGGACACACTGAGCACCTCTAACAAAGGAAAGTTAATTTTACGAACATAGAGTACGTTGAAATTGTTGAAATATCCAGAAAGCGAACGTAGGACAAGAGCAAAACCAGCACTCCCTATCCGGGTGTCCGGCCACTCGGTGGAGGTCTCAGCCTGGTGTCCCTGCAGGGACTTTAACTGATCCAGGCTTCCCAGCTATGCACAGGGGAGCTTTCCCTGGCCGCTCCTGCTGCAACCTCAGTGAATGGCAGAAGGCCCAACCACCAGGGCAGACTGTTTGAGCACCCACAATCTCCTGACATGGACGCTATCTGGGAAAACACAGGAGGAGCAGGGCCACCTCCCACGCCCATGGCCATGGCCCATCAGGGAACCCACAGTGGTGTCTGGCCTGATGTCACAGCCTGGTAGTTAGTGCTCTCTCAAGACCCGCAGTACCCAGAAGGATCCAGAATGATGTGGCAATGCGTCCTCCTGTCCAGCCTGCTCTCATCGGCCCTGCACGAAGTGTTCAGGTGTAACTTCGGTTTCCTCCTCGACTGTCAACTGTAACTTATTCAAAACAGCCCATATCTTTCCTCGGGAATACGGGATGCCTGCCTTTTGCTATTGAGAAGTCTGACTGTGGGTCTGCATCTCCCTGCATGGCATCTAGAATCTTCCAGGCTGTGATGTATGTGACTGGCACGTGGTTGTCTTTGCATGTGTGCACATCAGGTGCTGGGTGTTTGGCACTCCCAGTGATCCTGGGGTGGGAATTCCTCAGTAACCTACAGATAGACAGATAATTAGAATACCACCATGACCTACAGAAGTCCAGTCACTGGAGAGACGGCTTTGATACAGTGTGGAAACATGAGCCCCGATGGAGGTACGTGTATGACACCACGGGCAGGCAGACAGCAGGGACTTTCCTGGAGAAAATCTTATGGGAGAGATGGTTACTGAGAAGGGCATTGAAGGAGAGGAAGGGCTCCCTGGACAGACACTGGGTTAGAGGGCCAAGCCAGAAGGCATCTAGGTGCCAGGGACAAGATCAGCATGAAGGTGGCACCCAAGCAGGCAGCTCCATTGTAAGCTTGCGCCCAAATCCAAATCCCCACCCTGAGCCTGTGTGACACACACCTTCAACCAGGTGGATGAATCCTTGGGACCCAACCTGCCATTGAGCCAGGTGACAGGAAGAGGGTTAAGGACTCTCCCGATCCTGAATGGGCACCCTTCTGCCAAGCCACACTATGACTCTAGGTACACTGGTCATGGCATTTTTACCACTTCCCATCGTCTCCCTGGGGCCTTTGGTTAACTGTGCTGTGGATCCTTTAATCCTTTAGAACATCCAGGTCTCCCTTTCACCAGAGCTATCCTTAAGTGGGTGGGCTTGAAAGAACAAGAGGAAAGTTAAAATGGAGTTCATCTCATCTCTTCCCCTGCAGAGGTGCAGGGACTGGCTAGCCAGTTCTGATGACCAGGCTGCATCACCACCTGCCAGCAGCTTCACTGCACTGTCTCTGCACGCACATGTGTGAACTGGTCTTGTGTTCATCATTGTTTATCCCAAGCACATATGGATGAGCCAACATTTAAGACTGTGGTAGGAGCTGCACATCTTGTCCTATATATAAGTAGCCAGGATAATACAGTCACCCTATAGTGCACACCATGTGGTTGTCTGATTTCACTGACAACATGTGCTATGTGCTGTTTGACCTGACCTTTCTGTCTTTTACTAGGGAAGTTTGTCCATCACTTGTTTTGCTCAGGGACATGCAGGGAATGAAGGCATCTGTTCCACTGCACAGGATCCCAACATACACACACATGATCTGGGTGCCACCATGGATCATTCCATCATGGCCACTAGCAGCTAAAAGGAACCCTTTCTCAGTGCTCCTGCTAGACTGGTGCTTCTGCAAACTGATCTGCACTAGAAAGCTGGGCAGAGGAGGTGCTTAAAGAGGAAGTGTTGCAATCAGTTTCCTCTCAAGAGGAAAACAAAAAAAGAGGGAGTGTTGAGATTTGAGGAAAAGTAATCATAGGCAAAGAAAATAAAATTAGTATTTTGGAAATTGAAGGAATTTAATAAAAGCAACATGGGGAAGCAGAGCATCTCATGCATGTTAAGCATTTCCACAGACAGAGCAGAACCAGTAGAGACTGAAGTGGTAACATAATTGCAGAGCACCTTATTGTTTGAAATAAGGAATATGAGTTTGTTTAGATGTGTCTAAGAGACTCTGACATAGAAGTGTATCATTTGTCTCATATATGAGTTTGATTTACCTAGTTTTGAAGATATATTTGGGTTCATTTTAGAGCTAGTTCTTATTTTATAACTTTCATTCTGATAGTACTGACATTTGGTCAAAAATGATTGTAGATGTGTGTAGGACTTCCAGATAAAATGGCTGCATAGGAATCATGCTAAACCAGCCTAGGGAGGGATTTAAGCAAAATACACTTTTCTTCTGAAAAGTGGAGGTGTGTAGGGTTTTCATCAGCCACAGCAGAGAAGCAGAAGAGACCAAGATCTACCAGAAAGGAGGAAACTGGCCAGAATCCTGCCAAGGTGTTGTGACCGTGATCCACATGGATCTGCATGCCCACCCATCTCGGCGCTGAACTGCAGAAGCTGAGACCAAACAAGAAGATTTTCCAACCTCATCAGCCTCCTTGAAAGTCAAGAAACCTTTAGGGGACACAGCAGAGACCAGCTAACTGAAATACTGTTGGGACCAGGTAAGCAGTTCCAGTACAACTCCAAGCTTCCCGCACTCTCCCATCCTCCGACCTTCAGAACCATGAACCTCCGGAGAATGCATTCAGCCCCTGGAGGCAGGACATCGAACATAGCTGATCAGCACACCAGATTCACAGCACAACACAGAGGGATCAAGGTGGGCACTCAGCATGGGTGAGATTGGAAGTCACCCCAAAGGTAACACGGCTGACTGACAAAAAGAAGCAGGCACATAGGCCTGCACTGGAAGTGCTAATCTTTCTTTCCAGGTCAGGGCAGGTTATGGGTTACATATTCGTGGTTGGCTTTACCATTTTCAATTAAGCTTTATTTACAGGTTGACTATTGTTGCCTTTGATGCTTTCAGATTCATAGGGCCTTTGTATTTTCCTTCTGTCATTGGGGGCAGAGTCTGATTCAGACACAGGCTGACCTGGAACCCATTTCAGAACAGAAATCTCAACCCAGAGGTCCCTCAACAGATGAATGAATAATAAAGATGTGGTGCATTTACACAGTGGAGTTCTATTCAGTGGTAAAGAAAAATGGAATTATGAAACTTTCAGGGAAATGGATGGATCTGGAAAGGATTATACTAAATGAGGTAACCCTGACCCAGAAAGCCAAGTACCACATGTTCCCTCTCATATGTGGATACTAGAGACAAATGTTTAGATTTGTATGTGAGCTGGAACCAAAAATTGGTAGCAGAGGCCAGTAAGCTAGAAAAAATGTATAATGCAGGGAGGGGAGGGAAGGACTTAGGGTATGATATTGTATAAGTATAAGTAGAAGAATAGATTACAAGGAGTGGAATGGCCTAAGTGAGGCCAGGGAAAGACATTGTGTAAAAGAAGGGTGGGGAGAGGGTCAATTAAAATTTAAGATATTTTAAATATGACATATGAAAGCCTACTGTTTTGGGTAATGAGACATCCAGAAGCCATAGGTTGTTACTAGAAAATCTTTACTGCCAGGGATGGGATACCTTTCAGTGAGCTGTTGGTCAGGGAGGTCCCTGTTGCCTCCAAAATATTACAGGCTATTGCCAAAACCCTTGGTTTCCCATGAGAAACAGATGGTAAAACCCTATTGCTGAAGAGTTCACATGCCTGTGCAGCAAGGTCATTGAGAAATCACACAGTGGCTGAGCTGACAACCTCCTCACTGTAGACTAGCCAATTGAAAGCTGGAAAAAGCTGTACTGCATGCAGCCCTATGGGAAGCAGAAGTCATCAATAGTGAAAACAGTTGACACTGGAAGCCTCAAGTTTGACCAGACAGGCCAAATGACCACATGGGTACAATAGTGGCATGTCTGCTCTGGGGTAAACCAACTGCTCTCTAATTGGACTGAACACCCACTCTATGGGAGGGAATAAATGTCTGGTACTGAAAACCTAATCAAAAGCCTTTAGTAGAAGAGGTCATGAGCCTTAGGGGTATAAAGCCTGCCCTTGTCTGGCTAAATGCAAATATTATGCTCACCAAACTGTCCTGTAAACACTATACTTAATGTTGTTATTTCTATATTAATACTACTCTCACTTTTGGTTACAGAAGCTCCTTTTCTCTTTAGATTGGGATGACCTAAAAGGCAACATAGTGCTAAGAAGTGACAGAGGAGTGTCCAGCACTAAAACATCTGTATCACACCCTCACAGCCTCCAGGTCCATTGCAGAAGAGGTGGCAGAAACAATGTAAGAGCCAAAGGGAGGGTACACCTCCTTACAATGCAACTGTCCATACTGAAGTTGGCCTCAGTATCTACAACCTTACAGTGCCTAGCAAAAATACCTTCACAAGACTCTTATAATAGGAGAAAAATATGATGACAACAAAATAAAAGAGAAACTAATGGAGAGAGGGAGGGGAATATGACGGAGAGTGGAGTTCTGAAGGGTAAAGTAGGGGAAGGGTTGGAATTACCATGGTTTATTGTCTCTAAGTACAGAAGTTTTCAATAAAAAACTATACATTAAAAAAATCAAGTGAACAGAATATGAGGAAACTGTGTGATACCCTAAAATGAGCAAACATCTAGATCACCGGTATACCAGAAGGAGAGGAAATCCAGGCCAGAAGCATAAAAAATATATTTTTAAAAAATTGTGACAGGAAAATTTTCCAATCTCTCAAAAGAGTGGCCTGGGCTGGAGAGATGGCTTGGCAGTTAAGCGCTCACCTGTGAACCCTAAGGACCCTGTTTCAAAGCTTGATTTCCCAGGACCCACATTAGCCAGATGCACAAGGGGGCGCACGTGTCTGGAGTTCGTTTGCAGTGTCTGGAAGCCCTAACATGCCCATTCTCTCGCTCTCTCATTCTCTCTCTCTTTCTTTGCCACTCTCAAGTAAATAATAATAATAATAATAATAATAATAATAATAATAATAGAGAGGCCCAACCAGATACAAGAAGCCTACAGAACACCAAACACACAGTACTAAAGAAGAAACTCTCCAAGGCACATCACAGTTAAAACTCTTTTTTTTTTTTAATTTAATTTATTAGTTTTCTTTTCAGTAAATACAGGCAGTTTGGTACCATTGTTTAGGCTCATCTGTGATCTACCCCCTCCCATTGGACCCTCCTTGTTGATGAAAATGGGTCTTGCATTGTGGAGTTAGCCCACAGTTATTGGTATGATAAATGTCTCTGCAAATCATGACCCAACATGTGACTCTGACATTCTTTCCGCCCCCTCTTCCGCAAAATTTCCCTGAGCCATGTTGGGTTCATTTTTGGTCTGCTTCAGTGCTGAGGTGTTGGGGGCCTCTGAGGCTCTGGCTCTCTGATTTGGTAAGCATTGATTCTTCTCTGTGTTGGTCTCCTTCCCCCTTGTGCTGGTATCCAGTTCACAGGAAAACATCACCCTTGCTTGTTTCTCCAGTTGTCCTTAGTTTCAGTTGGGCCCCTTCTGAGGTATGTTGGGGCAGCTCTCTTCTTAAGATCTGCATCTATCTGGAAAAGAGAAGCAGATTCTCCACCGGAGAGTAAGTTAGCACCCGGAAAATTGAGATAACACTTACATTTTTGATAGACAGTTTGATAGGTGTAGGCCCTCTTATACCCCATGATTGATGGTAGCTTGATATTGTAGAGTGGGCTTTTGTTTGGGTGTGGTTCTGACTTGTTTCCCAGCTCCAACGACCAAGATCTGTCCAAGCAACGCATTGTTTAACCTAATTAGCAACAAATAACCTGATGTGATGCCCACACAAGTGCAATAGTGGTACACAGCCATGGTGAGGAACCAATTGCTCTTGAAAACTCTTAACAATGAAAATAATGAGAGAGCGCTAGATGCAGCAAGAGAGAAACAACTCACTACATACAAAGGCAATTACATCAGAATTACCTCAGATTTCTCAGTGAAATCCCTGAAAGCCAGAAGGGCCTGGAAAGAAACACTTTAAAGTCTAAAAACCTATGGCTTCTGACCCAAGCTATTCTACCCAGCATGTACCACCACACCCAGATAAGTTACTTATTTTAACTAAACAAATTAACTAAATCAAGACTTATACACTGTAGCGAATTCCACTACTCTTAATTTTGAGACAGGTTCTTGCTAGTTAATTGGGGCTATTTTAGAACTATCTGTGCATGTGAGCCTGGGCTCAAACTTGACTCTCTTGCTGCTGCTTTTGTGTTTTCATTATCATTCAATTCTAGGAATTGTATAATTTCTTATTTGATTTCTTCCACAACCCATTCATTGTTTAAAAGTGCATTGTTTAGTCTCCAGTAGATGGTGGAGTTCTTGATGAGTATCTTGTTGTTGACTTTCAGCTTTTAATCATTGTGATCTGATATGATGCAGAGAGTTACTTCAATGTTCCTGAATTTATGAAAGTGTGCTTTATGGCCTAGTATATGTTCTATTTTGGAGAAGGTTCCATGGCATGCTGAGAAGAATGTGTATTCTGTAGAGTTGGGGTAGAAAGTTCTGTAAATGTCACAAAGAGCTAGTTGATCTATGATGTTGTTGAGCTCTATTATTTCCTTGTTGATTTTCTGCTCGGATGATATGTCTATTGATGATAGTGCAGTATTGGAGTTTCTGACCATGACAGTCTTGGTTTTATTTCTGTTTTGTTGCCAAGTAGGTTTTGTTTTAAAAGCTATGGTGAACCTTTGTTTGGCACATAAAGATTTATGATTGTGATGTTCTCATATTGGATCATTCCCTTGATGAATAAGAAGTGGCCCTCTTTGTCCTTTTTGATTACTTTTGGTTTAAGTCTACTTTATGAGATATTAATATAGCAACACCTTCTTGTTTTTTTATTTCCATTTTCTTGGAATATCATTTTGCATCCTTTCACCCTGAGGAGGTGTCTATCCTTAGTGGTGCAGTGGGTTTCTTGAAGACAGTAGGTAGAAAAGTCCATTTTATTGATACACCCTGAGGACTTGTATCTTTTGATGGGTAAGTTAAGACCATTAATATTTAAGGTTATTACTGGGAGGTTCAAACTAATACCTGCCATGATGAAGTGCATTATGGGGTTTGGTGCTTTCTCATATTTTGTACTTTTTGAGTCTGGTCTATATTTGGATATTGTTATCTTCTTGTTGGCTCTTGAGATTGGTTGTTTGACTCTTTTGTGTGGAATATACCCTGAAGTATTCTCTGTAGGTTTAGCTTTGACTTCATATAAACATAGAGTTGACTTTTTTCATGGAAAGTTTTCCTTTCACCATCTGTTATGTTTGATACTTTTGCTTTTAATCCCAGCACTTGGAAGGCTGTGGTAAGATGATCACAGCGAGTTGGCTGCCAACCTGGAGCTAGAGGGAGGGAGCCCACAACAGCCAGGGCTAGAGTGAAACCTTGCCTCAAAAAAAATTTTTTTAAGGAAAAATAAGTTTATAAAAGCAAGAGAGTCCTATCTCACTGAAAACTTGTCCTACATTTTTCTCTTGCCTATGTTCTTTCTATGTACTCTCATTCATGAATGTCAAACTTCCACTGGGCCATTAAGACAGACTGAACCAGGAAAAGAGTGAAGACATTACCACAAAATTTTATCTAAGCTAGCAATTAGATGTAGATTTCCCTTCCTTGGATTTGCTACAGTGTATAAGTCTTGATTTAGCTATTTTGTTTAGTTAAAATAAATAACTTAGCTGGGTGTGATGGTACATGTCTTCAATCCCAGTAGGAGGATTGCTACGAGTTTGTGGCCACCCTGAGACTACATAGTGAATTCCAGGTCAGCCTGGACTACAGTGGGCCCTACCTTGAAAAACCAAAAAGAAGAACAAGACAAAACAAAACAAAACAAAAAACCCCAACTATTTAAACTTGCTTTTTGGGACCTGGAAAATGAATACATAGATACACAGACAATATACTGGAGATGGGAAGTAGGGAATCATATTCCTAATTGAACTACCATTCCATGTACACATGCTCTGCCAGGGAGCCCTTTTTATCCTAATGGAGACATGCCTTAAAAGTTCATGCATTTCTAAGATTCCAGCAAATCTCTTGTGTAATTTAATTTTGTAATCTCAGCCTTCTGAGCTGTTTCATTGGGTTAGGCTACAAAAGAGTGTCTGGGAAGACTTCTGTTCCCACTTATTTGACACCTCCTCTCTACAGTGTTAGGCAGTCCTGGAAGTTGGGCAATTGAAGTGAAGGTCAGACTTTTAGATGGAAAAATTTTGAGCATTTCATGAATTTCTAATATTATTGTTTTTAATCACCATAAAAATCACAGATTAATTGGTCTGTTTTCTTTGCTTGGTTCCTTTATCCAGGAAACCTTTCCTGTTAACACCAAATGTTTACCTAATATCTGGTAGTGCCTAGACTTTCTGTACCCAGTGTATTAGATGTGTGTCCCTGTCTCAGGAATCTGTCTGAGTCTGTTGTTCCTATTCTCTGTATTCACTGTAGTGGAATTTTCATAGCCCTCATCAGTTCTCATACTTTTTTGAGGGCTGAGATTAATTATAATGACCACCAACAGCTGAAAAATGTCTCCTTTTTCCCAAATTAGACTGCTAAAGGAATTAATGAGTTGATGAGAATATTCAGGCATAATCCACTTCAGAGAGAGGTAGAGAGCCTTTATTCACATGCAGACCTCTGTTGGCTTATGCCCCAAACTGACAGAGGCCCTGAACTCAGATTGTACTTACACACCTTTTACCATCTTTTGTCTGAATTTTCCCCTGCTTAGAGAAGGGAGAGATTTACATTCATAAGTGTAGAGTTCTGTCAAATAAGATTAAATACAGGCAGCTGTCTCCTGAGATAAGGTAGTTGTTAAATATTGTCCAAAGGAGTCAGGCTCAAAGTCACAGAATTCTTGTTAGCTACCATCAGAGGAATCTCTCCTCCTGCAGTTTCAGAGGACAGAGTGAAACATCTGTTACTTCACTGAAAGTCCTAGGTACATTTACATTTCTTATAGATACATTGGTTATATTCTATCTAAACTAATATAAGCTAGAAATATTAAATGTATTGTATTCCTTTAATAATATAAGAACCAAATTGCAACCATATTATAAAAGCAGCCTAGCAATCAATAACTCTTGTTTGGAGTGTGGTAGAATGAAAGTTGTGTCCATTGTCCACGTGGCTCCTAGGTACCTTAATCGATAATGTAATGGGTCTGAGGTTACTCAGAGATTCACAAGTCTGACATGAATATGATATTAATAAATAGAGGCATTTATCTCTGGCCAGTACTTCACTTTGAGCTGGGGACTCAAGAGTGTAGCCCCAAGTTCCCTCTGGTCAGGGGTTATAAAGACAAAGTTTACGTCACATTGATAAACTGCTGTGCCAAGACCCCTGACCAGGAGCCAAGACTCCCAGTCACCCAGGAGTCACCCAGAGAACCGCCACAGAAGCTGAGACACTCGAATGTAAAAGCAACAGGTTTCTTTATTGCAAGCCTAGGCCTGGGCTCCGTCCCCACAGTCCGGCACAGCAGTAGTGAGGGAGAGAGCCCAGACCCTCAGAGGAAAGGGGTTTATAAAGAAAAGGTTACAACATATTGCGACTTTTGAAATGATTGGGCTTAAGAGGGCACACACAGGAATTTCAGAGGGGGTGTGCCTGGGAACTCCAGCCTACTTATCTTAGGTAGTAACTTGTTTGCAGAACCTATTGCAAGAGCTGTTTGCAGAACTTATGTTTTGCAAGAGGCCAGAGCCTCCATGGCTAGGTTTCTCTAGAATGTCCTTGAAGTGGAGGCTTCCCAGGAATCGGGGTGGGGGGGGGGGTAGGTATAGCTAAGCAAGCATGGATACAGAAGCAAAAATAGCACATTAGTCAGCTAGTTCCTCATCTGAGTCACAATGGCTGTCTGACTTTAAATGGCAGCACCACTGTCCAGCCACTAAGGGGGTCACAAAAGCCAGATGCAGCACGTTACTTCTCCTTGGTCTCTCAAAACAAGTATGTGAAAGCCAGTCTAGTTACAAAAGTGGAGGGAAAAAAGTTAGCTGTTATCTCACTCAAGCAGATGGCCTGGTATCATTTTGCATACAAAAGGTAACATTTGCAAGGCACCACATCCTACCTAACAAAGGTAATATTTCCTTATGACATTTCATTATCCATCACGTTCCCCCCTTGAGTTGGTGCACCAAGTCAAACTTTTGACTCTCCCATGGGAAACAGCTGGTATTGGGATCTAGTGACCATTAATTTTATTGAAGAAATTCTATGTTGGATAAACTTGATTGCGGCATTTAAATTGCAGGGGCCTACAATCAGTCCTAAAAGTAACAGAATTATGGGTCTGGCGATGGCAATAATTGGAATGATGAGCCACAATGACCAAGAGCACAAATGTTTATACAAGCAAGGGGGCAGCTGGTTTACAGAGCAGGATGTGACAGTTAGCTTGTGTGGTGTATGATTCAAAACAGCGTTTTTGATATCTCATGCTGAATTCCTCAGGCTTCTGCCAGGTGTAGACTAGTCAGCTTCCAGAGTGACTACAGCAGTGTTGTAGTCTCCTTGTCATAGGCAGGTGTCCTCTGGAGCTTGACCTGCAAGGAGCCCTCAGGGTCCCTGGTAATGTTAGCTGCTATGATCAGCTGAGGACATTGTCCCCTTGACTCTGGTGCAATGAATCTATACCCCGTGGCTGATGGGTATGGGCCCAATTTCGTGAGGCTGTGAGGGCCCCTTGTGTTATAAATTTGAGGGAACAGCACTAGTGGCAGGAAATTCTGGCTTATCTCTGAACAAAGAGACACCTTTGAACAACCAGCACCCCCCACGTCAGCAAGTACAAACAGCTAGAACTCTAACTTGCTTTTACACATTAGAATCAAGGTCTGAGATCTGTCCTTAATGATGTTCCTCCTTTAATAAGACATATCAAGGAGAGAACAGACGTATACAAATCAATAACTATTAGCTAAATATAACCAGGGAGGACAATTTTTTAATTTCTTTAAGATTTTGATTTTAAACATTTTTTTGTTTTTATTTATTTATTTGAGAGTGACAGACAGAGAGAAAAAGAGGCAGAGAGAGAGGGAGGGAGAGAATGGGCGCACCAGGGCCTCCAGCCACTGCAAATGAACTCCAGACGCGTGCACCCCCTTGTGCATCTGGCTAACATGGGTCCTGGGGAATCGAGCCTCGAGGCAGCATCCTTAGGCTTCACAGGCAAGTGCTTAACTGCTAAGCCATCTTTACAACCTGATGGAATTTCTTTATTTAAAGGCAGCAGTGACTGACTAATCAGGGACAGACAGAGGCAGAAGGTATGAGTTAATGTTAGAGATTAGTATTGTAAGCCGGCATCAAACAGAATAGCCTATTAGTCTGAGTCTTTGTTTTTATTGTAATATTTTGTAGTTATATTTTTCTTATTGGGTGACTAAGACCATGAAGGCTGCCAGAATTAGGTATGTACTTTTGGAGGTCAATAATGGTGCTGTAGGAGAGACTTTTAGGGACCTGTGAGGACTTCTATGACTCTCAGCATTGCCATCTGCTAGGACAAGTCAAGGCCGTGCTGACCAAGAGGCCCTCCCTTTTTTGGGAAGCCTGGAAGATTGATTTTTCTCTGATATGACTCTCTTGTTGCAAACACACTGACATGTGTCTCCATCCCCTCCATGATCAAGAAGACAGGTAACTTACCAGAGGCTAAAAGTTAGCAAATGTCCTATCATCTCCTGTGGCCTTCTGACCTGGGAGCAGGAACCAAAATATAGGTTATCTTTTTAACTCCAATGTCTCCAGTTGACTTTGGCTTCTCCATATGGTTATTAATCACTCAGAGAGACTGAAGACATATGATTAGCAAAACATATTCAGTTTTTAAAAAAAGGTGCAGAAGACACCGGTGCTCTCTGCAACTCAGGAAAAGTGAAGGGAGAGCAGCAGTGAGCAATGGAGGAGCAGACCATGAGATAGAAGAACACATGGAACAGCCAGAGAACCAGAGCAGCTGCGGCACCCTCCCCCCCCCCACCACAACCTGAGCCCAGCTCCAGCAAACAGAGTAGCGGTCCTGGGACCAGCCACACCAACTTGGGCCAGCAGCAGGACCCAAGCAGGAACAGAGTCCAGGAGCAACATCAGCGGCTCCGGCACCGGTAACAGCGGCCCCAGCAGCAGCAGACCCAGTAGCAGCAGCAGCGGCAGACCCAGCAGCAGCAGCTTCAGTGGCAGCAGCAGCAGTGGCTCCAAAAGTGGCAGCTACAGCAGCATCAGCAGAGGCAGCAGCAGCAGTGGGCCCAGCAGCAGCAGCTTCAGCTGCTGACAGACCCAGCAGAGGCACCTTTAGCAGCAGCAGTTCCAGCAATGGGGGTGCTGATCTGCAGGGCCACAGTTTCCAGGCTCGGTTTGCCCCGCAGGAAAAGCCAGTGCCCAGCTCCAGAAATCAGAACAGCAGCCCGACGACCCAGGCAGCAACTTGACTGAGACCAAAATCATCCAAGGTAACTGGGATTGCACCAGGGAAGGGTCTCACTTGGTCACAAGCTGACTTGGATCCCTCAACAGACCAGAAATCTTAACCTCTATGTTGATAGAGAATCTTGTTGTTATAATAACTACTCTGGCATACATACTTGGGGCTGTTTTTGATTGAATGGGTACAGTGTTTAGTTAACTTTTAGAATCTACCTGCATTTTATTCCACTCAGCCTACTTGAATACTCCCATAGCAGGGAAACTCAACCCCTAGGAGCACCTTTGTAGATACTCTGAGAGTCTTAAGAACCACACCTAACACCTTAAGCTCCGACCCTGAAGATATATAACATCAAATCAATTGATACAGCTAAGAATACCCAGCTAGCTAGAAAATCCAAGCATTAACTTAATCCAAGATGCAAAAATATATACATTGTAACATAAGAAACACTAAAAAGCAAGACGATATAAATCCATCTAAAAGTATTAATGCATCAGAAATGACCACCAGTGAGAAAGAGTTAGAGGAAATGCCTGAGAAATATTTCAAAAGAATGATTGTAAACATGTTCAAAGAAGTCAGAGAACAAATCAAAGGAGTCGAAGAGGAACTTAAAGAGGAAATCAAAGGAATCAAAGAAGATGCAGGACACCAATTTCATGAAATAAAGAAGGCAATACAAGACATAAATGAGGAAATAGAAATAATAAAGAAAAAACAGTCAGAATTACTAGCAATGAAGAACACAGTTAATGAAATAAAAAACTCTGTAGAAAATCTCACCAGTAGAATGGATGCAGGAGAGGACAGAATATCTAAGCTAGAATGATCATAAATGTTGGCGGGGATGTGGAAAAAGAGGAACCCTTCTACACTGCTGGTGGGAATGCAATCTGGTCCAACCATTGTGGAAATCAGTGTGGAGGTTCCTAAAACAGCTAAAGATTGATCTACCATATGACCCAGCTATAGCACTCCTAGGCATATATCCAAAACATCTCATTTCCTTAGAAGTACGTGCTCAACCATGTTTATTGCTGCTCAATTTATAATAGCTGGGAAATGGAACCAGCCTAGATGTCCCTCAACTGATGAGTGGATAATGAAGATGTGGCACATTTATACAATGAGTTCTACTCAGCGGTAAAAAAAAATGAAGTTATGAAATTTGCAGAAAAATGATGGATCTGGAAAGGACTATACTAAGTGAGGTAACCCAGGCCCAGAAAGCCAAGCGTCTCATGTTCTCTCTCATATGTGGATACTAGCTACAGATGATTGGGCTTCTGCGTGAGAATGAAAATACTTAGTAGCAATGGCCAGTAAGTTAAAAAGGAGACATAAAGGGAAGAGAAAGGAAGGGAGGAGGGTACTTAATAGGTTGATATTGTATATATGTAAGTACAATGATTGAGATGGGCAGGTAATCTGATGGAGAATGGAATTTCAAAGGGGAGAGTGTGGGGGTGGGGAATTACCATGGGATTTTTTTTATAATCATGGAAAATGCTAATAAATTTTTTTTTTAAATGGCATCAAGTAGAAATAAGATTAGTATGGAAGAATTCAGCAAGGATTTAGCAAGATGGAGAAGGAGATAAGAGAAAGCAATAGAGGTGAATATGGTCAAAATATCTTGTATATGTGCCTGAAAATTGTCAATAAACAAAAATAAGAAATAAAAAAAACTGGAAGTTTTTATACATTGCTGATGAGAATATAAAATGGTGCAACTACTTTGGAAAAAAAGGTGCAGAACATATCTAGTTAGCAAAGCAGATATGGTCAGTGAAGGACACAATTGTTTAAAGTCATTCTGATAAGTATTTAAATTTAGTTGCCAGGTGACAGTGTTAGCTATATCTGGAACATAGAAAGCATACAAATTTTATCTTTTAACTATTTGTCAATTATAAATACAGACAGAACATTATAGTAGCCCTGAAAACTATTTTATCAATAATTTTAAGTCAATTGATTTAATCTAGAAATTCTATGCCAGGAAAAGAGAAGACAGTATAAAAACATGGCATCTGTGTTTAAAAACAACTTTGGCTAGTCTGTATACCAATCAAGGTACCGATTACCCACTCCCCCTCCCCCCCCCTGCAAACTGGTAGCAGAACAGCAGTTTAAGATTACTTTTCTAGGGCAGATAACATGTCTTAAGTATCAATATCTCTATAAGCAATGAACTTAAAATACCAGAAATGAGACAATTAATTAAGTAAAACCTTGACTGAGAATAATTACACATAACTTAAAAATAAAATCAAGCCTGGTCATTGTTGAGTTAAGTTAGCCTGATTTTAACATATATTTGAGACAACATGACAGACACAAAATAATTTTTTAAATAAGTACCTTTTACCATTAAACAATATTATGGCTTAACTAAAGAAATACTTATGACCATTATACAAAGCTTAGACAAACTATATTAACATTATTTGTATACTGTAAATTTCCCTAAGATATGGGGAGCTTTCTTAAGAAAAAAGTCCCAATGACCAAATCACCCTTTCCCCCACCCCCCCAAGGTAGGCTGTCATTCACTATAGCTCAGGCTGATCTGGAATTCACTATGTAGTCTCAGGGTGGCCTCAAACTCTCAGCGATCTTCCTACCTCTGCCTCCTGAGTGCTGGGATTAAAGGCATATGCCACTGGCTTCAAATCACCTTTTAAAGGACTTAGATTACAACCTCAGTGATAACCACCCAACAAAACCAGCATGAACTAGACAGGAATCATTTCAAAATTACAGGTTTTTTAGCCAGGTGTGGTGGTGCATGCTTTTAATCCCAGTACTCAGGAGGCAGAGGTAGGACTTTTGAGTTTGAGGCCAGTTTGGGACTACAGAGTGAGTTCCAGGTCAGCCTGAGCTACAGTGAGACCCCTACCTCAAAAAAAAAAAAAAGTAGATAAATAAAAATTACCCTAGCCTTTTGTTTTGTTTTGTTTTTCAAGAAAAAAACACATTAGGAAAGAGTTTAGATAATTTTTAGGTTTTTCAATGATCTTACTGGCCAAAAGTATCATTAATCAAATGAAACATAAGATCTAAAAAGCTTTCATTTTCTTTTATATTCTGTTACAACTGATTGTTTCAGCTGAATAGTTTTGCTTATTGATAGCCAAACATCATGGACTTTGTATAAACCAAATTACAATATTCTGATATCTGGAAAAGTCTGATACTGACAAAAAGTAGAGTTCACATATTTAAGACACATGAGGCTATAGAGAGTGAACTATGAACAAACAATCTGCTAACAGAATTCAGTTAGGAAGTAACGTTTTGGGGCTTAAATATGAAAACATGAAAAACTTCAATATTTAAAGCTCATCAGAATCAGGATACCTTTGTATAATAGTTTCATATATTTTTTATTTAGGAGGAGCTTTAGCACTTTTGAAAGCTAATACAATGTCTACCCGATCTGTAAGTCCATTTCTGAAATTAATTTGGCTATATCTAACATACCCAAAGAATAGAGGAACTGGACTAAACTGCCATGCTGTAACGGAAAAGGAGACAAGTCTCATGGAAAAGAGAGGCAATGAAGATGCCAGCGCCTCCTGTCACCGCAACAATCTCCAAATGCAGGCTCTACTATGTGCATCTGACTTTATGTGGGTACTGAAGAGTCGAACCCAAGACATCTGAATTTTCAAAAAGTATCTTTAACTGCTGAGCCAGAAAGAAATATTTTCAATGTCCTCCAAATCAATTCTATAGAACTATCATGAATCCAAACATACACAGTTTCATGACATAATCTAAAGCTACTCAAACCTTAACCAACACTATCATTCTGCCTGTGGCAGTTTGGCAAACTTGCTCAGGAAGCTAAATCTAGAGTATTAAGATTGTGATTGTTGGTGGAATTGAGGTGTCCCAAGGGCTAAACTCAGTAGTTAAGAGCCAGATTACATTAATTCAGTTGCCACACTTTATTCACTCTTCACACACCTTAAGTAAGCCAGGTCCCTTTCTCCTTTATCCTAAACCCCTGAGGCACTCACCTGCAAGTCACCTGGCCCAAGGGCGGTGTCCGGTTCTCCTCTGTCCACTCTGGCCAGGCTGCTGAGGGGTCCCACGGGCTGCTGCTCCTCGTTGTAGGTATCAACACAGAGGAGCTATGGAGTCTGCCTCTCTGAGTTGAGTGACAGAGTTCTGAGCTTTTGCTGGGGCTTTCATACCCATTTTTTTTCTTAGTCATCCTAGCTACTGATAGCCAGCCACTTTAGGGTTAGCTCATTTGCATATCAGCTTGCAGCTGGTAATGGCCCTTGTGATGCTGTCCCTGATGAGTGAGTGTCTCCTTTTTACTCCTAACTACTGCTACTAACATGAGGAATTACATATTAAAACACAACATAACTTTATTTAGAATTTTCTTTTACTGTTCACCATGAACTAGTTTCCAAGTGTATGACAGATAAATGCTGTTCAGTGTGTCCAAATGTGGTCCATTTGCCTTATAAAAGAGGAAAAGACAGTAAATGATTCCTCTGAGATTTTTTTGTAAGTTAGGGTTTTATAAATAATAACGTTAGGAGAGAATTAAATATTAATGAGCCAAGTTTAATATTAAGATTCAATTAAAAGGTTGACAAATAGAGGACCCTAGCTAACTTGGTTGTGTACTCTAAATTCAGTCTACCATAACCATTATCATGACCAGATTAACATCAATAAGTAAAGTTTTAAGTTTACAGCCTGAATACCACGGCAACTTGACACCAACCAGGGTCATGCTTTGTTACTCTGATGCAAGCCCTAGGCTCATATTCATTTTATATCTCAAGAAGTCTTTAATCTGATTAAGTACTTTAAGATTTAATAATTTGGGTTTAACATTCTGTTTATGCTTACTCACCCCTTCACCGCATACTTTACTCACCTCTTCACCACATACTTTACACATCCTTCACCCGTGTACTTTAATCACCCCTTCACCATGTACTTTATTCACCCCTTCCCCGCGTACTTTACTCACCACTTCCCCGGGTACTTTATTCACCCCTTCACCCGCGTACTTTACTCCCCCCTTCACCCGCGTACTTTACTCCCCCCTTCACCCGCGTACTTTACTCCCCCTTCACCCGCGTACTTTACTCATACCTCCATCCACATACTTTTCCTCTACAACCTATGTTACCACTCTGTAACTATCTTTCTCAGTAGATGTTTAATATCCAACATTTAAAGTTTTCTCTCCATCTTATTTTCTTTAGTTTATCTCACAACTACCAACAAAAGCTTTTTTGTCCTTACAGTAAGATTTTTTAAAAAATTTTTCTGTTTATCATTTTTATTTATTTATTTATTTGAGAGCTACAGACAGCAAGAGAAAGAGGCACAGAGAGAGAGAGAGAGAGAGAGAGAGAGAGAGAGAGAGAGAGAGAGAGGGAGGGAGAGAGAGAGAATGGGCATGCCAGGGCCTCCAGCTACTGCAAATGAACTCCAGATGCGTGCGCCCCCTTGTGCATCTGGCTAACTTGGCTCCTGAGGCATGGGTCCTTAGAGTTCACAGGCAAGTGCTTAACCGCTAAGCCATTGCTCCAGCCGCCGTAAGACTTTTAATATGACCATTTGTGTTTTCTTTCTTCTTCTTTTTTTTTTTTAATTTGTTCTCAAAAGGCTTTTTTTTTTTTTTTTTTTGGTTTTTCGAGGTAGGGTCTCACTCTAGCTCAGGCTGACCTGGAACTGACTATGTAGTCTCAGGGTGGCCTCAAATTCATGGCGATACTCCTACCTCTACCTTGCAAGTGCTGGAATTAAAGGCGTACACCACCATGCCCAGCTTTTGCAAAATGCTTTCTAGCATCCTCCCCCTGGGGAACACAGTGTGACAGCATAAACTCTCTCTCTATCTTTAATTCCAAGAACAATTTTGGGCTTCCCTTGGGGCTACAAGGCAGCTTTCTGATCTGCTTACTTTGTTGTTGTTTTTGTTTTGTTTTGGATTGTTTTTCAAGGCAGGGTTTCACTCTAGCCCAGGCTGACCTGGAACTCACTCTGTAGTCTCAGGGTGGCCGTGAACTCACAGCCAATCCTCCTATCTCTGCCTCCTAAGTGCTGGGATTAAAGGCGTGAGCCACCACATCCAGCTTGATCCTGTCATTTTAAGAGTAGGAGAACCATAGCACTTCACATAGTGAATTTCAGGTCAGCCTGGACTAGAGTGAAATCCTACTTTGAAAAACCAAAAAAAAAAAAAAAAAAAAGTAGGAGAAACTTTCTTTTTTTCCTGCCTATGATTGTACTTACTTTCGGTGTTCCTTCTGGGAGACACTCAACAGTAAAAGTTGGCCGTGCAGTCTAGGACAGCGGGCTTGGTGGAGGACATCCCCCAAAATGAATTTGCTGCTATGTTGGTGCTGCAGAACAGACACAAAGCAAAGGTTATCATTCTGCAGCCTCAGGGCTGTGAGTCACACATATACTCATATTAACACACATTCATTCCAAGTGCACTTTTCATATACTTGACAGACACGTCTTCCCCTCACACATTCATTCATTCAGAAGCTATGCATTCCCATTTTAAATTCCTGTTCTATTTATAAACCTGGAGATCAAAACCAAACCCTGAAATTAATTGGGATATAATTTCAGATTTGATATTCACGATTTTCCAAACCAAAACTTGACTAGTCTCAATTCCAATTTTTAATTTCCAATTTTCGTGGGATGGGCAGGGTGTCCAGGTCGCCCAAGGAGGAGCCCTGACGTGGTATGCAGTTGGGAGGTCAAAGATTCGTCTGGCAACATCCTACGTGAAAGGGTGGCCAATCTAATTCACAGAAAGACTTTCTCAAGGAGAAGGCATCACATATGGTTCCTGAGTCAGATGTCTACAGTTGGAAGATTGAAAAGTTAGTAAGGATTCATTGCAATGTGCTGGAGATGGCAAGCATGCCATTTCAGGGTCACAAGGAATCGAGCGCTGAAGAGCTGCATGACATAGTTCCAGCCCAGCTGTCTCTTCCTTGAAGTCCAATGTGGCTCCTCTATAGAAACATGTTTGGCTCTCTGTGCTACAGATATCTGTGGTTTTCTGTATAATGTTTGTCTTTCTCTGTTTTTCACTTGGTATCTCAATCTCTAAGTTTACTTTTCCAGTAAAAATTGGTGTTCATGAAGTGTCAATGTATCTGAAAGAGGCTCTGGCATAGAATTGGAAAAACAAGACAATGGGTTGAAAATAATTGCTTTCCTTAAAGGCCTTAATTAAAGTCAGGCATGGAGTACAGTACACTTAGGAGGAAACAATGAACCTCCTGGAACAATGTCAAGATTGTTCTATGACTAATTTTTCTAAATGGTGGCAACTGCAGCAAACTATGACTCTTTACCAAGAATCCTTACAGAAAAACAACCGAAGTCAGAAAGAGTTCAACTGGGGGGACCAAAGTCTAAGTATTGGAGGGACATGAAAAGGAAAATTCAAAATAAATGGATAAAGGATAAATGGATCTATTGGGTCAGTGATTAATGATGGGAAGCCCCATTTGTGGTTGTTTTGCCTCTCACCTTTAATATAGTAATTGAAAGTAGAAGTTCAGGAAATCACAAGTGCTTGACCACACATACATGGGGAAAGTGTGAAATTAGTTAATCATTATAGGGGCCTGACGACTTTACTTGAGGTGAATAATTATGGGATTGTTTGGTGTAAATGAATAACAAAAAGTTTCTATGAATTCTGTGAAACTGTACCTTTCTTGAAATTTGTTCTTGCATGACATGATCAGAAAATAAAAGACTAAGGCTGGTGGTATCACCATACCTGATTTTAACCTATACTACAGAGCCATAGTAACAAAAACAGTGTGGTACTGGCATAAAAGCAGACATGTAGATCAATGGAACAGAATAGAGGACCCAGATGTAAGTCCAGGTAGCTATAGCCACCTGATATTCGATTAAAATGCCAAAAATACTCATTGGAGAAAAGACAGCCTCTTCAGCAAATGATGTTGGGAAAACTGGATATGTAGCTGTAGAAGGATGAAAATAGATCCTTCTATCTCTCCATGCACAAGAATTAAGTCCAAATGCATTAAAGACCTTAACATCAGACTGGAAACTCTAAAACTGCTAGAGGAAAAAGTAGGGAAAACCCTTCAACATATTGGTCTTGGCAAAGACTTTCTGAATATAAACCCAATTGCTCAGGCAATAAAACCACAGATTAATCACTGGGACCTCATGAAATTACAAAGATTTTGCTCTGCAAAGGACACTGTGAATAAAGAAAAGAGGCAACCTACAGAATGGGAAAAAATCTTCGCCAGCTATATATCTGATAGAGGATTAATATCTAGGATATACAAAGAACTTAAAAAGTTAATTAATAAGGAATCAAACAAGCCAATCAAAAAATGGGCTATGGAGCTAAATAGAGAGTTCTCAAAGGAAGAAATAAGAATGGTATATAAGCATCTAAAAAAGTGTTCTAGTCACTAGTCATCAGGGAAATGCAAATTAAAACTACATTGAGATTCCATCTCACTCCTTTCAGATTGGCTACCATAATGAAAACAAATGATCATAAATGTTGGCGGGGATGTGGAAAAAGAGGAACCCTTCTACACTGTTGGTGGGAATGCAATCTGATCCAGCCATTGTGGAAATCAGTGTGGAGGTTCCTAAAACAGCTAAAGATTGATCTACCATATGACCCAGCTATAGCACTCCTAGGCATATATCTGAAGGAATCATCTCATTTCCTTAGAAGTACGTGCTCAACCATGTTTATTGCTGCTCAATTTATAATAGCTGGGAAATGGAACCAGCCTAGATGTCCCTCAACTGATGAGTGGATAATGAAGATATGGTACATTTATACAATGGAGTTCTCAGCGGTAAAGAAAAATGAAGTTATGAAATTTGCAGAAAAATGGATGGATCTGGAAAGGATTATACTAAGTGAGGTAACCCAGGCCCAAAGGCAAGAGCCACGTGTTCTCCCTCATATGTGGATCCTAGCTACAGATGATTGGGCTTCTGCGTGAGAAGGGAAAAACTCAGTAGCAGAGGCCAGTAAGTTAAAAAGGTGATATAAAGGAAAGAGAAAGGAAGGGAGGAGGGTACTTAATAGGTTGGTATTGTATATATGTAAGTAGAATGATTGTTATGGGGAGGTAATATGATGGAGAATGGAATTTCAAAGGAAAGTGGGGGGGGGGGGAGGAAGGGTATTACCATGGGATTTTTTTTATAATCATGGAAAATGTTAATAAAAATTGAGAAAAAAATAAATGAAAATAAAAATATATTTTAAAAAATAAAATAAAAGACTGATGCTAAGAGCTGTGGCAGCAGAAAAGTAGAGAAGCAGAGAAGCATGGAAGCCTAGAAGCAGGGGAAAACAGAGAACAGAGAAACAGACAGAGAGAGAAAGAGAGAGAAAACAAGAAAAAAATAGAAAAATAGAAAAAGAAAAAAAATAGAAACAGAGAAGCAGAAAGAGAAAGATGGAAAAACTCAGCTGCCTTCAGCATTAGCCTGTCAGCTTGCACCAGGACTTAACTTCGAGTCGTTATTGGGCCGCTCCCTTTCACACCTCTCTTCGGGGACCCTCCTTCAAGCCAGGGCTGGACCCCAGCAGCAATGGGCTAGATGTGCTCTGTCCCCTGGTGGAGTTTTCAAATTTTGCAGCTGGTTTACTTGGAGGGTCCAAAAATGTGAAGCACAAAAGGACAAAAGAAACACTAAACCGACGCATGACCTCATGGAACTAAAACAGACCAGGGGTCGGGGATGTCTCCCTGCTGCCCCGGGATGAGAGCAGCAGCGCTGCGTCCAGCCTTCCGCTTACCTCCTTCCCAGCTTTCCAGACCAGATGACTCTCCCCCACAGTGTTGGTATCTTCCGACTGCCACTGTCTCCTGCCAGGGCCTGGATAATGTCCTTGGGGCTGAGGAACGTTTCTCAGTGGCTGTTTCTAGGGTCTCCAACGCACAGTCAGAGTAGAATTCCAGGAAATCAGGACTGTGAGACCAGATTCAGTGAGTCTCAAAAACATGCAGAAACAGAAACGAAACTTACCTCTGGAGAGTCTCCATCACTCTACGGAGGACGGAGGTTCTGAAGCCTGTATGACTTCTTTAGTCACAGGCGTTAAGGTCCCAGAAACTTTGCCAGTGCCAGGACTTATGACATCCTACTTGGGCTGAAGCAGAAGTCAGCAGCCCTGAGTAGTTCGGCCCCTGGAACTTCACTGGGTGTTTCCTCGGCCTTAAGGCCAGTCAGAAAAATATGTAAGAGTGAATCAGGCTGAGTGCCCCTGGTAGATCCTGGATGAGCCCCCAAGTATAATGGGTCTGGGGTCACTCTGCGATTCACCAGTCCAACATGATATGATATTAAAAATAGAGGCATCTCTAATGACCCCGGTTCAAGGCTTGGTTCCCCAGGTCCCACGTTAGCCAGATGCACAAAGGGGCGCACGCGTCTGGAGTTCGTTTGCAGTGGCTGGAAGCCCTGGCGCCCCCATTCTCTCTCTCTCCCTCTTTCTTTCTCTCTGTGTCTGTCGCTCTCAAATAAAAAAAATAAATAAATAAAAATAAAAATAAAAATAGAGGCATCTCTTTCTGGCCAGGACCACACTTCCAGCCAGGAACTCGAGAGAGCAGCCCCCACTTACATCTGGTCAGGGCTTATAAGGGCAAATTGCTAAATAAGTCTACATGGCAACAGTCATGAACCTAGTTACAAAAGCTAAGAGAAAAAAATGAAAGGTTAGTGGTTGTCTCATTCAAGCAAATGGCCTGGTAATCTGCATACCAAAGGTAACATTTGCAAGGCGCTATATCCTGACTGCCAGTGGTAACATTTCTTTATATCACTTCCTTATCTATCTCATTCCCTTATTTTCTTATCCATCACAATATCCTTAGATCTACTTAATCTCTCTGAGTCTCTTGTTTTTCATAATTATAAAATGATATATTCATCACAGTTATTATAGGGAGCTCAACAAATGCTAGTTTCTACTGCTTTCCTCCTTGTTCTACATATTGCTATTCAGCAGGTAAGCCTAATTAAACCAGCTCAAGTGCTTCTCAGATTCTAAGAAATAGTATAATGTAAGTAACTAACTTTCACAGTGAGCTAAAGGGCTGGAAATATTGCTCAGTGGTTAAGATGCTGCAAAGCCTAACAAGCTGAGTTCAGTTCTCCAGTACACGCATAAAGCCAGATGCACAAAATGGCGCATGCATCTGGAGTTTGTTTGCAATGGTTAGAGGCCCTGGCATGCCCATTCTCTCTGTTTGTCTCTTTTTCTATCTCTCTTTCTCTGCTTGCAAATAAACTGTTAAAAATATATTTTAAAAAATTAAGTGGGGCATGATGGTACATGCCTTTAATCCCAGCACTTGGGAGGCAGAGGTTGGGGATTGCCCTGAGTTTGAGGTCACCCTGAGACTACATATTCCAGGTCAGCCTGGACTAGAGCAAGACTCTACCTTGAAAGACCAAAAAAGAAAATAAATACAATAAAATAAAACAATGAGCTAAATACACATTTTAATTATTGACTAGATATGTTTAGACCTTTTCTGATCCTCATTAATCCTTTTTGTTTTCTTTTTTTTTTATTAAGTAGAAACTTTGTATGGACACATCCAATGTTGGTACCATTTCCTTCCTCTCTACTCCAACTCCACTGAGGGCCCTACTTAGTGGGACTTCTGGGATTCACCATGGAGCTGTGGGTTATGAGTTGGGAGAGCAGCAGTCAGTCATTTTTTGAGGGGAGGGGGGTACTTTTGATGTTGTTGTAATCGCAGAAGTACTGAGATTAAAGGTGTGTACCACTACACCCAGGTCTTTATTAATCATTTTGTGCTATTTTCTCAATAAATTTTTCCACACACTTAGGATCTCCAAATGCAAGTATTTATTATTTGAATTTGCTAACAGCAATGTAGTAGTAGTGTATTAAAGGTGAGAGTGTATGCTGGAGAGATGGGTTAGCAGTTAAGATGCTTGCCAGCAAAGGCCAAACAGCCAAATTCGATTCCCCAGAACCCACACAGAGCCACATGCACAAAGTGGTGCATGCATCTGGAGTTCATTTGCAGTGGCTGAAGGTCCTGCCACGCCTATTCTCTCTGTCTGTCTGTTTGAAAAAAAAATTTTTTTCGAGGTAGAGTCTCACTCTAGCTCAGGCTGACCTAGAATACACTATGTAGTCTCAGGGTGGCCTCGAACTCATGACGATCCTCCTACTTCCTCTGCCTCCCAAGTGCTGGGATTAAATGCGTGCACCACCACATATTTAGTCAACTTGGTTTCTAAAATTCGTCCTAAGGGAGAAATAGGAGAAAGGTACTTTTTTCTAGGTAGTAATCTAGGAGATGTCTCAAAGAGGGAACCAAAGGAGATGTCACCCCACTGGCCTCAGCAGAAACAGAATTCAGCATCTGATCCAGTCTTATCCCTCAGAGACAGTTTCCTCTACTGAGGTGTGCTGACCTCCCCCCTGAGCCAGCTGCTTTAGTCCAGACCAATTAGCTTTCTCTCTCACAACTCACCTGAGCCTGAGAGGGGAGCCCACCAGGATAGAATATAAACAGACTCCTCTTGGCTGGCTTCTCTCCTGATGCCTAAGTCTCCAGGGCCCTGCTCTGGGGCAAGAGGACCCTTACTACCTGACCTTGTCGCTTCTTTTCTAGTGTGAAGACCAAAGGCCTTCATCCTGTAGTTCGACTTCCCACGTGTGCGCATGTGTGTGTGCATATGTGTGTGTGTGCACATGCGTGTGTGTGTGTTTCTTTAAGCTTGGGCCCTTTCCCAGTTTCCCTGGAAAACTTCATGCACTGGCTTCCCTTCCCTCCCTCCCCCCGCCCAGATCTCCTACTTCTTTTTTTTTTTTTTCCTCTTCTTGGTCTAATAAAGTCTCTCTAAACTTTACCCTCTGGTCTGTGGATTTCAATTGTTTGAATTAATAAGAATCCGAAGATACCCCAAATCTATTCGTGTGTTGGCATATATAGGTGTATAAATGAGGAACCCCAAGAAACCAAGTTTGCAAATTCTTCTTGAATTCTGTCCTGTGAGTGGCCAGGTGTCTGAGCATGTACTCACCTTCTATTTCTTCGAGACACCTGCAAAGGAAATTTGAAAGCAGTTCCAGGAATCTCAACTTTTCTCTGTGCCCAGTGCAAGTGTATCAAAAGTACGCATGTGAAGCTAGCTGTGGGGGGTTTACACACCTGCAGCCCCAGCATGCGGGCAACAGAAACAAGCAAATCAACATTCAAGGCCAGCCTACGCTACATGAGACATTGTGTTCAAAAAAGTGTGCACGTATCGTGCGCACACACACGCATGTGCGCACTAGAAGACCTTTTTCCTTTATCAAAGTCAAGCAAAATATGATAAGTTTAGTCTTTCTGTTGAACTCAGCCATGAATTCATGTCTGTCTTTTGTCATTAAAGCATGAAAAATTGAGAGACACCAAAACTTCTCTACTGTCCTCCTACAGCCAGCCCAGGTCCAGCGGGAGTTTATTTCAAGTGCTTTGGTAGACCTTCGTCTCCTTGTGTCACTAGTTCAAAGTATATTCCATTCCCATGCCTTGTAAATTGAGAGTGAATTCGGCTATCAAACACTTCAATGACCCAACATTCGTTCTTTCAGCATTGCTTGTAGTTATTGTTAACCTGTTTCTACCGAATAAAGCCTGTTTGTTATACTGACTTCACGTGTGATTACAGCTCATCCAGTTGCATCACCTTTTATTTCAGAGAGATAGGTCCTTAATCTTTACTCCTTAAATTATCACCACACCTACAGCATTCATAACACCAGGGAAATAAATGATAGGTGGTCTTTGTACGTGAATAGCCAAACGGCTACCGGCTGTAGTGCTTAAGTCTTAGTATGGAGCTAACTTTACAAATCATTCAAGAAACTGTTAACTTACTTTCATTCATATATAGGATGCAAGAATTTCCCACCCAAGTGATACAATGAGAATAGTTATAGTGTCTTCCTTGTCTTCCTAAAATAGTTTTATTCCACGCTGGTTTATTGGGGTCTGAGTTTCAATCACAGCTGGGTCATTTTTGTGGCCCATGTAATTTGAAGTGGGAACAGAACACGCTTGGTGGGCTCTGACAACTGTCTCCTGGGCCAGAAAAATGATGGCATTTCCACTGGGCATGAAGCAGAGACCTCAAAGTTTCTTCTATTCTTTGATTTTTAATTATTTATTTACTTACTTAAGTACATACTAGGGTCTGCTGCCATTGCACACCAATGCCTAACTAGCTTTGTGTGGTTGCTGGGGAATTAAACTCAGGCCAACAGGCTCTGCAAGCACCTTAGCCCTGAGCCATCTCTCCAGTCCTGCAGATGTGTGGCTGCCCTTCAAGCAGTTATTTTTTTTAATTTATTTATTTGAGAACAACAGATAGAGAAAGAGGCAGATAGATAGAGAGAGAATGGGCGCACCAGGGCCTCCAGCCACTGCAAATGAACGCCAGACGCATGCTGCACCTTGTGCATCTGTCTTACACAGGTTCTGGGGATGCAAGCCCTGAACCGGGGTTCTTAGGCTTCATTCACAGGCAAGCGCTTAACCATTAACCATCTCTCCAGCCCAAGCAGTTATGTTTTATACAATAAGCACCTACTCTAGAGCATTCCCTAGAAATAAGAGGTTGAGCTTAATCCCTGCGCCTGGCTTAGCACACAGTTTAATCAAAGGCAGATTCTCTTTGCAGTGTATCACATGCCATTCTTCATTCTTCTTCGGGTATTGAAAAATATTATTTGAGTAAGTTGGAAAAACTTATCATGACTCTACCAAGAAATAAAAGGCAAACATACTTTTATGAAAAGTAGCAAAGGAAGGATCAAATTCTCTGTAGTCTCATTAGACAAGTTTTCTGTACAGGAATACATAAGTAACTTAGGAGGGAAAAAGGATCAAATGAGTAAAGCCCACAACTGCATGACAGGATCTATTGCTGCTTGTCTGGATAAACTTCAGCAGACAGGTCTCTTTAGCTTCTCCATTTCCATTATCCATCTGGTGGGGAAAGGCTGGTCTGTTCTTCCATAGTGAGATAAACAATAACAAATGATTACAAAATACTTTTGAAATATAAAATTCTAATCACAACAGCTGAGCCCATACAATGTTTACAGGTGATGATTTTCTGTTTTTAAAAACAGGTGTCTGGACCCCTGTCCCTTCAGATCTGTTCCACACGGACGCTTTGGGGTGGGATTTGAATGCTGCTTACAGTGCATCTTGGGAGTTGGCAATGCCAACGATGTTACCTCTTTTCCAAGATTTGCTCATTCATGTCTATTGTAACTGAAAAGATTGTTTTAAGGCAGAGGCACTGCTCATAAATACGCAATGAAAGTCTGGGTGTAGAAGTTTTAGAAATGTGGATTTTGACAGCTTTTGTGCCATAAGATACAACATTTGAAGATAGAAATGATCGTGCTTTTCCTAGAAAGTCAAAGACATGCCATGAGGACATAAACTCCCCCAAGAAGAGATTCCTCCAAGTGCACTTTTCAAATCTATTACCTCAATTGAGAAAAGACTAGTGGCTGACCTGTGGTCCCAGCTGCTCTGGAAGCTGGCACAAGAGGGCTGGGCAGCATCATCCGCAAAAGGAGAAAGGAAGACATTGAGCTGGATGGTCTCAAAAGCCCTTGAAGACTAAGCAAGGTGAGAAAGTGTGCTTCACTTGGTCTTGCCACATCAGTATATCATGTCCCTGCTTCACTTTTGAAAAACAACCAGCAGCTAAAAATAAAAAGTTGTTTTGGCTCTTCTCTCCCTTGTCACTTAAACTACAGTAGGTACCCATCATATTCTCAGCATTTTCCTAAACTTTATAGAAAAAAAAAGCATTTCTTTTCAGGATATGAATTGATTCAATAGAGTATTGTAAAGTAGAATCTTTCATTGGGGTATAAAAAAATCATGTTTAGTAACTGTTGATCTTTAATTTTAAAAGTAAATGAAAAAGAAAAAAAAAGCTGGGTATGGTGATGCATGGCTTTATTCCCAGCACTCAGGAGGCAGAGATAGGAGGACCACTGTGAGTTTGAAGCCCTCCTGGAACTAGAGTAAGTTCCAGGTCAGCCTGGGCTACAGTGAAAGCCTACTTCAAAAACAACAACAACAAAATAAAACAAAAAGCAAAGTAATAATGGAGACTGGAGATATATCAGTTGGTGGAGTGCTTGCCTGACGTGCATGGGTCCTCAGCACCTCATGAGCCAGGCATGGTGATGCACACCTGCAATCCCAGCATGCAGAAGCAGAAGCAGAAGCAGGAGAAGCAGAAGTTCATGGGCATGCTCAGCTACATAGTGAGGTTGAGGCCAACCTGAGCTATATGGGACCCTGTCTCCAAAAAGGAAGATAATGGGCTAAGCATGGAGTTATGCACCTGACATACCAGCACTCAGAATGCTCAGACAGGGTAGCGGGTTTGGGTCTCATAACAAGATGGTGTCTCAAAATGCATGTGAGCACAAGCATGGGCACACACACACACACACGCACACACACACACACACACACACACACACACTCAGTGCTATGGGCTCAACTAGTAATCTATCTCTCAAGGTGATGGCTAGGTTATCTCTCCTAGCATCGCTCCTCAATTACAGTGACTTGGAAAATTTACCAAGACCGTTTCCGCTGCTCATCATTATATCCCCAGCATGCAGCCATGTGCTGAGACAGAGGATTGCCACGAGTGCAAAGGTAGATATAGTAAGTACCGGGCCAGCCAAAGAAAGCTACATAGCAAGACACCATCTCAAAACTATTATCTTTTGGGCTGGAGAGATGGCTTAGTGGTTAAAAGCACTTGCCTGCAAAGCCAAAGGACCCATGTTTGATTTCCCAGTACCCACGTAATCCAGAGGCACAAGGTGGCACATATGTCTGGAGTTCGTTTTCAGTGCTGGAGGCCCTGGTGCGCCCATTCTCTCTCCCTCTATCTGCTTCTCCCCCTCCCCATAATTAAACAGAAATAAAATATTAAAAAATACTATCCCCTCATATGTGGATCCTAGCTACATATGATTGGGCTTCTGCGTGAGAAGGAAAATACTTAGTAGCAGAGGCCAGTAAGTTAAAAAGGAGATAGAAAGGGAAGACAAAGGAAGGGAGGAGGGTACTTAATAGGTTGGTATTGTATATATGTAAGTACAATGATTGAAATGGGGTGGTAATATAATGGAGAATGGAATTTCAAAGGGGAAAGTGTGGGGGTGGGAGGGAGGGTATTACCATGGGATAATTTTATAATCGTGGAAAATATTAATAAAAATTGTGAAAAGAAAAAAAAATACTATCTTTCCTTTGACAATTCTCCCATTCCTTTGTTGGTCAGTGTACTCATGTGAGGACCTGCATGGACTGAGATGGAAACGTGACCCACAATCGTTGTGTATCATTTTCCCTTGAGAAATTAGGATTGAGCACACTAGGAAGCTAGGAATACAAACTTTGGAGTTATCAGGCAAATACGTACTTAAAAGAAGTCTGGGCTGTATGTGGTGGAGCACACCTGTAATCCTTGCAATTGGGAGGCAGAGGAGGGAGGACTGCTATGAGTTTGAGGTCTGCCTTGGACTAGAGAGCGAGTTCCAGGCCAGCCTTGACTAGAACAACACCATTCCTCAAAACTGGAGTGGACTGGAGAAATGTCTCAGCAGTTAAGGCCCTTGCCTGCAAAGCACATCTGGAGTTCAATTCCCCAGTGCCCACATAAAGCCAGATGCACAAAGTGGCACGTGCATCTGTAGTTCATTTGCAGTGGCTAGATGCCCTGGAGTACCCACTCTCTTTCTCTCTCTCTCCTTGAAAACAATGAAAATGCATTTTTAAGGAAGGAAATGGAGAAAAAAATGTGCAGAGACACACAGACACAGCAGCTGGCTGTCCAGGTGTGGCTGTGTTTACCACACAGCTGCTGCCCTTGTGCAGGCCGTCAAGCTGCTCTCAGATGTATGTGTAACTAATGCCGTCCTCGATAACTCCCCCATCTGAGCTCAAATAAATTGGAAATGGGCATCTTCTGCAACCAAATGGACAGATTAGAGCGAGGGAGTTATTTATTGTGTAGAGTGCTCGTCTACCATGCACGGACCCTGAGGTAAATCCCTAAGACCATAGAGGAGGTGGTACTCTGACTATAGGAAGAATTCTTGTGACTTTTGTTATTTTATTTTTTCATATCTTATTTTTATCTATTTATTTGACAGATAAAGAGGGAGAGAGCAGAAAAACAATAGGAACTTCCGGTTAAGATGGCGGCGTAGGTACCACGCCAAAGCAGCCTAGGGGGGAAAAAGACCCAAAAAACTCAGCAAAATACACACTTTTACTAAAAACTGAGGAGTATAGGAAATTGAAGTGGCAGTGGAGAAGTAGAAGAGTTATAGAGCATCCAGAGCCCGCACAGGCGGGAAAAGCGGCTCCGGCAGCTCGGCCAACCGCCACGGCTGCGGCGCAGCAGAAAACCGCCAGACTCGGCTCAAGCCGCAGGAAAAGCCAGGTGCGGGATTTTCCCCTCACACCACGCTCTCCGCAACTCGGGAAACGTGAGGGGAGAACGGCAGCGAGCAGCGGAGGAGAAGACCGCGAGGTAGAAGAACACATGGAGCAGCGAGAGAACCAGAGCAGCTGCGGCTCCCTCCCTTCCCCCACCACCTGAGCCCAGCTCCAGCGAACACAGCAGCAGCCCAGGAGCCGGCCACGCCAACTTGGGCTGACAGCGGGACCCAAGCAGGAGCAGAGTTCGGCAGCAACTTCAGCGGCTCCAGAACCGGAACCAGCGGCCCCAGCAGCAGCGGACCCAGGAGCGGCAGCGGCGGCAGATCCCGCAGCAGCAGCTTCGGGGGGAGCAGCAGCGGTGGACACGGCAGTGGCAGCTTCAGCAGCGGTGGTGGCTCTGGTGGTGGCAGCTACAGCAGCAGCAGAGGCAGCAGCAGCGGCTCGGTTTGCCCCATAGGAAAAGCAAGTGCCCAGCTCCAGAAATCAGAACAGCAGCCCGACGACCCAGGCAGCAACTTGACTGAGACCAAAATCACCCAAGGTAACTGGGATTACACCAGGGAAGGGTCTCACTTGGTCACAAGCTGACTTGGATCCCTCAACAGACCAGAAATCTAAACCTCTTTGTTGATAGAGGATCTGGTCTTATAATAACTACTCTTGCATACATACTCGGGGCTGTTTTTGGTTGAATGTGTACAGTGTTTAGTTAACTTTTAGAATCTACCTGTATTTTATTCCACTCAGCCTGCTTGAATACTCCTATAGCAGGGAAACTCAACCCCTAAGAACATCTTTGTAGATACTCTGAGAGTCTTTTTTTTTTTTTATATAAATTTTTATTTATTTATTTATTTGAGAGCGACAGACACAGAGAGAAAGACAGATAGAGGGAGAGAGAGAGAATGGGCGCGCCAGGGCTTCCAGCCTCTGCAAACGAACTCCAGACGCGTGCGCCCCCTTGTGCATCTGGCTAACGTGGGACCTGGGGAACCGAGCCTCGAACCGGGGTCCTTAGGCTTCACAGGCAAGCGCTTAACCGCTAAGCCATCTCTCCAGCCCACTCTGAGAGTCTTAAGAGCCACACCTAACACCTTAAGGTCCTACCCTGAAAATATATTACATCAAATCAATTGATACAGCTAAGAATACACAGCTAGCTAGAAAATCCAAGCATTAATTTAATCCAAGATGCAAAAATATATACATTATAACACAAGAAACACTAAAAAGCAAGACGATATAAATCCACCTAAAAGTATTAATGCATCAGAAATGTCCTCCAGTGAGAAAGAGTTAGAGGAAATGCCTGAGAAAGAGTTCAAAAGAATAATTGTAAATATGTTCAAAGAGGTCAAAGAACACATGAAAACAATCAAAGAAGAAATCAAAGAGGAAATCAAAGGAATCAAAGAAGAGGCAGGACACCAATTTAATGAAATAAAGAAGGCAATACAAGACATAAATAGGGAAATAGAAATAATAAAGAAAAACCAGTCAGAATTACTAGCAATGAAGAACACAGTTAATGAAATAAAAAACTCTGTAGAAAATCTCACCAGTAGGATGGATGAGGGAGAGGACAGAATATCTAAGCTAGAAGACCAGGTGGCAGACCTAATGCAGTCCAACAAAGAGAAAGACAAACTTATAGAAAAGTATGAGTGGGAATTTCAAGATATTCGGGACACTATGAAAAGATCAATATAAGAATTCAGGGCATAGTAGAAGGAGAAGAACTCCACTCCAGAGGCATAGTAGGCATCTTCAACAAAATCATAGAGGAAAATTTCCCCCAAATTGGGAAAAAGTTGCCAATACAGATACAGGAAGCCTTTAGAACCCCAGCCAGACAAAACCCAGAAAGAACCTCTCCTCACCATATTATAATCAAACTTCCAAACACACACACAAAAGAAAAAATATTGAAAGCAGTTAGAGAGAAAAATCAAGTTACCTACAAAAGCAAGCCCATCAGGATTACAGCAGATTATTCAACCCAAACTTTTAAAGCCAGAAGGGCTTGGAGTGATATATTCCAAGTTCTGAAAGATAACAACTGTCAACCAAGGTTACTTTATCCTGCAAAGTTATCCATTCAAATAGATGGAGAAATAAAGACATTCCATGACAAAAGCAGGTTAAAGGAGTATTTGAAGACAAAACCAGCTCTACAGAAAATACTTGATAGAATCCTCCATGCTGAACAAAGGGAAAAGCACACATATAAGGAACCTAGAAAAAACAAGCTATACTCAAATACCAGTTAACAGAAGAGAGCACAGGTAGAACCAGAAACACACACACACACACAAAAATGGCAAACATAAATACACACCTTTCAATAATATCTCTTAATATCAACGGTCTCAATGCCCCAACGAAAAGACATAGATTTGCAGACTGGGTTAAAAAGCAGGATCCTACAATTTGTTGTCTCCAAGAAACTCACCTTTCTACAAAGGATAGACATTATCTTAGGGTGAAAGGTTGGAAGACGGTGTTTCAAGCAAATGGGCCTAGAAAACAAGCAGGGGTTGCTATCCTAATATCAGACAGGGTAGACTTTAGTCCGACGTTAGTCAAGAAAGATAAGGAAGGTCACTTTATATTGATTAAGGGCACACTCCAACAGGAGGACATTACAATCCTAAACATATATGCACCTAACCTGGGGGCTCCCAAATTCGTCAAACAAACACTATTAGAACTAAGGTCACAGATAACACCAAACACAGTGGTGGTGGGTGACTTTAACACCCCACTATCATCAATTGACAGGTCATCCAGGGAAAGAATAAACAGAGAGGCATCTGGACTAAATGAGGTCATAGAAGGAATGGACCTAACAGATGTATACAGGACATTTCATCCAAAGGCTGCAGAATATACATACTTTTCAGCAGCACATGGAACATTCTCTAAAATAGACCTTATATTAGGACATAAAGCAAATCTTAACAAATTCAGGAAAATTGAAATAATTCTTTGCATTCTATCTGACCACAATGGAATTAAACTACAAATCAGTAGCAAGAAAGGCTATAGAGCATACACAAAATCATGGAAGCTAAACAATACACTACTAAATGATGAGTGGGTCAATGAAGAAATCAAAAAGGAAATCAAAAAATTTATAGAGTCAAATGATAATGAGAACACAACATACCAAAATCTCTGGGACACAATGAAGGCAGTTCTAAGAGGTAAATAGCCTTAAGTGCCTATATTAAGAAATTAGAAAGGTCGCAAGTAAACTACCTAATGCTTCGCCTTAAAGCCTTAGAAAAAGAAGAACAAGGCAAACCAAAAATTAGTAGACGGGAAGAAATAATAAAGATTAGGGCAGAAATTAATGAAATAGAAACAAAAAGAACAATCCAAAGAATTAATGAAACAAAGAGTTGGTTCTTTGAAAGGATAAACAAGATTGATAAACCCTTAGCAAATCTGACCAAAAGAAAGAGAGAAGAGACACAAATTAATAAAATCAGAGATGAACAAGGTAACATCACAACAGATTCCAGAGAAATTCAAAAAATCATAGGGACATACTATAAAAGCATATACTCCACAAAGTATGAAAATCTGAAAGAAATGGATGATTTCCTTGATCTATAAGACATACCTAAATTAAATCAAAATGAGATTAATCACTTAAATAGACCTATAACAAACATGGAGATCCGAACAGTTATCAATAATCTCCCAACTAAAAAAAGCCCAGGCCCAGATGGATTCACTGCTGAATTTTACCAGACTTTTAAGGAAGAGCTAACACCATTGCTTCTTAAGCTTTTCCAGGAAATAGAAAAAGAAGGAATTCTACCAAACTCCTTCTATGAGGCCAGTATCACCCTGATACCAAAACCAGGCAAAGATAGAACAAAAAAAGAAAATTACAGACCAATCTCCCTCATGAACATAGATGCAAACATTCTCAACAAAATATTGGCAAACAGAATACAAGAGTATATCAAAAAGATCATTCACCCTGACCAAGTAGGCTTTATCCCAGAGATACAGGGATGGTTCAACATACACAAATCTATAAATGTAATACATTACATAAACAGGTTGAAGGACAAAAATCACATGATCATCTCATTAGATGCAGAGAAAGCATTTGACAAAATCCAACATCCCTTCATGATAAAAGTGCTACAGAGACTGGGAATAGAAGGAACATATCTCAATATAATAAAGGCTATTTATGACAAGCCTACAGCCAACATATTACTAAATGGGGAAAAACTGGAAGCTTTTCCACTAAAATCAGGAACAAGACAAGGGTGTCCACTGTCCCCACTTCTATTTAATATAGTTCTGGAAGTCTTAGCCATAGCAATAAGGCAAGAGACACACATAAAAGGGATACAAATTGGAAAGGAAGAAATCAAGTTATCATTATTTGCAGATGACATGATTCTATACATAAAGGACCCTCAAGACTCTACTAGCAAGCTGTTAGAGCTGATCAAAACCTACAGCAATGTAGCAGGATACAAAATAAATACACAGAAATCAGTAGCCTTCATATATGCTAACAACAAACACACAGAGGATGAAATCAGAGAATCACTCCCATTCACAATTGCATCAAAAAAAATAAAATACCTTGGAATAAACCTAACCAAGGAAGTAAAGAATCTATACAATGAGAACTTTAAAACACTCAAGCGAGAAATTGCAGAAGACACTAGAAAGTGGAGAAACATCCCTTGTTCCTGGATTGGAAGAATCAATATCGTGAAAATGGCAATCTTACCTAAAGCAATCTACACATTTAATGCAATCCCTATCAAAATTCCAAAGGCTTTCTTCATGGAAATAGAAAAAACAATCCAAAAATTCATTTGGAATCACAAAAAACCTCGAATATCTAAAATAATACTGAGCAACAAAAAAGAGGCTGGTGGTATCACCATACCTGATTTTAACCTATACTACAGAGCCATAGTAACAAAAACAGCATGGTACTGGCACAAAAACAGACATGTAGATCAGTGGAACAGAATAGAGGACCCAGATGTAAGCCCAAGTAGCTATAGCCACCTGATATTCGATAAAAATGCCAAAAATACTCATTGGAGAAGAGACAGCCTCTTCAGCAAATGGTGTTTTGAAAACTGGATAAATATCTGCAGAAGGATGAAAATAGATTCTTCTCTCTCGCCATGCACAAGAATTAAGTCCAAATGGATTAAAGACCTTAACATCAGACCGGAAACTTTGAAACTGCTAGAGGAAAAAGTAGGGGAAACCCTTCAACATATTGGTCTTGGCAAAGACTTTCTGAATACAACCCCAATTGCTCAGGCAATAAAACCACAGATTAACCACTGGGACCTAATGAAATTACAAAGATTTTGCTCTGCAAAGGACACTGTGAATAAAGAAAAGAGGCAACCTACAGAATGGGAAAAAATCTTCGCCAGCAATATATCTGATAGAGGATTAATATCTAGGATATACAAAGAACTCAAAAAGTTAAATAATAAGGAATCAAACAAGCCAATCAAAAAATGGACTATGGAGCTAAATAGAGAGTTCTCAAAGGAAGAAATACGAATGGCATATAAGCATCTAAAAAAATGTTCTACATACCTAGTCATCAGGGAAATGCAGATTAAAACTACATTGAGATTCCATCTCACTCCTGTCAGATTGGCCACCATCATGAAAACAAATGATCATAAATGTTGGCAGGGATGTGGAAAAAAAGGAACCCTTCTGCACTGCTTGTGGGAATGTAATCTGGTCCAGCCATTGTGGAAAACAGTGTGGAGGTTCCTGAAACAGCTAGAGATTGATCTACCATATGACCCAGCTATAGTGCTCCTAGGCATATATCCAAAGGACTCATCTCATTTCCTTAGAAGTACATGCTCGACCATATTTATTGCTGCTCAATTTATAATAGCTGGGAAATGGAACCAGGCTAGATGTCCCTCAACAGATGAGTGGATAATGAAGATGTGGTACATTTATACAATGGAGTTCTACTCAGCGGTAAAGAAAAATGAAGTTATGAAATATGCAGAAAAATGGATGGACCTGGAAAGTATTATACTAAGTGAGGTAACCCAGGCCCAGAAAGCCAAGCGCCACATGTTCTCTCTCATATGTGGATCCTAGCTACAGATGACTGGGCTTCTGTGTGAGAATGAAAATACTTAGTAGCAGAGGCCAGTAAGTTGAAAAGGAGACATAAAGGGTGTAGAAAGGAAGGGAGGAGGATACTTAATAGGTTGATATTGTATATATGTAATTACAATGATTGTAACGGGGAAGTAATATGATGGAGAATGGAATTTCAAATGGGAAAGTGTGGGGGTGGGGAGGGAGGGAATTACCATGGGATATATTTTATAATCATGGAAAAATGGAAAAATAAATAAATAAATAAAAAAGAAAAGAAAAAAGAAAGAAAAAAAAAGAGGGAGAGAGCAAACTTAAGTTTGATGCGTGTGCTCCCGTCAGCACAAGAAGAAACTGAGTGGAGAGAGAGGGTGGTGGGATGTTCATCGTACAGAGCAGTCACGTGTTAGAGCACAGACCAGCCTGTGAGAGCGCATTACTCAGTTGTGAAGTAGTTCGTAAGATGATTATTTAAAAAGGTATTAAAATTAAATTACAAGGGCTGGAAAGATGGTTAAGGTGCTTTCTGCAAAGCCTAAGGACACATGTTTGACTCTGCAGGTCCCACATAAGCCAGACACACAGTGACACAGGCGTGCAAGGCCACACGTGAGCACAAGGGGGCGCACATGTCTGCACACAAGGGGGCGCACATGTCTGCAGTTCAATTGCAGTGGCTGGAGGCCCTGGCGTGCCAATTCTCTCTCTCTATCTCTCTCTCTGTCACTCTTTGACTCTTGCATTAAAAAAAAAAAAGGCAGTCTGTTTGCTTCCTTAAAAAATTAAATTACAAGAAAAATGAACACATGTATTGAATTTGTGGACAGATCAGAACCCTCCAACACTGCATGTAGGAATTTCAAAAGGTGCAGCCACCATAGAAGTTACTTATGTTGAACAGACAAGGCCTGGCTAGATTACAAAATAGTTGGAATCTAAAATGTCCCCTAGAAGCTCATGGTTTGAATGTTCATTTACCAATTAGTGGTTATTTGGAATTTTTTTTTTTTTTGAGTTTTGTAGGGATTTTTGTTTGTTTGTTTGTTTGTTTTGTTTTTCAAGGTAAGGTCTCACTCTAGCCCAGGCTGACCTGGAATTCACTATGTAGTCTCAAGGTGGCCTTGAACACAGGGCAAACCCCTACCTGTGCCTCCCAAATGCTAGGATTAAAGGCGTGCGCCACCACACCCAGCCTAAACTGCTATTTTGAGGTTGTGGAACAGTGAGGAAGTGGAGCCCATCCGGCAAAAGGAGGTCTTAGAGGCAAACCTTAGAAGGTTAGACCCTCTGCTTTTTGGTTCTACACCATGTAAATAGTCTCTGCCGCACGCTTTCACTAGCCCAGACTATGACACTCCTTCCCCACTATGATGGGCAGAAACCTCCTAAAACCATTTTAAAATATTAAACCTTTTTAAAATATTTTCCCTTTAAAACTTATTTACTTATTTATTTATTTGAGAGATAAGAGGGAGTGAGGGAGACAGAGAGAGAAAGAAAGAGAAAATGGGCACGCATGGCCTTCAGATGCTGCAGACGAACTCCAAATGCATGCACCACCTTGTTTATCTGGCTTACATGTGTACCCAGGAATCAAACCTGGGACCTTAAGCTTAACAAGCAAGCACCTTAAGTGCAAAGCCATTTCTCCAGCCCTAAATATTTTTACTTATTATTTGCCAGTAGAGAGAGAAGAGAGACAGATAAGACAGAATGGGTGCAGCAGCGACTCTAACCGATGCAAACAAACACTAGATGCATGTGCCATTCTGGTCACCTGGATTTATGTGAGCACTGGGGATTGAACTCTGGTCACTTTTTCAGGCAAGTGCCTTAACTGCTGAGCAATGTCCAAACAGCCCCCAAATAAATATTTCTTCCCTTAAGTTCTTTCTGTCAGGTATTATAGTCACCATGTAAGAAAGTAACTCATGGGCTGGAGAGATGGCTTAGCAGTTAAACGCTTGCCTGTGAAGCCTAAGGACCCCGGTTCAAGGCTTGATTCCCCAGGACCCACGTTAGCCAGATGCACAAGGGGGTGCACGCGTCTGGGGTTTGTTTGCAGTGGCTGGAGGCCCTGGAGCACCTATTCTCTGTCTCTCTCTGCCTCTTTCTCTCTGTTGCTCTCAAATAAATAAATAAATAAATAAAAATTTTTAAAAAAGAAAGTAACTCATATGAGCTATGTGAGAAAAATTAATTGAATAACATTAATAAATGATGCAATAATTCCATTCCTCTTAAGGGAATCGGAAACAAAGGTTTACATAAAAAAAAAAAATCTTTAGCCGGGCGTGATGGCACATACCTTTAATCCCAGCACTCGGGAGGAGGATCACCATGAGTTCGAGGCCACCCTGAGACTACATAGTGAATTCCAGGTCAGCCTGGGCTAGAGAGAAACCCTGCCTAAAAAAAAAACAATTAAAAAAAATCTTTAAGGGCTGGAGAGATGGCTTAGCTGTTGAGCGCTTGCCTGTGAAGCCTAAGGACCCCGGTTCGAGGCTCGGTTCCCCAGGTCCCACGTTGGCCAGATGCACAAGGGGGCGCACGTGTCTGGAATTCGTTTGCAGAGGCTGGAAGCCCTGGCGCGCCCATTCTCTCTCTCTCCCTCTATCTGTCTTTCTCTCTGTGTCTGTCGCTCTCAAATAAATAAAAATTAAAAAAAAAAAGAAGTGATCTCTCTTGTATTAAAAAAAAAAAAATCTTTAAATACCTGTTAACCATCACCCATTTTATAATAACCAAAGATAACACAACCCACACCCCTCTATTCCTAGAGCTTAGGAGGCAGAGGTAAGAGGATCAGGAGGATCATTGTGAGCTCTAGGCCACTCTGGAACTACAGAATGAGTTCCATCTAGCTTGGGCTGAAGAAAAACAACATTGGGCTAGAGAGATGTCTCAGTGGTTAAGGGGCTTGCCTGCACACTGTAAGGACTATCGTTCAATTCCCCAGTATCCATATAAAGTCAGATACACAAAGTGGCACATGCATTTGGAGTTTGTTGCAATAGCTCGAGCCTCTGGTGTGCCTGTTCCCACTCCCTCTCTAATAAATAAAATATTTTAAAAATTTAAAAATTAAAAAAGAGTACATGCAACTAAACTAAAATATCAATCAACTGATGAGCAAAATGTGGTAGTCTATCCACTCATTGGAATATTGTTCAACCATAAGTAGGAATGAAGGCCAGGTATGTTGGTGCATGCCTTTAATCCTAGGAAGGCTGTAAGAAGGTAAGAAGTAAGAAAGTAGGAAGATCACCATGAGTTCAAGGCCACCTTGAGACTACATGATGAATTTCAGGTCAGCCTAGACTAGAGGAAGACCCTACCAAAGAAAGATAAGGAAATACTGAGAAATGCTCCGACAATGATGTACCTTGAAAAATTACAAAGTTTAAGCCAGACATAAAATAATCCATGGCATTTAATTAGGATTATATATGAAATGTCTGGACCTAGCAAACATCTAGGCAAGAAATGAAGTTTGGTGGTGGTCATCAAGGTATGGGGTTGGGAACAAGGACTGAGTGGTGGTCAGGGATGGGATTAGGAACTAGGAGTGAGTGGTGGTCAGGGATGGGATTAGGAACTAGGAGTGAGTACAAGAGGACACGGGGTGTCCTTTGGTGGAAATGCTCTGGAATAGATAGCACCAATGGTTATACTAGAAACCACTGAATTGTACACTTTACAATGATGGCTTTTCCAGATGCACAAGTTGACATGTGAGTGTGGAATTCATTTGCAGTGGATAGAGGACCTGATGTGCCCGTTCTTGTTCTCTATCTGCCTCTTTCTTTTCTCAGATAATTAATTTTAAAAAATTAAGTCTGGACATGGTGGCACATACCTTTAATCCCAGCCCTGGAGGCAGAGGTGCGAGAACTGTCATGATTTTAAGACTACATACTGAATTCCAGATCATACTGGGCTAGAGTGATACCCTACCTTGGAACACCAAAAAAAAAAAAAAAAAAAAATTAAATAGCTTTTATGATATGTGAATAGTGCCTCTCAAAAAATTAAGTTATTTAAGTTTACAGTTAAATAATGAAGCTGGCCATGGTGGTTCATACCTATATCCTAGCACTCTGAGAGGCTGAGGTAGGAGGATCACACTGTGCAGTTGAGGCTAGCCTGGGCTAGAGTGAGACCCTGACTTAATTTTTAAAAAGCGGGGGTGGGTCTAAGACAGGGCGTAGGGGGCAGGGTGGACATGTGTCTAAAGCACACACTGATAATCCCAGGATGTGTGAGGCAGAAGTGGAAAAAAGAGGAGATTAAGGTCATTCGCAGATGCTTATTGTTCGAGGCCAGTTTAGGCTGCTTGATATGAATCTAGAGGTTACAGAAAGCTCAGCACTAAAGTAGACGCATAGCACACCAACCAGGTATCAGAGAACATTGTAAAAGAGTGGGTGAAAAGATTGTAAGAGCCCCAGGATAGAAAGGTGCATCCTTTGTATTCTTGGTCCCAAGGTGAATAGCAGTACTCCCACTGAGGATGACCCTCTGTGGAATGGAACAGAGAAGAGGGAATATGACCAACACACAATTTGTTTATATAACAAAATTCATAATTCATAAAAAATAAAATGGAAGACAACTTATAATATGAAAAGTAAGAAAGGAGGGGGAAGTAAATAAACGCAAACACATCATTTTCTTTTGTTTTATAAGACCCCCAGAATGAGGACCCCACGCTCTGCCCGGAAATGGCAACACCCCAAATCACTCACGAGAAATGGTCTTGATGCAAACAGCAAGAGGATTTTTATTCCAAGAGCGCTGGGGCCCACAGTCATACACCACACAGGGGTAGAGGACTGCAGAGCTCCGAATGCAGGAACGGGACAGTTTTTATAGGGTTTCTAACAAAGCCTGTGCATTAGACCATTTTTTTAACATCAGGAGCCCGTGGGGTGCGAGCCAGTCAGTTTGTGCCACTCCATAGTTTCTAAGCCAATTAGTTTAATTTTGTTCAAGCCCCTCGTGGACCAATCAGTCTCCTATGACCTTGGTGGTCAGCATTTGCGCAGGTCCTTGGGTGGGAGTAGCAGAGTGTGGTATCAGGGTATCAGTCTCCTATGACCTTGGAGGTCAGCATTTGCACAGGCCCTTGGGTGGGGGTAGCAGACTGTGGTATCAGCCTCCTATGACCTTGGTGGTCTGAGGCAGGCTGCTACGGCTTACAGTGCTGGCTATTAGGGCTTATGGTGCAGGCTATTTACAGAAACAAAATAAGTGGTTCACTTCATTACTCATTTCCCATCCTTGAGGGCTATCTCATGCTCTTTTTACCTAGTTTTATATTAGGAGCGGGCTCTGATATAATGAGAAGAGGGATTCTTTACTTGCTTCCAACAGAGAGTAAAGCCTGGAGTTTGAGGTATGCAGGGGCCCACTTAAGCTCCCTTTGGAGCGTGATAGTATTTCTGGGCTTCTGAATTCTTGGGCCTTTCAGTTTCATTACACTATGTCTGTTATCAGCATTACTTATGTCCCCTGCATCTTTATGTTAGAAATACCAAATAATGGCAAATCTCTTGACTCTGTGTTCTACATTGAACTGATAGCTTGACATTGAGCATGGAACATGATGGAGTGAGTCTTTACTGGAATGGATTATAAATCAATCACAGACACACACACATACATGCACACACACACACACACACACACACACACTCACCAGCAGAGAGCTGGTTTGTAGGTATTAGATAACACCTCACAGGCTCTGAGCCAATCATCCTGGCATTCTGGGTACCTCTGGTAGAAATATAAATCGACTCAGGTGGCAGAGGTAAGAGGATCACTACGAGTTTGAGGCCAGCCTGGTACTACATAGTGAATTCCAGGTCAGCTTGGATTAGGGTGAGACCCTGCCTCCACACTGCCTCCCCAAATACAGAATCAGCTCGTATGATCACTGAGGTCTTTGGAACTTCTGGGAAACCAACAGCAAATCTACAATCTGCAGATCCACACTATAAACTGGTGGCTCAGGAGGAAGTGGCAGTGGCTGGCCTGGAATTCTATGCAGTCCTGGTTGGCCTCCAAACCACGGCAGTCCTCCTGCCTCTGCCTCCCTGAGGTAGGATTACAGGCATGCACTGCCACAGCTGGAGGAAATGACATTTGTGGTCATCTTCGAGTGAAACCGCCTTCAGTAATGGGATGTGATTTCTCCGGCTTTGCCAGTACTGCCTGGTACAGAGCTTCAGTGCTAAAACTCCTGAAGGACAAAATTCAGCTCTTAGTCCCGGAGAGGAAGGAGCCTGATGCATCCTCACCATTGTGTCTGGATTTGGAAACCCTGAGCTAGCTCACTGCACTGGAGCCTGGGGATAGAAGTCAAAAGGTCAGAGGAACCATTAGTTTAGGAACTCTCCAAGAGTTAACACACAGCTATTTGTGCTAGGCAAACTCTCCACCCCTGAGCTACATTTCCTGCCCTGTGGCCATCGTTATGAATAGAACCTCGGGATTTCCAAGACCTGCTCCACCCTTGCTGCTAGGCCAGGAGTTGTGGCAGGGCCACTCCAGCTCTTTGCAAGTACCTTCAAAAGTACTTTTGGCTGGTATGGGTGGTTCAGAATTCTGCATGTTCCAATAGCCCACGGTCCTATCTGTCATCCTTTTAAGGCCCGATTCCTTGTTGTTGTTTTTTTTTTTAACAAACCCATAAGGAGCTTCTATTTTATACTTGACCTCCTGCTGTGAAGCTTTTGGGACTACAGAATGAAGACCCAGTCCTGCCTCGAGGAACTCAAAGCTCCTTACGCTTGTGGTGGGCTTCTGTAATCCCAGCACTCTGCTGGGGAGATAGGAGAATCTCCCAGAAGCTCCCCTTGACCGCGGCTAAAAGAGTGGCAGCAGAGAGATGGAGAGAGGGAACCCTGCCTCCAAAAGAGGTGGAAGTGAGGAGACCCCAAGGTTATCCTCTGATCTCCACAAGTGTGCAGTGGCTCACATACATGAACACATATATATACACAAATAAATACATACTGAAAAACATTTAAACTGAGACAGCAGCTGTGTCCTTAGACCCTGACAGCCCGAAAGCATCCAGTACTCACTCTGGATGGGCTCTGGTTATGCACAAAGGAGATATTGGAAAACTGAACTAGCTCAAACTAAGGAAGTTTGTTTCCCATGCCTTGTGACTCTCAGCTAGCAGCGCAACCAGGCAGGAAGCCCAGTTTGTGTTTTTTTAAAAATATATTTTGTTGGGCTGGAGAGATGGCTTAGTGGTTAAGCGCTTACCTGTGAAGCCTAAGAACTCTGGTTCGAGGCTCAATTCCCCAGGACCTACGTTAGCCAGACGCACAAAGGGGAGCAAGTGTCTGGAGTTTGTTTACAGGGGCTAGAGGCCCTGGCATGCCCATTCTTTCTCTCTATCTGCCTCTTTCTCTCTCTGTCTGTTGCTCTCAAATAAATAAATAAAAATAAAGAAAAAAATTTAAATATATTTTGTTTAAAATTTATTTCAAGTAGAGTGAGAGAGAGAATGGGTATGCAAGGACCTCCTGCCTCTGCAAACAGAATTCCACCACCTTGAGCATCTCACTTCATGTGTGCACTGGTGAATTGAACTGGGGCAGTTGGACTTTGCAAGGAAGCACCTTTAACCACTGAGCCATCTCTCCAGCCCCCATTTAGGTTTTTAACCACATCAGAAGCCCACCATTCTCACGCACTTGACTAAATCCTGGAACACAATATGCGGGAGAGGTGAGTGTCCTAAAGTCACCAACTGAGGAGGCGCACCTGGTCACAATGACTTTGGCAAGCAGCACTCAGCTCTGAAATTAACCTGTCACCTAAACTGAAGGGGAGAAAAGGCAGAAAGGCTAGGACTCAAATAGCCAACCCCGCCCCCAGTCCAATCACTGACTTCAGGCCCAGTGTGAATGCTGAACAGTTGAGGACAGCTCTCGCTCCACCACGCCTGGGAGCCTTCTACCACCCAGGCACCTGCTGCGAGCCACAGCCCTCGACTCAGGCATAAGTGTAGGCAGTCACTGACAGCATTCGAAGCCACACTGCATCCTGTAGAGCCCAGGGACTTGTGGAAAGAGAGGGAATCGGGAATAAGGCAAAGTGGGATCTGAGCTCATCCCCACACATACTCTGTGCATTTCTCTATCTGTACAGAGCTCTCCCCATGAGATGGCCATTTCCTGAGACCTTAATGAAAATATAGAATAATGTCACAAAGAACCCTTGGAATGAGCCATTAATTCTGCTCAGGAAATACCAGTGGTCTTTAATGAAAATTGCCCATATTAAAAGTTGGTGACGCTGGTGCACACAGAGGGGCTGTCATTCGAGTGGTCTCCGATAGATGGCGCATACCTTCATGTAAACAAACCATTCCCTTCATTTGTGTTCCATTGTTATAGGGAAACAAAAAGCGAGGGGTGGACAGAGCTTAGTGAAGGCCCTTCCTAACTCTCCTCTCACCCTCCTGCCCTCAGTCCCTTCACCTCCTCACACTCCCCTCACCTCCTCTCCTCACATTCCCCTCACCTCCCATTCTCACACTCCCTTCCCCACACTCCCCTCACCTCCTCTCCTCACTCTCCCCTCACCTCCTCTCCTCACACTCCCCTCACCTCCTCTCCTCACTCTCCCCTCGCCTCCTCTCCTCACTCTCCCCTCACCTCCTCTCCTCACACTCCCCTCACCTCCCCTCCTCACAACCCCTCACCTCCTCTATTCACACTCGCCTCCTCAAAACCCCTCACCTCCTCTATTCATAATCCCCTCCTCACACTCACCTCACTTCCTCTCTTCTCACTCCTCTCCTCACTCTCCCCTCACCTCCTCTCCTCACACTCCCCTCCTCACTCTCCCCTCACCTCCTCTCCTCACACTCCCCTCACCACCTCTCCTCACATTCCCCTCCTCACACTCCCCTCACCTCCTCTTCTCCTCTTCTCACACTCCTCTCTTCACACACCCTCACCTCCTCTCCTCAAACTCCCCTCAACTCCTCTCCTCACACTCCCTCACCTCCTCTCCTCACATTCCCCTCCTCACACTCCCCTCACCTCCTCTTCTCACACTCCTCTCTTCACACACCCTCACCTGCTCTCCTGACACTCCTCTCCTCACACTCCTCTCACCTCCTCTCCTCACACACCCCGCACCTCCTAGCATCACACACCCCTACTCACACTCCCCTCACGTCCTCTCCTCACACTCCCCTCCTCACACTCTTCTCACCTCCTCTCCTCATGCTCTCCTCCTCACACTCTCCTCACCTCCTCTCCTCACCTCCTTTCCTCACACTCCTCTCCTGACACTCCCCTCACCTCCTCTCCTCACATTCCACTCATCACACTCCCCTCACCTCCTCTTCTCACACTCCCCTCACCTACTCTCCTAACACTCCCCTCCACACACTCCCATCAACTCCTCTATTCACACACCCCTCACCTCCTCTCCTCACCTCCTCCCCTCACACTCCTCCCCTCACACTCCCCTCCTCACACTCCTCTCACCTCCTCTCCTCACACTCCTCACACTCTGCTCACCTCCTCTCCTCATCTCCTCTCCTCATCTCCTCTCCTCACAATCCTCTCCTCACACTCCCCTCACCTCCTCTCCTCACACTCCTTGCCTCACACTCACCTCCTCACACTCCCCTCACCTCCCCTCCTCACACTAGCTCCTCACACTCCTCTCACCTCCTCTCCTCACACTCTCCTCCTCACATTCCCCTCATCTCCTCTCCTCCTCACACTCCCCTCATCTCCTCTCCTCACACTCCTCTCCTCACACTCCCCTCACCTCCTCTCCTCACACTCCCCTCACCTCCTCTCCTCACACTCCCCTCACCTCCTCTCCTCACACTCGCCTCTTCACAATCCCCTCACCTCCTCTCCTTACATTCCCCTACTCACACTCCCCTCACCTCCTCTCCTAACACTCCCCTCCACACACTCCCATCACCTCCTCTCCTCACCTCCTCTCCTCACACTCCTCTCGTCACACTCCGCTCAACTCCTCTCCTCACACACCCCTCACCTCCTCTCCTCACCTCCTCGCCTCACACTCCCCTCCTCACATGCTACGTCCACGGCAACCTCGCCTGTGTAGCAAGCAGAAATGCTTCTGCACTGGAAGAGAGCTGAGGACAGAGGGCCAGCACTCCTCGGAGGGATGCCCCCGGTGACCCCTTGGCAGTCGGTTACTGTAAAGGTTCCTGCTGCCCATGAAGTCACGACGACCTAATTGCTGGCGCCAATGCTGTTTCTTTCCTGCTTTCTTCTAGCTGTTTGTCTAAGAACAGCTAATTCAACACTTATTAGTAATCATGCACGCAATCAGAGTACAAGAAACAATCTAAGCATTGAATGTGCCCCTCCTATGATTAGGGCAATGGAGAGAATGTATAACTCTACTAGGAATAAAAAATTAACTCTAGAACAGTTTTTAGATGGTGTAAAGTAAAAACAGCTTATGATGTTTGAGAATGATACTGAGCCTGAGAATATGAAAGTAGAAATGTTGATCGGTAGTGTTCATAAGAAACATGACAGTTCTGCAGAAAAGGAGTTACAAAACTTAGGCATTCCCACCAGGAAACTTCCTGGGGGATATGTTCAGTACTTGATCAAGGGAAGATGGTGGACTCCTAGAGCTGGAATCTACTTAGTTCCACTCCCCTATGAGGAAGGATATGATGAATTCGGTAATAGATGGGTGAATTATGAAGAAAAAAGGAGGCTATGGCATTCTCTTCCATTTATGGGAACGCTTAACAAGGAAACGTAAGCCTTGGTGTTTATACAGTCCTTGGGGTATAAGAAATAAGTAACCTGTTATTCACCTTATACCTAGTTTCTGTTTGTATAATGTTGTGGTCAATGATACAAGGCATCCTTCTTAAAAAATGGGTACAGTTCCTGTCTGATCAACATTACATGTATGCTTACAATAGAACAATACTTAAGATTGTTTAGATTAATGATTTCTGAAATCACTTGTTGGCTTGCTAAGTTTCCCTGTGTAATCTATATAAAATCTTCATGAAACCTTCAGTAAATTGCAGCAGCATATTCAACTTGAGTGTGTCTGTCTGTCATTTCCTCGCCGAATCCCGAGTTCTCCTTGAGCCTTCGCCCTTGTTCTCCCTCGGTCCTGATCTCCCCGAGAGTCAGTCCGCGGCACTCACACACCCCTCACCTCCTCTCCTCACACTCGCTTCTCACACTCCTCTCTCCTCCTCTCCTCACACTCTCCTCCTCACATTCCCCTCACCTCCTCTCTGCACACTCCTCTCCTCACACTCCCCTCACATCCTCTCGTCACACTCCCCTCCTCACACTCCCCTCACATCCTCTCCTCACACTTCTCTCCTCACACTCCCCTCACCTCCTCTCCTCACTCTCCCCTCATCTCCTCTCCTCACACTCCCCTACTCACACTCCCCTCACCTCCTCTCCGCACACTCCTCTCCTCACACTCCCCTCACCTCCTCTCATCACATTCCTCTCCTCACACTCCCCTCACATCCTCTCCTCACATTCCTCTCCTCACACTCCCCTCACCTCCTCTCCTCACACTCCCCTCCTCACACTCACCTCACCTCCTCTCCTCACACTCCCCTCCTCACACTCCCCTCACCTCCTCTCATCACACTCCCCTCCTCACTCTCCCCTCACCTCCTCTTCTCACACTCCTCTCCTCGCACTCCCCTCACAGCCCCTTCACACACTCCCCTCACCTCCCCTCCTCACAACCCCTCACATCCTCTATTCACACTCCCCTCCTCACACTAACCTCACTTCCTCTCTTCACACTTCTCTCCTCACTCTCCCCTCACCGCGTCTCCTCACACTCCTCTCCTTACACTACCCTCACCTCCTCTCCTCACACTCCTCTCCTCTCACTACCCTCACCTCCTCTCTTCTCACACTCCCCTCCTCACACTCCCCTCATCTCGTCTCCTCACACTCCTCTCCTCACACTCCCCTCACCTCCTCGCCTCTCACTCCTCTCCTCACACACCCCTCACCTCCTCTCCTCTCACTCCTCTCCTCACACTCCCCTCACCTCCTCTCCTCACACTCCCCTCACTTCCTCTCTTCTAACACTCACCTAATCACACTCCCCTCACCCCCACTCCTCACACTCCCCTCACCTCCTCTCCTCACACTCCTCTCCTCACACTCCCCTCATCTCCTCTACTCACACTCCTCTCCTCACACTCCCCTCACGTCCTCTCCTCAAATTCCCCTCACCTCCTCTCTTCTCACACTCCCCACACTTCCTCTCCTCACACTCCTCTCCTCACACTCCCTTCACCACCTCTCCTCACACTCCCCTCACCTCCTCTTCTCACACTCCCCTCCTCACACTCCCCACACTTCCTCTCCTCACACTCCTCTCCTCACACTCCCCTCACCTCTTCTCCTCACGCTCCTCTCCTCACACTCCCCTCACCTCCTCTCCTCACACTCCCCAGACTTCCTCTCCTCAAACTCCTCTCCTCACACTCCCCTCACCTCCTCCCCTCACCTCCTCTCCTCACACTCCTCTCCTCACACTCCCCTCACCTTCTCTCCTCACACTCCCCACACTTCCTCCCCTCACCTCCTCTCCTCACACTCCCCTCTCCTCCTCTCCTCACATTCCCCTCCTCACACTCCCCTCAGCTCCTCTCCTCACACTCCCCTCCTCACACTCCCCACACCTCTTCTCCTCACACTCCTCTCCTCACAGTCCCCTAACCTCTTCTCCTCACACTCCTCTCCTCACACTCCCCTCACTTCCTCTCTTCTCACACTCCTCTCTTCACACTCCCCTCACCTCCTCTCCTAACACTCCCCTCCTCACACTCCCCTCACCTCCTCTCCTCCCATTCCCCTCCTGACACTCCCCTCACATCTTTTCCTCACACTCCCCTCCTCACACACCCCTCACCTCCTCTTCTAACACTCCCCTCCTCACACTCCCCTCACCTCCTCTCTTCTCACACTCCTCACACTCCCCTCACCTTCTCTCTTCTCACACTCCTCTCCTCACACTCTCTCACCTCCTCTCCTCACACTCCCCTCACCTCCTCTCTTCTCAAACTCCTCTCCTCACGCTCCCCTCACCTCCTCATTTCTCACACTCCCCTCCTCACACTCCCCTCACCTCCTCTTTTCTCACACTCCCCTCCTCACACTCCCATCACCTCCTCTCCTCACAATCCCCTCACCTCCTCTCTTCTCACACTCCTCTCCTCACACTCCCCTCACCTCATCTCCTCACCTCCTCTCCTCACACTCCCCTCCTCACACTCCCCTCACCTCCTCTCCTCACACTCCTCTCCTCACACTCCCCTCCTCACACTCCTCTCACCTCTTCTCACACTCCCCTCACCTCCTCTCCTCACACTCCTCTCCTCACACTCCTCTCCTCACACTCCTCTCCTCACACTCCCCTCACCTCTTCTCCTCACACTCCCCTCCTCACACTCCCCTCACCTCTTCTCACACTCCCCTCACCTCCTCTCCTCACACTCCTCTCCTTACACTTCCTTCACCTCTTCTCCTCACACTCCCCTCACGTCCTCTTCTCACACTTCCCTCACTTCCTCTCCTCACACTCCTCTCCTCACACTCCCCTCACCTCCTCTCCTTACACTCCTCTCCTCACACTCCTCTCCTCACACTCCCCTCACCTCTTCTCCTCACACTCCCCTCCTCACACTCCCCTCACCTCTTCTCACACTCCCCTCACCTCCTCTCCTCACACTCCTCTTCTCACACTTCCCTCACCTCTTCTCCTCACACTCCCCTCCTCACACTCCCCTCACGTCCTCTTCTCACACTTCCCTCACCTCCTCTCCTCACACTCCTCTCCTCACACTCCTCTCCTCACACTCCCCTCACCTCCTCTCCTCACACTCCCCTCACCTCTTCTCCTCACACTCCCCTCCTCACACTCCCCTCACGTCCTCTTCTCACACTTCCCTCACCTCCTCTCCTCACACTCCTCTTCTCACACTTCCCTCACCTCCTCTCCTCACACTCCCCTCCTCACACTCCCCTCACCTCCTCTCGGGTGGATTACAGGCGTGTGTAAGTCGCTCTGTTTCTCCTGGGATCTCGGGTGGATTATAGGCGTGTGTAAGTCACCATACTGGCAGCAGAGGTTAGTTTTTTTTTTGTGGGGTTTTTGCTTTTCTTTGAAGTAGGGTCTTACTCTAGCCCAGGATGACCTGAAACATACTTTACAGCACTGCACTGAACTCAAACTCACAGTGATATTTCAACCTCTTGCCTCCTGAGTGCTTGGATTAAAAGACATGTGCTACCATACCCAGTAAGGATTCGTTAATTTTTATTTTTTTTTTTAATATTTTTTTTTAATTTTTATTTATTTATTTATTTGAGAGCGACAGACACAGAGAGAAAAATAGATAGAGGGAGAGAGAGAGAATGGGCGCGCCAGGGATTCCAGCCTCTGCAAACGAACTCCAGACGCGTGCGCCCCCTTGTGCATCTGGCTAACGTGGGACCTGGGGAACCGAGCCTCGAACCGGGGTCCTTAGGCTTCACAGGCAAGCGCTTAACCGCTAAGCCATCTCTCCAGCCCAATTTTTATTTTTTATAAACATTTTTATTCATTTATTTGCAAGTGGGGGAAGGATAGACACACCATGCTTTCTTGCCACTAAAAATTAGTTCCATATGCTTGGGCCACTTTGTGTGTCTGAATATTATGTGGGTCTCAGGGAATCAAACCTAGGCTGTCAAGCATTGCAAGCAAGCACCTGTATCTACTGAACCATCTCTCCAGCCCAGGGATTATTTTTTTTTAAGTATGATGCATCTTTTATTTTTTAAATTTAATTTAATTTAATTTTTTTCTCAATTTTTTTAAACATTTTCCATGATTATAAAAAATATCCCATGGCAATACCCTCCCTACCTCACTTTTCCCCTTTGATATTCCATTCTCCATCACATCCTCTCCCCATCTCAATAAGTCTCTCCTCTATTCTGATGCCATAATCCTTCCCTCCTCTTATGATGGTCTTGTGTAGGTAATGTCAGGCACTATGAGGTCATGGATATCCAGGCCATTTTTTGTCTGGAGGGGGCAGGTTGTAAGGAGTCCTACCCTTCTTTTGGCTCTTACATTCTTTTCACCACCACTTCTGCATTAGATCCTGAGCCTTGGAAGGTGTGATCGAGATGTTACTCAGTACTCTAGTCACGTCTTTCCAGCACCATGACACCTTCTGAGTCATTCCAAGGCCACTGCCTTATGAAAAGAGAAGATTCTGTACACAAAGTGAGAGCAGCATTAATATAAGGGTATGAAGATTAAGAGAAGTGCTTACTGGGCAGTTTGATAAGCACAGTACATACAGTCATCCAGATATCAGCAGATGTTACACACCTAGGGCTCATGACTAACCCTGTTTTGAGTTTTCAGTATCAGAGAGGTATTCCCCCCCATGGAGCAGACCTCCAGTCCAATTGGAGGGCAGTTGGTTTCCACCATGACAGACATGCCACTCTTGCACCCGTTGGCTCATTTGTCCTGGCTGGCCAATTATAAGGCTTGCAGTGTCCACTGTTGAGTATCTTCACTGGTGATATATCTTTCTCCCATTGAACTACATGCAGCATGGCTTCTTCCAGCTTTCTATCAGCTGGTCTACATGGAGGAGGTTATCACCTCAGTTCTAGTAGGATTTCTCAGTGGCCTTGCAGCCCAAGTATGTGGAGTCTTCAGCAATAGGGTCTTACCATCTATTCCTGGTGGGAAACCAAGAACCTCAGCAATGGCCTATAATGTTTTGGCAGCCTCAGGTATAATTCACTGGAAGGTATCCCATCCCTGGCACTGGAAATTTTCTAGCAACAATCTACGGCTCCTGAGTGTTCCATTGTCCAAAACTGAAGGATTCCATTTGATTTATTTATATCCTTTTAGATTTTGATTTGCCCTCCCTCCACCTTTCCTTTACTCAATTCCCTCCGCTCACCTGACTTTCGGCCTTTTCACCCCCATTAATTTATTCTTACACTTACATATATACAATACCAATCTATCAAGTACCCTCTTCCCTTCCCTTCTCTTCCCTTTGTATCTCTTTTTTTAGCTTACTAGCCTCTGCCACTGAGTTTTTTCCTTCTTACAAAGAAGCCCAATCATCTGTAGCTAGGATCGGCATATGAGAGAGAACATGCTGTGCTTGGCTAACTGGGCCTAGATTACCTCACTTTCCAGATCCATCCATTTTTCTGCAAATTTCATAACTTCATTTTTCTTTACTGCTGAGTAGAACTCCATTATATAAATGTGCCATATCTTCATTATCCACTCATCAGTTGATGGACATCTAGGCTGGTTCTATTTCCCAGCTATTATAAATTGAGCAGCAATAAACATGGTTGAGCACGTACTTCTAAGGAAATGAGATGAGTCCTTAGGCTATATGCTAGGAGTGCTATAGTTGGGTCATATGGTAGATCAATCTTGAGCTGTTTTAGGAACCTCCACACTGATTTCCACAATGGCTGGACCAGATTGCATTCCCACCAGCAGTGTAGAAGGGTTCCTCTTTTTCCACATCCCCGCCAAATTTATGATCATTTGTTTTCATGATGGTGGCCAATCTGACAGGAGTGAGATGGAATCTCAATGTAGTTTTAATCTGCATTTCCCTGATGACTAGGGATGTAGAACATTTTTTTAGATGCTTATACGCCATCCATATTTCTTCCTTTGAGAACTTTCTATTTAGATCCATAGCCCTTTTTTTTAATTGGCTTGTTTGATTTCTTATTATTTAACTTTTTGAGTTCTTTGTATATCCTAGATATTAATCCTCTATCAGATATATAGCTGGCAAAGATTTTTGCCCATTCTGTAGGTTGCCTCTTTTCTTTATTCACAGTGTACTTTGCAGCACAGAAACTTTGTAATTTCATGAGGTCCCAGTGGTTAATCTGTGGTTTTATTGCCTGAGCAATTGGGGTTGTATTCAGAAAGTCTTTGCCAAGACCAATATGTTGAAGGGTTTTCCCTACCTTTTCCTCTAGCAGTTTCAGAGTTTCAGGTCTGATGTTAAGGTCTTTAATCCATTTGGACTTAATTCTTGTACATGGAGAGAGAGAGAAGAATCTGTTTTCATCCTTCTACAGATACATATCCAGTTTTCCCAACACCATTTGCTGAAGAGGCTGTCTTTTCTCCAATGAGCATTTTTGGCATTTTTATCGAATATCAGGTGGCTATAGCTACCTGGACTTACATCTGGGTCCTCTATTCTGTTCCATTGATCTACATGTCTGCTTTTGTGCCAGTACCATGCTGTTTTTGTTACTATGGTTCTGTAGTATAGGTTAAAATCAGGTATGGTGATACCACCAGCCTTATTTTTGTTGCTCAGTATTATTTTAGATATTCGAGGTGTTTTGTGATTCCAAATGAATTTTTGGATTTTTTTTTTCTATTTCCATGAAGAATGCCTTTGGAATTTTGATGGGGATTGCATTAAATGTGTAGATTGCCATTTTCACAATATTAATTCTTCCAATCCAGGAAAAAAGGATGTTTTTCCACTTCCTAGTGTCTTCTGCAATTTCTTTCTTGAGTGTTTTAAAGTTTTCATTGTAGAGATCCTTTACTTCCTTGCTTAGATTTATTCCAAGGTACTTTATTTTCTTTGACGCAATTGTGAGTGGGAGTGATTCTCTGATTTCATCCTCTGTGCATTTGTTGTTATCATATATGAAGGCTATTAGTTTCTGTGTATTTATTTTGTATCCTGCTACATGGCTGTAGGTTTTGATCAGCTCTAACAGTTTGCTGGTAGAGTCTTTAGGGCCCTTTATGTATAGAATCATGCCATCTGCAAATAATGATAACTTGATTTCTTCTTTTCCAATTTGTATCCCTTTTATGTGTGTCTCTTGCCTTATTGCTATGGCTAAGACTTCCAGTACTATATTAAATAAAAGTGGGGACAGTGGACATCCTTGTCTTGTTCCTGATTTTAGTGGAAAAGCTTCCAGTTTTTCCCCATTTAATAATATCTTGGCTGTAGGCTTGTCATAAATAGCCTTTATTATATTGAGATATGTTCCTTCTATTACCAGTCTCTGTAGGACTTTTATCATGAAGGGATGTTGGATTTTGTCAAACACTTTCTCAGTATCTAATGAGATGATCATGTGATTTTTTTCCTTCAGTCCATTTATATAATGTATTACATTTATTGATTTGTGTATATTGACCCATCCCTGCATCTCTGGGATACTTGGTCAGGATGAATGATGTTTCTAATATATTCTTGTATTCTGTTTGCCAATATTTTGTTGAGAATTTTTGCATCTATATTCATGAGGGAGATTGGTCTGTAATTTTCTTTTTTTTTTTTTTTTTTTTTTGTTCTATCTTTGCCTGGTTTTGGTATCAGGGTGATGAGATCTTCAAAGAAGGAGTTTGGTAGAATTTCTTCTTTTTCTATTTTATGGAAAAGCTTAAGAAGCAATGGTGTTAGCTCTTCTTTGAAGGTCTGGTAAAATTCAGCAGTGAATCCATCTGGGCCTGGGCTTTTTTTAGTTGGGAGATTTTTGATAACTGTTCGGATCTCCATCCTTGTTATGTGTCTGTTTAAGTGATTAATCTCATCTTGATTTAGTTTAGGTAGTTCATATAAATCAAGAAAATCATCAATTTCTTCAGATTTTCATACTTTTCAGAATATATGCTTTTATAGTATGTCCCTATAATTTTTTGCATTTCTCTGGCATCTGTTGTGATGTTACCTTTTTCATCTCTAATTTTATTAATTTGTTTCCCTTCTCTCTTTCTTTTGGTCAGATTTGCTAAGGGTTTATCAATCTTTTTTGTCCTTTCAAAGAACCAACTATTTGTGTCATTCACTCTTTGGATTGTTTTTTTAGTTCCTATTTCTTTAATTTCTGCCATAATCTTTATTATTTCTTCCCACCTACGGATTTTGGGTTTGCCTTGTTCTTCTTTTTCCAAAGCTTTATGGTGAAGCATTAGATCATTTACTTGTGACTTTTCTAATTTCTTTTTGATTTTTTTTTTTTTTTTTTTTTTTTTTTTTTTTGTTTTTCAGGTAGGGTCTCACTGTAGTTCAGGCTGACCTGGAAGTTACTATGTAGTCTCAGGGTGGCCTCGAACTCACGGCAATACTCCTACCTCTGCCTCCTGAGTGCTGCAATTAAAGGCGTGTGCCACCATGCCTGGCTTCTAATTTCTTAATATAGGCACTTAAAGCTATAAATTTACCTCTTAGGACTGCCTTCATTGTGTCCCAGTGATTTTGGTATGCTGTGTTCTCATTATCGTTTGACTCTATAAATTTTTTGATTTCCCTCTTGATTTCTTCATTGACCCATTCATCATTTAGTAATGTGTTGTTTAATTTCCATGATTTTGTGTAATATCTATGGCCTTTCTTGCTATTGATTTGCAGTTTGATCCCATTGTGGTCATATAGCACGCAAGGAATTATTTCAATTTTCCTGTATTTGTTAAGATTTGCTTTGTGTCCTAATATATGGTCTATTTTAGAGAATATTCCATGTGCTGCTGAAAAGAATGTATATTCTGCAGCATTTGGATGAAATGTCCTGTAGATATCTGTTAGGTCCATTCCTTCTATGACCTCATTTAGACCAGATGCCTCTTTGTTTATTTTTTCTCATGATGACCTTTCAATTGATGAATGGGGTGTTGAAGTCCCCCACTACCACTGTGTATGGTGTTATCTGTGACCTTAGTTCTAATAGCATTTGTTTGATGAATTTGGGGGCCCCCATGTTAGGTGCATATATGTTTAGGATTGTAATGTCCACCTGTTGGAGGGTGCCTTCATTAATATAAAGTGGCCTTCCTTATCTTTCTTAACTAATGTTGGACTAAAGTCTACCTTGTCAGATATTAGGATAGAAACCCCTGCTTGTTTTCTAGGTCCATTTGCTTGAAATACCATTTTCCAACCTTTCACCCTAAGATAATGTCCATCCTTTGAAGAATGGTGGGTTTCTTGGAGGCAACAAATTGAAGGATCCTGCTTTTTAACCCAGTCTGTAAACCTATGTCTTTTGGTTGGGGCATTGAGGCTGTTGGTATTAAGAGATATTATTGAAAGGTATATATTTATTTTTGCCATTTTTTTTGTAGTTCTTCCAGTTCCTTTGCTCTCTTGTGTTTACTAGTATTTGAGTATTGTTTGTTTTTTCCTGGTTCCTTATATGTGTGCTTTTCTTTTTCTTCAGCATGGAGGATTCTTTCAAGTACTTTCTGTAGATCTGGTTTTGTCTTCAAATAGTCCTTTAGCCTGCTTTTGTCATGGAATGTCCTTATTTTCCATCTATTTGAATGGATAGCTTTGCAGGATAAAGTATCCTTGGTTGACAGTTGTTATCTTTCAGAACTTGGAATACATCATTCCAATCCCTTCTGGCTTTTAAAGTTTGTGTTAAGAAATCTGCTGTGATCCTGAGGGGCTTGGCTTCGTAGGTAACTTGATTTTTCTCTCTGCTTTCAATATTTTTTCCTTTGGTTTGTATGTTTGGTAGTTTGATTATAATATGGTGAGGAGAGGTTCTTTCCATGTTTTGTCTGGCTGGTGTTCTAAAGGATTCCTGTATCTGCATTGGCACCTCTTCACAATTTGGGGGAAGTTGTTTTTTTTATGATTTTGTTGAAGACGCCAACTATACCTTTGGAGTGAAATTCTTCTTCTTCTACTATGCTCTGATTTCTTATGTTTGGTATTTTCATAGTGTCCCGAATATCTTGAAATTCCCACTCATACTTTTCTATAAGTTTGCCTTTCTCTTTGTTGGACTGTATTAAATCTGCCACCTGGTCTTCTAGCTTAGATATTCTTTCCTGTCTTTCATCCATTCTACTGGTGACATTTTTCTACAGAGTTTTTTATTTCATTAAATGTGTTATTTATCACTAGTAATTTTAACTGGTTTTTCTTTATTATTTCTATTTCCTTATTTATGTCTAGTATTGACCTCTTCATTTCATTAAATTGGCCACCCATGTCTTCTTTGCTTTATTTGATTTCTTCTTTGAGTTCGTTGAACATATTTAATCGTTCTTTTGAAATCTTCCTCAGGCATTTCCTCTAACTTGTTCTCACTGGAGTTCATTTCTGATGCATTAGTAATTTTTAGTGGATTTATATTGTCTTGATTTTTAGTGTTACTTGTGTTATAATGTATATATTTTTGCATCTTGGATTATTTAATGATTGAATTTTCCTGTTAGCTGGGTGTTATGAGATGTATCAATCAATCTGTTGTTATATATCTTCAGGGTAGAAGCTTAAGGTGCTAGGTGTGGCTCTGAAGACTCTCAGAGTATCTACAAAAGTGACTCTAGGTGTTGGGTGTGGCTGCTATGAGAGTATTCAAGTAGGCTAAGCGGAACAAAATGCAGGCAGATTCTAAGATTTAAGTAAGCAATGTACACTGTCAAGGAAAGACAGCACAGAGTATTTATCCAAGAGTAGGTATTATGACAACCAGATCCTCTGTCTGTCCCTTAGGCTGTGTGGTGCCTCACCCACTCCCTTAATCCTGACAACAAGGTAGTTAAGATTTCTGGTCTGTAGAGGGTTCCATGTCAGCTTGTGACCAGGTGAGACCCTTCCATAATATATATAGAAGAATAAACAAAGCCACTGTAATTCAAGAAGCAACAAATAACAAGCCTAAAATGCAGTTTATTTAAGAATGGCAAATTTGACCATCCATCCGATTTAACATATAATTTATCCTGATACGGAAGGTGCAATTAGCACTTCTTGTTCAGGCCTATATGCCAGGTTTATTAGGCAGGTACTGACCTGGTGTAATGCCAGTTAACTTTTGGGATGATTTTGGTCTCAGCTGCACTCTTGATTGGGTCCCTCTTTGGTGCTCTGTCAGTTCAAGTAGGCGTGGCAGGGTCCCTGGACCTCTGCTCTGTTCCGGAGGGCTGGGCGCTGGCGGTGGGGAAGGGGAGGATGCCGACGCTGCTCTAGTTCGCCCACTGTTCCACGAGTTCTTCTACCTTGTGGTCTGCTCCTCCGTTGTTCACTGCCGTTCTCCCTTCACGTTTCTTGAGTTTGCGGAGAGCTCTGATGTGAGTGGAAAATCTCCTACCTGGCTTTTCCTGCAGCTGAAGCCGAGCCTGCTGTGGTCTTGCGCAGACCTGCCCCACCCCACCCCATCAGAGCATCTTCTGCAGGCCTGTGCAGGCTCTGGATGCTCTGGATGTCTCCTACTTCTCGGCTGCTGTTTCAATTTCCTATATAACTCACTTTTTAGTAAAAGTGTGTATTTTGCTGGGTTTATTTTGGGGGGCGGTGGCTTTTTCCCCTCTGCGCTACTTTGGCGTGGTACCTACACAGCCATCTTAACTGCAAGCTGATCCAGGGATTATTTTTTTTAAAGTCTCCTTTTCTCAATATTTCTTTTTTTTTTAATATTTTAATTTTATTTATTTATTTATTTGAGAGCAACAGACACAGAGAGAAAGACAGATAGAGGGAGAGAGAGAGAATGGGCGCGCCAGGGCCTCCAGCCTCTGCAAACGAACTCCAGACACGTGCGCCCCCTTGTGTATCTGGCTAACGTGGGACCTGGGGAACCGAGCCTCGAACCGGGGTCCTTAGGCTTCACAGGCAAGCGCTCAACCGCTAAGCCATCTCTCCAGCCCTCAATATTTCTTATTGATCAATTATAAGAAAGTGCAAAAGACCAAGGAAGGGGGGAGGCTCCCTCTGTAAAATATTTTCCTTGCAATCATGAGAACTTAAGTTTGGATCCCCAGTCTCCACATAAATGCTAAATGGGTATGATGGCAAGCTGACCATCTCAGTGCTGGGTTGGTGTTGGAGACACAATCTCTGGAGCAGACTGGCTGGCTAGACTAGCTGAATGGGAGTGCTCTAGGTTCATGTCAGAGACCTTTCTCAGTAAATAAGGTAGAGGAAGAAGGTACTATGTCAGAGACCTTTCTCAGTAAATAAGGTAGAGGAAGAAGGTACTCAACACTAACGTCTCACTTCCAGGGGCATGCCCCCCCCCCCCAGTGGGCTCCTACTCAAGACCATGAATACACACACTCACAGGAAAGAAATGAGAAAGATCTATGGGGTAGCATTCTGTGTGGCTTAAAGAAATTAAGCCAGATGCACATGATGGCACATGCATTTGGAGTTCATTTGCAGTGGCTAGAGGCCCTGGCATGCCCATTCTCACTCACCTCAGTCTCTCTCTCTCTCCCTCTCTCTGTCTCTAATAAATAAATAAATAAATAAATATTTTTTAAAAAAGAGAAGCAACCCCTATTCATCCTTGGCATACACGCATGTGTGAACCCATGCACGAGAACACACCACACATGGATACAGAACCTGATTGTCCTCAGCATGCACATGTGTGTGCACTCTGCATGAGAACACACCATACCTGTATACAGAACCTAAGCAAAATTTTCTTAGAGAAAAGCATTTTACAACATACTATAGTTTTCAATGAAAATTGGAGAAAAAGATTGGCAGCAGCACTGCCCCCCTAGAGGCTCATTTGAAGAACATTGTATATTAGGTCCAATGAAGGAACTAGTAGTTTTCATTTATTGAGTAAATGTCTTAACTATGTATGTTCTGGGCATTGGATTAGGTTCCGGAAATAGAATTTAGGCCATACCTTCAGCCACAGTAAGTGACTTTACCTTCTTCACAAAGAAATTGAGATCAGGGAATGGTCTGCATAAACCATGGCCAAATGTTAAAATCTATCCTGTGTCTGTCGGGAGCCATAGAGCAAAAGCCTCTCCATTTTGCCTGGGCCTGCTTGTAAGTTGACCCATTATTTAGAAAACTGGCCCATCCAGGTTTCTCTTAGGTACTCCTGGAATGTGGTCACCAGACTGTTTACAGAATCTTATCCTTTGCCAAAGGCCAGTTTATGGTTAGGCTTTTGGGCACTAAACAACCAAAAGTGCCTCCACCTTGATTAATGACTCCATTTTGTGATAAGTTGTCTGTTCTGGAAAGTCATAACCTGCAGCTGTTAAAGTCGTTCATCTTGTGGCGTTGAGGCTGGGGCCCTATCCTGCTGAACATCTTGTGGCCTTGGGCCTATGACCTTATCCTGTCTAAAACAGAATTGTAGCAATACCTAAACTACTGACCAGCTCCCCTGTGCTGCTGTATAAAAGGCACCCTGAGAAAAATAGAAATCGCAGCTTGATCAGACTCCCGTCTTGCTGTCGGTTCCTTGTGTCTCTCGTCCCATTCATTCCAGGTTCTCTAGGGTCCGTGCTCCCGGTGAAGCCCCAATGGCCGGGGCTTGTGTCTTCATGGTTTCTTTCCTTTCTCTCCTCTCAGACTAGTCTTGGGGCCTACTGTCTGCGCTCATTCAGCTATGGCGTTTTGGTTTCACTTTGATTTGTTGTTTTGTTTTACGTAGGGTCTAACCCTGTTGCCCAAGGTGATCAAGTGATCCTCCCACCTAGGTCTCCTGAGCAGCTGCGACTACAGGCCCCGGCCCTGGTTCTCAAGGAGTCTTGAGGATAGTTATGAGCTCACATGCTTAAACATTTTTTACATTATTTATTTGTGTGTGGTGTGTTTGGACACATCAGGATCTGAAAATGAACTCCAGAAACATGTGCTACAATTTTTTTGCATCAAGCTTTAAGTCAGTTCTGGGGAACTGAACTTTGGCCGAAGGTTTTGCAAGCAAGTGTCATTAGATTTTTCTTTATAAAAGTATTTTTTTTAGGGCTGGAGAGATGGCTTAGCGGTTAAGCGCTCGCCTGTGAAGCCTAAGGACCCCGGTTCGAGGCTCGGTTCCCCAGGTCCCACGTTAGCCAGATGCACAAGGGGGCGCACGCGTCTGGAGTTCGTTTGCAGAGGCTGGAAGCCCTGGCGCACCCATTCTCTCTCTCTCTCTCCCTCTATCTAGCTTTCTCTCTGTCTCTGTCGCTCTCAAATAAATAAATAAAATAAAATAAATAAATAATTTTTTTAAAAAGTATTTTTTTAAATATTTATGAGAGAGACAGAGAGAATGGGCACACCAGGGCCTCTAGTCACTGCAAACAAACTCCAGACACATGCACCACTGTGTACATCTGGCTTGCTTGGGTTCTGGGGAGTCAAACCTAGGTCCTTAAGCTCTGCAGGCAAATGCCTTAACTGCTAAGCCATGTCTCCAGCCCTTTAAAAAGTATTTTTAAGGGCTGGAGAGATGGCTTAGTGGTTAAGTGCTTGCCTGTGAAGCCTAAGGACCCCAGTTCTATTCCCCAGGACCCACATTAGCCAGATGCACAAAGGGTGCATGCGTCTGGAGTTTGTTTGCAGTGGCTGGAAGCCCTGGCTCATCCATTCTCAATGTCTCTCTTTCTGTGTCCCTCTCAAATAAATAAATAAATAAATGAACAAAAATTGTTTTTTAAAAAAGGATTTTTAAGTTTTTATTTGCACATGTGTGTATGGGTGTGCCAGACTTTCTTGCCTGCAGATGAATGGTAGAAATATGCGCTATTTTTTCTATCTGGCTTTATGTGAGTGGGAATTCAATCTGAACCAGTAAACTTTTTTTTTTTTTTTTTGATTTTTTGAATTTTTTTTGAGGTAGGGTCTCGCTCTAGCCCAGGCTGACCTGGAATTCACTATGGAGTCTCAGGGTGGCCTCGAACTCTCGGCGATCCTCCTACCTCTGCCTCCCAAGTGCTGGGATTAAAGGCGTGCGCCACCACGCCCGGCTTGAACCAGTAAACTTTTAACTACTGAGCAATCCCTTAGCACCTATTTCTAATACTTTTTTTTTTTTTTTTTTTTTTTTGAGATTGGGTCTCATTGTAGTCCAGGTTGACCTGGAATTCACTATGTAGTCTTAGGCTGGCATGGTGATCCTCCTACCTCTGCCTCCTGAGTACAGGGATTAAAGGCATGTGCCACCATGCCTGGCTATTTCTAATATTATTATTTTTTTATTTTGTTTTTCTAGGTAGGGTCTCACTCTAGCCAAGGCTGTCCTGGAATTCACTATGTGGTCTCAGGGTGGCCTCGAACTCATGATGCTCCTCCTACCTCTGCCTCCCAAGTGCTGGGATTAAAGGCATGTGCCACCATGCCTGGCTTATTTCCAACATTCTTAATTAGAAAAGGGAACTTTCCAGGAGTTGCTTTGGAGTCATGCAGTCAGTGTTTGTTTGTTTATTTTTTTATTTTTTATTTATTTTCAAGCAGATAGAAGAGAGGCAGACAGAGAGAATGGGTGCTCTGGTGCCTCTAGCCACTGCAAATGAACTCCAGATGCATGTGCCACTTTATGCATCTGGCTTTATGTGGGTACTGGGTAATTGAGCCCAAGTCGTGAGGCTTTGCAGGCAAGAGCCTTAACTGCTGCGCCATCTCTCCATCTCTATTAATTTTGTTTAGTATTTTTGTTTGTGTGTGAAGAAATGAGTGAGTATGGGCACACCAAAGGACTCTTGCCACTGCAAAGAAACTCCAGATATTGTGTGATTTTGTGTTCTGGCTTTACATAGTGTGGTAGTTTGAAATGATGTCCCCCGATATCTATAGGAGTTTACTAATGCTTGTAATTTAGGTTTACAGCTACCTGGCTGGAGGAGGTGTCCCAGGGCAGATGCTCTAAAGTGTGGTGGTGGATGTGGAATTCCAGTCTAAAGACATGCAGAGTACTGGAGCTCTGTCTGGGTCCCTGAGTGTGCTGGGCTGGTGTTGGTGGTGGGTGCTTTTCTCTCTGCTTGGATCTATAAAAGGTGGGCCAGCTTCTTCTACCATTATGGAACTTGCCCTACACCTGTAATTTTCAAATAAACTCCTTCCTCCCACAACTGTGCCTGCTTTGGAGGTTCATCCCAGTGACCTGAGGCTGTTTGCCGCACGTGAGTACTAGGGAACTGGACCCAGCCAGCAGGCTTTGCAAACCAGCACCTTTAACTTCTGAGCCATATCACCAGCTTGCGCTCACATGTTTAAACACATTCAATGTGTTTGTATATGTTGTACTTGTTTTCCTTATTGAAGATTGTTGTACAGTCTTGAGCCTTGTGACTCCATCCAAGTTGGCGTCTAGATCCTTGGGCGGGACACCACACAATCTATGATACTAGTGTTTGACACCTGCTGTCTGGCATGATGAGATCTTCCAGACTCATCTTGCACACTTCTTGATCCAGATCTTTCTTTCTTTCTTTCTATCTTTCTTTCTTGAGAGTGACAGAGAGAAAGAGGCAGAGAGAGAGAGGATGGGCACGCCAAGGCTTCCAGCCACTGCAAACGAACTCCAGATGCAAGCACCCCTTTGTGCATCTGGCTAACGTGAGTCCTGGGGAACCGAGCCTCGAACTGGGGTCCTTAGGCTTCACAGGCAAGCACTTAACCATTAAGCTATCTCTCCAGCCCCCTTTTAGGGACTTATGCTCTGTATAGGAATCAACTACAGGCTGTAAAAGGTTGGCAACATACTTACTTTTTACATTTTTAGTCAACATGAGCTATCATTTAAAATCCTGACCCCCCCCCCATATATGTCATTGTATTTCTTTTTTCTTCTTCTTTTCTCTTCAAGGTAGGGTCTCACTCTAGTCTAGGCTGATGTACAGCCAATTTGTGGCTCCAGGCTGCCCTCGAACTAGCAACAATCCTCCTACCTCTGTCTCCTTAGTGCTGGAATTGAAGGTGTGAACCACCACGTCCTGCTTCATTGTATTTTCATTTACTTCTAGAGAATATTTCCCCAATCATTAATTATGAAAGTTCTTAATCATGTAAAAATAAATGGCAAAATGAGGGCTGGAGTAATAGCTTAGCAGTTAAGCACTTGCCTGTGAAGCCTAAGGACTATGGTTTAAGGCTCGATTCCCCAGGACCCACGTAAGCCAGATGCACAAGGTGGCGCATGCATCTGGAGTTAGTTTGCAGTGGCTAGAGGCCCTGGTGTACCCATTCTCCCCTCTCTCTCTCTCTCTCTCTCTCTCTCTCTGCCTCTTTCTCCATCTGTCTGTTGCTCTCAAATAATTAAATAAAAATAAACAAATAAATTAAATAATATATAAAATAAATGGCAAAATGAATACAGATTCACATGGCATCAAATTTTATGAAGACATTCACATGGTGTCAGATGTTTTGAAGACATGTTACAAGTATTATGACATTGATTCATTGTCCTTTTTTTTGTTTGTTTGTTTTGCTGGGCTACTAACAGCAAACCCTAAGCATGTACATAAAGGTCTACCTTGAGTGGCTGTGGCCTGTGTCCCGTGCATCTTCCCCACTTAGACATTCATGCTACTTTCAGTTACATTGTCACACACAGTGCGGGCCACATATGTCTGCCATGTGGCACTCTGCTCAGTGTTTCACCACGTGGATGAGACATCCATGTGGCTAACACCACAGCTCACGTGGAAGGTTCCTCAGAAAGACAATCAGTGTCTTTCCTTAGCCTGCCTTGGGAAAACATGCCAGTTAAACTCTGCTGGCTTGCAAGAACAGGGGAAGAAAGTGCTAAGATTTACATATAATACAGTGCTTATGAGAATTCTAGCAATAAATCTGTTGTTTGCTTTGATCTTTTAACGTAACTGTCTAAAAAAATCTGTGCATAGGTTAAAAGAACATACTTTTGGGGGATACTAACTGACCGCAGTCTATCTGAAGATAGTTGTTAACAAATAGTAACTAACCTACATGTGACATTCCTCTCAAAACTTATAGTCTTGTTTTGGAAGTAGTTTAAAGTACAATGTCACAAGAGCAGCAAAAACCGGTGTTGTAGGAGACCTAAAGGGGCTGGTACTATGAGATCAGTGATTCAGTGTGCTGGAGCCACACGTGAGTTTCATTTGCAGAGTAACCTGCCATTTCATATTTCCACCTTCATTCCTTATTCATTCTTAGGACTCAGCTCGGTCTCCTTTGGCAATCTTCATCATCACGTGATGGAGCTGCTGCTGTGCCTCGGTACCACTCAGCACAGGCTTGTGCTTCCCTCCACGCCAGTACCTGCCACAGGGCACACGGTCCTTTGTTACTGATTCAGTTCGAAACACATATTACTTCAGGGTTGATTTTACATTTCCTTAAATAAGAACCAACTTGAGCTGGACCTGAACTGAAAGCATGACTGTTTTAACAACAGGGTTGGGACACTTTCATAGGATGAACTATTAAAAATTAATTTTGTTTTGAAGTAGGGTCCAGACTGGCCTGGAACTCACAGAAATTCTTATGCCTCTGCCTCCCAAGTGCTGGGATTAAAAGTGTGTGCCACCACGCCTGGCTAAAAATGGAGGTTTTGAATGCCAGACACAGTGACATAAGCCTTGTGGTCTAGCTGCTTGCCAGGCTGAGATAGGAGGGCCACTGGACGAATCTGAGCAACATAACAAGATACCATCTCAAAAATAATAATAAAACATAGAATTTGGGAGTAACACTTTTAATTTCTATAATGAAGTTATTTTAAGCATGGATCACATAATATCAAGTAAAAATATTGAGAGAACCTACAATAAAAACATAAGCATTAACATTTTAATGTATTTCCTGTTTTTCTATGTCTACTTGTTCTTTTTTTGTTTGTTTGTTTATTGAGGTAGTGTCTCACTCTAGCCCAAACTGACCTGGAATTCACTATGGTGTCTCAGGCTGGCCTCAAACTCATGGCAATCCTCCTACCTCTGCCTCCCAAGTGCTGGGATTGAAGGCGTGCGCCACCACGCCACCACGCCCGGCTGTGTGTAGCTAAAAAATGGGAAAAACTATACCACCTTTTGTAACTGCCTTAAGTTAGTATTATGAAAATGCTTCCCTATGTCATAAAATAGTCTTCTAAGACATGGCTTTTAATGACTATGTAATGAGAATTGCATAACAGAGATTCTTAAGAGCATGGAATGAAAGAACACTTTAAACACCTTTCTTGATGATGAGTTACTTTATTATTTACCAAAATATGTATTAATAAAGACAGAAGTTATAAGCATGTACTTATAGTTACTCCACAATTATAGAACCAAAATAAATTTACAACTTAGATATAAAAGTCAAAATCAATATAATTCACACGACAGTAGGTGTTTGGCTGGAAAGAGCTTGGTGCTGAAAATATGAATGTGGTACTTACTCCTCGGGGAGGAGAGGCTGCCTGTGTTCTGACCATTGCTTTTTCTCTTCACCCTGTCCCTTGTCTTTACTTAAACTGTAGCAAGGCATTGGTTTCTGTGGCAAGTTATTTGGCTTTTAATTGGTATAGCTATACTAACAATATACCATCCCCTTGTCTTCTTTCACTCATGATCAGTGTATGAAAAATAAAGAACTTAGTACTTGGGTCAGTAAGATTTAAAATGCTGTATGGCCATCAAGGAGTAGCATTTACTTCTAAGATGATCATTCAGGTACTCATGTCTGTGTTTATGTACTTTAAAAATCACTTTAACAGGGCAGAAGAGATGCCTCAGCAGTTAAGGTGATTGCCAAAAAGGCTTATTTAGCAACCTGGGTTTGATTTCCCAATATCCATGTAAAGCCAGATACACAAAGTGGTGCATGCATCTGGAGTTCATTTGCAGCAACAAGAGGCCCTGGTGTACCCATCCCCCCCATACACCCCTTCACTTACAATTTTTTTTTAATTTTTAATTTTTTTTTTGTGCTTAAACACAGATTTTAGTGGTAACAATTCCTTTCAGCTCAATTAACTTTAGCTATTACAAGTCTTATGCAGATGTCACTATTAGACAACATTTAGTGACTTGCACTGGGTCCCTCATAAAACAGAACACAAATTCACTTAAGTGTAATCAACAAACATTTAACAGTTTTGTTATGCCAACACAAAATCCCCAAATCATAAACACAGAATGATCAATGTCTTAAGTTTATTTCAACTAAGTCATAAAAAGTGAGTGCTTCACTACATCTGAGGCCACTAGTTAACTGTGGTTCATACTTTTGAATGTGAGTACACCCACATGAGCAAAAACTGTGTTTAAAAAAATCTGATTAACACTTTGCAAACTTGCCCAGGAAAATAAAAGTCACTTAAAGTTTAAATTTACCATTAACATACTAACTGGACTTTAAATAATTAAATGCATGCATTAAAAAGGATAGGACATATACAGGAATATTCTAAATAAATACTTACTCTGTTTAATATTCACTTCAGTCCCACACATGGTACTAGTAATGTCAAAACTACTAGGTTGAGGGGGAAAGGAGAGGAAATTCTTGGATTCTTTTGAAAAATCTTATTGTGGATGATCCCAAATCCAGTGCCCATATATTCAAAACTGGTTTTGCAGGTTCCTTACTGTTCTCTTAGACCTGGAGAAGCCTCCGTGACTTATTCCCTTAGAGGCAACATGCAGAGTGTTGTATAAAGTATCAAGTCACAGATAAAGAAATGGACATACCCATTAATCACAGCAGGCAATGGTTTGTGGAAATCATCTCTGTAAAAACCTGAAGCTCGAGAAAGCATCAACTTGAATATCAATTAGGGTCCATACTCTTATAAATGTTTTATTTTTTTAGAATGTTAATTTTCTTTTTTTCTCAATTTTTATTAACCTTTTCCATGATTATAAAAAATATCCATGGTAATACCCACCCTCCCCCAACTTTCCTCTTTGAAATTCCATACTCCATCATATCCCCTCCCCATCTCAATCTGTCTCTCTTTTATTTTGATATCATGATCTTTTCCTCCTCCTATGATGGTCTTGTGTAGGTAGTGTCAAGCACTATGAGCTCATGGATATCCATACCACTTTATGTCTGGAGGGAGTGCGTTGTAAGGATTCCTACTCTTCCTTTGGCTCTTACATTCTTTCTGCCACTTCTTCTGCAATGGACCCTGAGCGTTGGAAGGTGTGGTCAAGATGTTACTCAGTACTCCAGTCACTGCTTTCCAGCACTATGATACCTTCTGAGTCATCCCAAGGTCACTGCCATCTGAAAAGAGAAGATTCTCTACCCAAAGTGAGAGTAGCATTAATATAAGGGTATAAATATTAAGAGAAGTGCTTACTGGGCAGTTTGATAAGCATAGTATATACATTTAGCCAGGCAGCAGCAGATATTACACCCCTAGGGCTCATGACTACCCCTGTTGTAGGTTTTCAGTATCAGGGGTGTATTCCCCCCAATGGAGTGGGCCTCCAGTCCAATTGGAGGGCAGTTGGTTTCCATCATGACAGACATGCCACTATTGCATCCATTGGCTCATTTGGCCTGGCTGGCCAATTATAAAGCTTGCAGTGTCCACTGTTGAGTATCTTCACTGGTGGTATCTCTTTCTCCCATTGAACTACATGTAGAATGGCTTCTTCCAGCTTTCTGTCAGCTGGTCTAAATGGAGGAGATTATTAGCTCAGTTCCAGCAGGACTTCTCAGTGGCCTTGTAGCCCAAGTATGTGGAGTCTTCAACAATAGGGTCTTACCATCTATTCCTGGTGGGAAACCAAGGGCCTCGGCAATGGCCTATAATGTTTTGGGGGCATCAGGGACCACGCTGGGCAACAACTCAGTGGAGTATCTCATCCCAGACACTGAAAATTTTCTAACAATGATCTATGGCTCCTGAGTGCTCCATTATCCAAAATCAGAGGATTCCATGTGATTTATTTGTATCCTTTTAGATTTTGATTAGCCCTCCCTTTTTCTTTTACTCAATCTCTTCCCCTGACCTCACTTTGGGCCTTTTTACCCCCATTAATCTATTCTTCTATTACATATATACAATACCAACCTATTAAGGACTCTCCTCACTTCCTTTCTCTTCCCTTTATATCTCCTTTTTAACTTACTGGCCTCTGCTACTGAGTTCCTTCCAATTGGACTGGAGAGAAATCACCAATAGTAGTCATGGCTATCCAGGCCAATTGGAGGGCAGTTGGTTTCCACCATGACAGACATGCCACTATTGCACCCATTGGCTCATTTTGGCCTGGCTGGTCAATTATAAAGCTTGCAGTGTTCCTTCAGTAAGTGTAAAGAGTGTTAAGCAAGTTAGCAGTAAATAAACCTGAATAACTCCTGGCTCAACTGTTTATTACCTCTATGATTTTGGTCAATGTTTCTCCCTTTCTGAGTTTTGGTTTCCACATCTAAACAATAACTCTCACCTCCCAGAGAGTCAAGGCAGCAAAAAATAATAATAAAGACAATGGAACAAAGCACTTTAGCACGTGGTGTTCAACAAATGGAGTTTCCTTCCTTGCTTGGCTCTTTATGCTCATGCAAAGTACCATAATCATTACAGAGAAGCCTAGAACCTGGTGATTTGTCTCTTTGACCAAACAAGATGGTCGTTCCTAGGGCAAAAACCAACCTTTTCATCTCCGTGTCTCCTTCAGCGAGCGAAGGGGCTGGCACCTCCTGGCTGTGGTCCATATGTTAACAAGATTCCCTCTGATGTGCTTAGGTCTCTCACATAAAGACTATCATCAGTCTGGCTCTGCAAAGCCTTCATGACACCTCTTTAGCACATGAGGCAGATTGTCCCCCAAGAAAGAAACAGGGCATTCGAGTTACTTTTTGTTTGTTTTTGTTTTTATTACTAAATGAGATAATAACTGAAATTCCTTGGATTTTAAGTGACAGAATTCTGAATACAATCCTTGACTACTACCCTGGAATTCTTATTTCCAGAAGGGTAGAAATCAAGTTTGCACATGTGAATGCCAGCTGCAGCATTGCCCAGAACACCAGGCGACACAGACAGGCCACCGCAGGAAGACCCCCATGCCGCCTCCGAGCCTATCATAGGAAGACCCCCATGCCATCTCCAAGCATACCTCTTCATCTCTCTGATGCTCACCTACTTTTACTGTAAAGTAGGGGACCATAATGGAGATTTTTATTTAAGATGAATATATGATAGACATTCTGCAAATGCGAGATTTACTTTATCTGTTACTTCTACGTTTGGTACTAACTGTAGTTTTTGAGGCAAAAAAGAGAAAATTGACATTTATGGGGTACTCCCTGACAGCCAGCAATTATAATGAAGAGTTTCACTACCTCATTCAAGCCCACATACCACTTTTATAAGAGAGGTGATAAAAAAAATTTCATTCTTTTAGAGCTGACTTTGATCTACATTAGCTGCATCACATTCTTTTGAATCAAATAAGGAAAACACAATCAAAACAATATTTGCTCTCTTTATCACAAAATGATCATCAGTTTTCAATAAAACTGCAAAGAGAGCAAAATGTTATATTTCTCTACATTTCTTTATATCTAGCCTAGAGAAATATAGAAGTCAGGAGGCTCTGTTGATGGCAGATAAAGAGAAGGGTCTGCTAACAGCAGGTAAACAAGAGGCTCTGCTGGGATGAATGGCATTTCCTGGCACCTGCATTGTTGAGCAAACTCCTTAAGATAAGGGGGACGCTGGTCACAGGCCTATCTGGTACCTTCCAAGTGGTGCTTCCTGTAAATGACCGACAGATCTGACTGCTGTGCAACTGTCACATGTAAATTGTGATTTAGGGTTTAACTTCCATCCTGTTTATTTCTAACATCATGTGGTTATTTCCAATAAAAGCTGACACTCTGAACAAACAGTTCAGGGCTTCACTCAGAATCTGGAGTAGATTCCTAGTGTATCAGACTTTTCTTTTTTCTTTTATTTTTTACCCAATAAAACTTAGCCTCACGTTCCATGAGCCAGTGGTCTTACTTGTGCAACGCTGGACCCACAAAAATGTTAAAACCTAAAAGCAAAAATGTTAGACAGAAATCCAAGGTTATATTCCCAAAAGGAACTTCAAATACACTTGGAATGTACTGTGGGTCGCGAGTTTCTCTCCTTTTTCCATGCTTCTGTTCTTGCCTTGTGCAAAACTAAACCTGTTTTCCATGGTGACATAAACAGAAACATAGAAAATGCAGATTTTTTTTCAGCCTCCTCCATATGTTTCTGTGGTTTCTATAGCTTCTCAGTTCATTCACATTTTCTGCTCAGCTGAGTATGAATACAAATGGCTATCTCCAAATATATATCACACAAGGTTGGTCTTGTGGGTAAATCCTGTGTATCTAGGAGCAGAGAGCAAATGTTATGCAGAGAGTCTCAAACAAGAGAATTTTAAGTTTGAAGCTAGTTTGAGCTATTCAACAAGATTTTATTGGATGTTAAAGGCTAGCATAGGCTGTATAGAAATATGTCTTAAATTTATTTATATGCATATACATATACACAAACATACATGTTAGACAACAATAAATTGTTCAATCCATGCTAGCAGTTGGATGAAAATAACCTGATGGAAATTTCAGAAAAGTACATTAATTTAGTATAACAATCTGCCTATATACCTTATGTATAAGATAAATATGTCATGTAATTGTACTAAGGCATAATATGCAGAGGTGAGGAACCAGCAAGTCAAACATGCCAATTTCTAACAGAACTATCAATTTTTCTTATTTAATATATGATGATTTTCAAACATTTTCTTTCAAAATGTAGCTTACCTCTATTTTTTAAAAATCGAATAAGATAACAATAATAAACTAAATACCTTATTACTTCATACTGTTGTTTCTGAACATGGTCATCTCATAGAAATTCCCTCATTTCAAAGATCTCCAGGGTTATATAGTTTGCTATAGTTAAATTTTGGCTGGTATGATTGTGAAAAGTACAAAGGTGACTTTGAATTATAGCAAAAAGACTACTCTATGACACACAATTGCTTTCAAGTTTGTAAGCTGAGTATAATATGGAACCAACATAAAATAATGACTTTACAATTAGTCATAATCATATTGATGTATCTAGTTCAAGTGTTCAAAATTGAAATCTACTGGATGTTAATAAATGAACTATCCAAGAATGACAAAATACTTCTTGGAAATTTTACGATGCTACAGTCAAGCCAGTGTCCTTTGGGCAGGACTTCTCAGAAGCCTTATTAAGGTACTGCTCATTGTGAAATTCGAAGATGATCACTCAACAGGCAGTATTTTGCAAAACTGCTACAATATATAACTTTTTTTTCCTGCAGATCTTTCTATTGAGTTTTCCCCAAATATAATTGTAGAAATGTTGTTTTGAGAGGGAGAGTAGTTAAGAAAACTGATGAATTTTATGGCCCACAATTGTTCTGAGTAGATAGTTATCTTTATCAGGTCAATACACACAAGCTATAGACACTTGGGGCAATATTTACAATAACAATGTGTTTCTATTTTCTGCTAAACTATGGTTACCAGAAATTACATACAAATTTACAACCAGAACTCTTTACATATATTGCATAGCCATCACTTTTCCCACAACAACATCACACCTTTTCCAATGCTGAATTAGAAATGGGTTCTGTATCTTTAAGAATTTCCCATAAATCATCCTAACACCTAATTCCATGTTACAGACACTGAAGATCCTCAAATAAAATCTATGTGGTGATAAAGGCTTATGATCCCTAAGTACTTCTCTAGTGGACTACACACTAACTCTTCATATCTGGGCCTGAGTGTCCTTTGACACTTGACTGAATCCAGGTTCATTTGAATTGAAATTACTTCACAGAAATATGATCAAATCAAAGAGGACATGGCCTTTTGAAATCATAAGATATAATACTGGTGCTTTGTGTACAAGACTGAGCTTTTTAAAAGAAATCATTCACATTTTATTTTTATTTATTTATTTTTTTAAAAACTACCTTTATTTTTTATTTCTTTTTCAGTTACATACTTTTAAACAGGGACATGTTTCAGTATTCAGACATTCAGGCAATGTTGAATTCATTAGTGTTGACAAAAAAGAAGCATAAAAATGCAAAACAATGTTGGCTTAACCTGAACATACCTGCATCACCTATTACTGAGCAGTTTGTGTTACCAAAGACTTACTCTCTGGCATTAAAATGGAGCACTTAAAAATATTGCTAAAAAGCAAAGGTCCTACACACTGGTCTTTGCAGCAAATAAGGGAATTTATATTTTTTAAATATTTAAGTCCATAATTGGATTAATATACACACCTTCTTATGTATAAGGAGTTCAGATCATATAAACAGTGTACAGTGCAAAAAGTCCTACTGAGAATAAAATTAAACAGGCTTATGATAAGAAATACAGATATCACATGTATGTACAAATGTCACAGACACATAAATTTGGTCAAATACTGTAAAGAAAGAAGTGGTTTCACATTATAATGGCCAAAACATCCATCTATCTTGCTCAAAGCATACAAAACTAAAAACTCAGTATTTAACTCTGTAGTTTAGACATCATGACAGTATTCAAACAGATAGAATTGAAGCTGTTGACCAAATTATACAGCAAATGTTTTGCAGGCTGAGTGTAGGTCTTTAAAATCAAGAAAAAAGGGCTGGAGAGATGGCTTAGCGGTTAAGCGCTTCCCTGTGAAGCCTAAGGACCCCGGTTCAAGGCTCGGTTCCCCAGGTCCCACGTTAGCCAGATGCACAAGGGGGCGCACGCGTCTGGAGTTCGTTTGCAGAGGCTGGAAGCCCTGGCGCGCCCATTCTCTCTCTCTCTCCCTCTATCTGTCTTTCTCTCTGTGTCTGTCGCTCTCAAATAAATAAATAAAATTTAAAAAAAAATTAAAAAAATAAAAAATAAATAAATAAATAAAATCAAGAAAAAATAGTGCCTACAGTTCACAGCAACAATGATAACGATATCCTGATCTGTGATACTCACGTGGGTGCCTAATTCATTAAAGGAAAACAAAAACAAGGCATTGAACTTTTGGCTAATAAGAAAAATAAATTACAAAGTACAATTAAATACCTGTAAATTCAATAATGAGGCAAAAAAAATGTGGATTCACTTGCTTTAATATATATTTTAAATGTTACTTTGAGACAAAAAAAAAATAAGCATACCTGGAGATGCACACATAGACAGAGAGCCGGCATGAAGAAGTGGCGAGTCACGAACGACAGTGAGAACGAGGCTGATCCTCTAGTGTCTAGCCAAACCTTTGACTCTTATTGAAAACGCTGGCTAGCCGCCTACAACAAAAGCATATCTGTGTCTTCATGGCTTACACAGAGCATAAATGAAAAGCGGAATGGACTTCCTTTTCAAACAACTGTCACTTTGTTCATATGCAGGCACTTCAAACGACTATGCAGGCAAAGCACCTGACCATCGTCAACAAAGCATTTTCCAATGATCACAATTACCCTAAGGAGTAGGAAAATTCCAGAGAACCTGCAAGGTTGAACACAAGATGTATACAGGGCAATAAGCAGCCCAGGTTTTATTGCTGGGAGCCTTTTCTTTTCTTAATCACAGACCAACACACTAAACAGACACCATTTCGTTGCACACTGGAAGGTTTCTGCTTAGGGAAGAATGTGGCCATTCAGCAGTAGGCTACAGTTGGACTTTCTCAGGGTTCAACCTTACACACTGCAACAAGGTTCACATTTATTTCCTTTCCTTAGTGTAGTTCTTTAAACTCCAACATACATTAGTTTCCAAGTATTCATTTCTTGCTCTCTAACATACATTATTATCTGGAAGCATAAAGTTACATTATACCAATATCTGCATTGTTTAAAAAAACGCGCTTTTCCCACTGCTGAGCACATGCTGCACACGGTGGTGCAGCAGCAGCCGAGCTCGTGTTTCCTGGACGTCCCATCGCTCCGCTCGCCAGCTGCTGCCAAAGCCACATGGCCCTTTCCTCAGTGCTGCTGGGCAGTGGCCGTGCCATGACTTCACGGCGAACGTTAACGTGACTCCTCCAGGACAGCACCGTCAGTCTCGGTGAAACTGACACATGTGTCACAGGTCAGGAACTTCTCAAGCATCGGTTTCAGTATCTGGGCAATCATTTTACTCTGCTGTACAGTCCACTGGGAAGAAATTTATCTGATTATATTTTTACGGAAGACATAAAAAAATCAAATTAGGTTCAGAATTAGTTGACACTGAAGATACTGCTTTCTACAACAGAAGCGCTTCTGAAAACCATCCTACAGAACTGTACACATCAATGGCACTGCATTGGTCCATTCCATTCACTGATGGGCAAAGCACTCATGTTTTGACAAAACTTTAAAGCTTCCATAAAGTTAGAACAAAAATGAAATTAAGACAACAACAAAATGAAGTATGAAAGTGTGACATTTTTTGATTCTAAGAGTCCTTGAAAATGTACAGAGACGATTCTACTCCTCAGACAGCAGATGGACGCATCAGTGTCTGCCCATGGACCTCCCATGTCCAGTCATTTGTGACGCTGTATGGTTTTCCTTTTCCTTCGTTTGAAAAAAAACAGCAGCACTTGGTTTCATCCATCACCTCTACTTCTGTCGGGGCTGTGATGGGGGCATTAGGACGCCCTGCAGTGGGGTCATCTGTGTTTAACTCTCCATTTGTAGAACTTACAACCTGGTTTTTGGACTGCTGCACCTTATGTCTGTGCTGATGTGCATCTCTGTTTGACGACAGAGCAGGATCCTGCTGAATGGCACCCACTGGAATAGGCAACTGTTTGCCAATCCAGTCATATTCATAATCAAACATATATCCCTTACGATCAAACAAGTCAGTAAAAAGTTTTCTTAGATAATCATAGTCTGGCTTTTCAAACAAAATCTAGCCTTCTTACATAACGAAGATATGTTGCCATTTCTGGAAATTTTTCACATAACACTTCTATTGGTGTAGCTCGCTTCGTATCTCCAATTTTCTGATACCTTCTTTTCATGGGTCAGCCTTCAAGCCTTGCCAAGGAAGACTGCCTCTCAGAAAGTACATGAACATGTGACCTAACGCTTCTAAATCATCTCTTCTACTTTGTTCTTTTCCTAAGTGTGCGTTTATGCTCATATACCTAGCTGTTCCTGTAAGGCTCTTGTGCTCCCTGTCTGGTACATGTTTCTTTGTCTCTGGATCAATATATTCCTTTGCCAAACCAAAATCCATAATATGAATAACTTGCTGGGTATGAGTTCCCGGTCAACCCATTAAGAAGTTTTCCGGTTTGACATCTCTGTATATCAAGTTCTTTGAATGTACATATTCCATACGAGAAATCAGTTGTATAGCTATCATGAGGACTGCTTTCAGAGAAAATGTCCTATCACACAAGTGAAATAAATCTTCCAAACTAGGTCCCGGAAGTTCCAGCACCATAGCATTGTACTTACCACAAGGGCCATCATTCACATTTTATAACATGAACCATTTCCTTGCAGTTTGGAAAATGAGTAATATTGGAAGAATTGCAATAAATATGACTGTTTTCTGTGGCTTTTTTCTATTGTTTCAGAACTTAGAAAAACACTTCAAACCTGTTTTTACAAATGTAATTTATAAAATTATAATGGATTATTACTAGTTTTCACGATCTGCAAAATGAACATTAATTGGATATAAGACAAGATGGATAAATTTTTATAGGATTTTAAATGTAGCAGCATATTATATTAACATTGTAACAAATGTACATTTAGTGCTTACTATGCTAGGTACTAGGAGAGGGCTATAGACAGAGATATGAGAGAAAGACATTCTTTGCATTCTTAAAAGGCCATCAAGATTTTTTTTTTTTTTATGTATAGCCACAGACTAGCAAGCCTTGGCTTAATAGATCATATGAAAATTGTTATCTTTGCATTATAGGACAGAATAAAAGAATAAACTTTTTTTTCTCTGAAAACATAGGTTTTCTTTTTTTGCATCCCAAATGTAGGTAAAACTGGCAAAGGAATATAGTTGGACTCCTTACATACAATTACTAGTCTATATTGACTGTTCCAGTTTGAGTTGGGAAACTGGGAAAGTTTGATAATTTTAAAAAAGGAGGGCTAGAGAGATGACTTAGTGGTTAAGACGCATGCCTATGAAGCCTAAGGACCATGGTTCAATTCTCCAGGTCCCACATAAGCCAGATGCACTGGTGGCGCATGTGTCTGTTGTTTGTGTGCAGTGGCTGGAGGCCCTGGCGTGCCCATTCTCACTCTCTCTCTCTCTCACTCTCTCTGTCAAAATAAAATAAAATAAAATGCCTATTAGAAGCTGGGCATGGTGGTACATTCCTTTAATCCCAGCACTAAGGAGGCAGAGGTAGGAGGATTGCCATGAGTTTGAGGCCACCCTGAGGCTACACACTGAGTTCCAGGTCAGCCTGAGCTACAGTGAGACCCTGCCTCAAAAAAAGAAAAAAAAAAAAAACATTACATATGTATGAAAAGTATTCAGAAAAAAAAATATATATCTTAGACCAGCTGGGCATGGTGGCCCACACCTTTAATCCCAGCACTTAGGAGGCAGAGGTAGAAGGATAACCATGAGTTCAAGGCAACCCTGACACTACATAGTGAATTCCAGGTCAGCCTGAGCTAGAGTGAGACCCTACCTCGAAAACAAAACAAACAAAAAATCTTAGACCACAGAAATGTTGCATCAGAAATCTAGTTTGTTCCACATTCACTTACTTATTTTCACTAGACTTCCAGGAGAACTATTTCTAATAAGTCATGTTAAAGTGTTATGTGGGACATGAGAGGTCATTTTCCTTCCTTGTAATTAATTGCCAACTTTTCAGGGTAATTGTGAGCCTTAAAGTGTTTTGTTAAGTTGGAATTATGATCGTGACTTCAAGAATGTTACAATGAAATGTACACTAGTATATTATCATTCATATTATACCTATGTAAACACAAATTTATAAACAATATATAGCATGTGAAACATACAGTGAGAGTTAAGGAGAAAGGCAAAATGTCTGAAAGTTGGGATGTCAGAGCTCTGTTTTCAACTCTGGATAAATATAACTTTGTAAACATATTAGGATTTTTGCATCTTTATCTTGTTTCCTTCATGTGGGTACACTGAGTATGATCTGCTCCATGTATGTCCATTTTTTGCAGGTTTCACAGTATTATTTTTTTCTTACTGCTCAGTAGAATCCCCTTGTGTAAATGAACCACACATTCACTATCCACTCATCCAAGGATGAGAATGTGGGTTGATTGCAGTTCTTAGATATTATAAATTAAGCAGGGACAAACATAGTTGAGCAGATATCTCTGTAGTGAGACGTGGGACATTTAGGATAGATGTCCAATAAGAGAATAACTGGGTATGTTGGTCGCTCTATGTTCATCCTTTACAGAAATCTCCATGTTGATTTCTATCATGGTTGTACAAGTTTACATTCCCACTAACAGTGAATGAGGATTCCTTTTCTCCCATATCCATACCAACATTTGTTTTCATTTGATTTTTTTAAATGATCATCATCATTACTGGAGGAAGGTGGAATCTCACAGTTGTCTCAATTTGAAGACACTATATGCTGCTGACTCAGAGAATGAAGAGTCCTGTCTGGAATCTGGAAGAGAGCCAGGAACCAGGAAGTTGGCCTGTCTAGTGCTGGAAAGCACGTCAGGAGCTACTGGGGGAAAGGGGCCAAAAATGATCTCAACAACCAGAGGTCTAAGCTACTCGGAAGCTAACCCCCTGACACGATGTACATGCCACTGCTACAGTGGCACACAGGCTTGGGCTGTAGCCAGTAGTTTTCTTGTTGGCTAAGGGATCCACTCAGTGTAAAGGACCCCATATCTGGAATTGAGACCAGACCAGAATCCTATAGAGACCAAATTATGCTTTCCAGTATCAAGATCTCATGATTCTTTGGCTAAAAGAGGAGTTACACACATCAAATTCTCCTTAAATTAATAATGCATATCACATGTAAGCTCTACTGACTCATTCTCCATTGGAGAATCTTTTTTATTTTTTTCAGAAGGTAACAAGACCCAAGGAGATAAGCTACTCCTTGCACTTCAGCAAAGCCAGAGATGAAACCCCAGAGGAACTGAGGAGATGAGCAAGAATGCTACTTCCATAGTGAACCTGATAACCAGTGCCAGGGTGAAGGAGACAGACCCTGAGGATACTCAACACCTACCAAAGCAGAGATCTAAGGCTCCTAAGAGCATATCACTGAAGTAGATTTAAAACCCACCCAAGGGCTGGAGAGATGGCTTAGCGGTTAAGCGCTTGCCTGTGAAGCCTAAGGACCCCGGTTCGAGGCTCAGTTCCCCAGGTCCCACGTTAGCCAGATGCACAAGGGGGCGCACGCATCTGGAGTTCATTTGCAGTGGCTGGAAGCCCTGGCACGCCCATTCTCTCTCTCTCCCTCTATCTGTCTTTCTGTCTGTGTCTGTCGCTCTCAAATAAATAAATAAAAATTTTAAAAAAATATATTTAAAAAAAAAAACACCCAAAATGGCTCAAGGAATAAGGAATTTTGTGGAAGAGGGGGTAGAAAGATTATAACAGCCACATGTTGAGACATCATGAATGGCACTCCAGACCCACAAAAATAACTGACTGCTGCCCCACAATGCATATCCCACAACCCCATGGGGAATATCTGTAACCTCATGGAAGAAGACCCCCAGCGGAATGGGGGAAAGGATGAGGGGATAAGAGGGAACAAATACATGGTGTATCCATATAAAATACGTTGTTAATAAAGAAGATTTATACTTAAACCAATAAATAAGAAGGAAATAACAACAGTAAATACTAATGACAACATGCTCAAAACTGCACAGAAATTTTATTTTCTGTCCTCAAGGATGAGTTTCCTCCTCTTCCATGGTTGATTCTCCCTATTTCCTCTGCATCTGCCTCTCAGAATTCTCCAGGATTATTCTTTGCAATTTATAATCAGTGAGTAATGATTTTTGTTTGTTTGTTTTTCAAGGTATGAACTTGCTCTAGCCCAAGCAGAACTGAAATTCATTATGTAGTCTCAGAATGGCCTGGAACTCATGACAATCCTCCTACCTTTGAGTCCCATGTGCTGGAATGAAATGTGTATGCCGGCAAGCCCAGCTAATAATTTTAGAATGCTAATTAGATTTGAAATAAGGAAATAAACCAGGACAGTTGAGGCTTATTTCAAGTCTCAAGATGTATCTCAAGTCACAAATAAGGAATTACCTAAATTTGTGCAACTTGCTATACAGTTCATATTTTAAAAAGCAGGCTCCACATCACACACTCATATATTTTATTTTATTTTTATTTATTTACTTGAGAGAGAGAGAATGAGACAAAGGAAGAGAGAGAGAGAGCAAGAGAAAGAATGGATTGGCCAGGGCCTTCAGCCAATGAAAACGAACTCCAGATGCATGTGCCATCTTGTACATATGACTTACACGGGTCCTGGGGAATCAAACTGAGGTCCTTTGACTTTGCAGGCAAGTGCCTTAACCACTAAGCCATGTCTCCAGCCCCTCACACTTATTTATTTACTGTCCAATTGAAACACACAATGTGAAAGCCAATAAAAAGAATTTCTTACTGACGTGGTGGAATTGCATTGTATGAACATAAAATATAAAGTTAAATTCTATGTGGAATCCTGTAATTAGATAAAAACAAACAATGGAGAAAAACAATGTTAAAGATGAGAATCTGGGTCATCACAGCTTATTAGTCTTATTAGTGTAGAAACTGAGGAAAAAGAATGAAGTCATGTATTAGAACAAAAGTATGAAGCTTAGTGTCAGCATTGATATTGGGAGACTGACTTGGAATTGCTGGACTTGCCATGATAATTTTCTTTATTGTTTACTCAGAGAATGGGAAAAGCAGAGTTCAGGGATATCACAGGCATGAAACTGCTGTGGACCACACAGTAAACGCTATGATGCTGATGGAAGTGAGGTATGTGAGGATCCTCTCCACTGTTTGAACAACAGTGTGAATAATGTCACACATTTCTGCATGAGCTGTGATGGGAAGAAAAACTTTGTGACCTTTTCACCTCATATCTTGACTTGGAAACTCCAGTGAAATCCAGTGACATGATTTCAGGAGCTGTTCATCCAAATGGCTTATTGACATTAGTCTGAAAACAAGTATGCTCAGGAGAGTATCCCAGTGGCATTCATGCCTGGATGTACATGAACTTAATAGCTCCTGAAGCAAGAAATGATCCTCACAACATGTTTATCAACTTGTTTTCATTACCTTGATGTAGACCTCAGAGGCAGGTCCCCAGGGCTGTGTTCTGTATTCCTCAAGGGAGGGTGGCACAGAATAGAAAGGAAGAAAGTAGAGATATAAATATCCCCTCTAGTCAGCAATAGTAGTAAGGAGGGATACACACACAGGCAGGCATATGTGATGTGTGTGTCTACCTGATGCTGCACATTACATCTGAGCTCAGAGTGAGAGCTTCAAGACATGGGGAAGCTGATCAGATTCATTTTTATCTTATTTCTTCCAATGCTTTCTGTCCTCTTCTGCAGTTTGACAGAAACAGGCTGCTTTTGGAGAATAAAGAAAAAGACAAAAAGTGATGGACATATGTGTAAGGATTGTATGTTTATAACTCATATATCAAGGAACCATATGATAGACTATGATTCGATGAACAAGCTTTACCAGTAAGTGTCAGTTTTATTACTTAGTTTTCTATTAGAATGTCATGAATAACGGGTTACAAGTCTATATATGGGTACACTAATAGTTTTTTGGATCCCTTGCACTTCCCTGCCCCCAGCATAACGAATCAAAATTTATTTTATATTTTACTAAGCAGAAATTTCCCACAGTCAAATGTATCTGATTTGTTTAGACTTGAATGTAGATTTTCTTGTTGCTGATTTGTAGTATAATCCCTTCGTGGTCAGATACAGTAGAAAGGATTATTTCAATTTTCCTGTAGCTGTTAAGATTTGCTTTGTATCCTAATAGATGGTTGACTTCAGAGAATGTTCCATGTGCTGCTGAGAAAAATATATATTCTCCTGCATTTGGATGGAATGTTCTGTATATATCTGTTAGGTCCATTTGTTCCATGACATCATTTAATCCAGATGTCTATCTATTTATCTTTTTGTGGGGGTGACCTGTCAATTGATGAGAATGGGGTATTGAAGTCACCCACTACAATTGCATTTGTTGCTATTTGTGACATTAAGTCTAATACTGTTTGTTTGATATAATTGGGAGCCCCCACGTTAGGTGCATATACATTTAGGATTGTAATGTCCTCCTGGTGGAGTGTTCCTTTAATCAGTACAAAGTGACCTTCTTTATCTTTCCTCACTAATGTTGGTTTGCAGTCTATCCTGTCATATATTAGGATAGCAACCCCTGCTTGTTTCCTAGGCCCATTTGCTTGAAATACCATTTTCCATCCTTTCACCCTAAGACAGTGTCTATCTTTTATTGAGAGATAAGTTTCCTGGAGGCAACAAATGGCAGTATCCTGCCTTTTAATTGGTTCTGAAAGCCTGTGTCGTTTGGTTGGGGCATTGAGGCCATTGATATTAAGAGTTATTATTGAAAGGTGTGTGTTTATTCTTGCCATTTTTATTTTGTAGTGTTTCCTGTTTTCCCTTTACTCACTTGTTTTAACTGTTATTTGAGTGTGATTTATTTTTTCCTATTTCCTCCTGTGTGTGTTTTGCTTTTTCTCCAGCATGAAGAATTCCTTCAAGTATTTTCTGTAGAGCTGGTTTAGTTGTCATAAATTCCTTTAGCCTGTTTTTGCTGTGGAATGTCCTTATTTCTCCATCAATTTGGATAGTAGCTTTGCAGGATAAAGTAATCTTGGTTGACAGTTGTTATCTTTCAGAACTTGGAATACATCATTCCAAGCCCATCTGGCTTTTAAAGTTTGTGTTGAGTAATCTGCAGTTATTCTTATGGGCTTGCCTTTGTAAGTGATGCTTTTTTCACTAACTGCTTTCAATATATTCTCTTTGGTTTGCTTGTTTAGTAGTTTAATTGTAACATGGTGAGGAGAGATTCTTTCCAGATTTTGTCTGTTTGGTGTTCTAAAATCTTCTTGTATTTACATTGGCATTACTTTCCCAATTTGGGGATATTTTTCTTCTATGATTTTGTTGAAAATGCCTGATAGGCCTTTGGATTAAAATTCTTCTTGTTCTACAATACCCTGAATTCTTATGTCCTGGTTTTTCTTCAGTATTTCTATTTCTGTAGAAAGCTAGAATTTGGAGAACACAGTGCTTTCTACCTTGCTTCATATTAGATCCTCATTTCCTGACAATAAACACCACTGGTATTTGCTCAATATTAAGTGGCTGAGACAAAGTATCCCTTCAATTAGCTGCTCATCTTTCACCTATGAGCACATAATTCATAAAGTCTGTGAAAAGGGAACTATTTTCTGTATCTTTATCTGTCTAACCCTGGATAGACTTTTCTCATAGATTCTAATCTCTCAGATAATAGGTATACAAGATTCCTTGATATTTCCTTCCTTTAGTAATAGGGAGAAGAAAGGTGCCAGCTATACATTGTTTTCCTATATTACTGTGTTTTATTTGGACACAGAAGAATCAAATAATCAACCTCAAGTGCCTATAAGAAGCAGATCACAATCACCAAAATCAGCAAAGGCACAAAAAACTACAAAGTGCAAGAAAACATCAAACCATATACACCACCATGATATAGCAGGCATCAAATATTTGTACTCCTGGTAGAATAGGAGATGTTCAAAGTTGTGATTGCTTACACCCCTTCTGAGATCCTAAACTGGCCAGTGTTACAAGTGGTAGCTGCTACAACTGAATAGCAGGATTGGCATTTACACACAGATTTTTTTTCACTTCTTCTAACACCTTCTTTTTATTAAATTGACAGTTTGTATGGACACATCAACGGTTGTTACCATAATTCCCCTCCTCCCTGCCCCCATTTCCCTGAGGGCCCTCCTAGTGGGACTACTGGTATTCACCATGTAGTTACTGGTAATGAGCTGTGAGTAGAAAACTGTCATTGTGGGGGAATGTGATGCTCCTGGATATTTCCTCCCACCCTGTGGCTCTTACGTTCTTTCTACACACTCTTTCTCAAAATGGCAAGAGCCCTGTTTACTGTGTTTTATGTCTATCTTACTTTGGAAATATGGTCATTCTGGATTTCTGTTTACTGCATTCAGGGTATTTATCATCAGCGTCTGTATCCCTTACCCTGACTCACGTTGTGAAGTTCCTCATGAAGGCAGCATTCTTGCTCATCTCACCAATTCTTCTGTGTTTTCATCTGGCCCCTAGCTTCTGCTCTAGGGGTGGTTTGCCTGCTGGCTTGGTGATCCTTGTTATGTTGATAGATTTTGGTTGTCCTTTGTTCTCATTTCTTTCTGAAAAAGAAAAACAGATTCTCCAATGTAGCACGAGATCAAGATAGTGTATTAGAATTGTGTATTTTGAGAGATTTTGATAGCTGTACCCTCACTTTTGGCAAAGACTAATGGATGGTTCTCATTGGAGTCTATCATCTTGGTCTCCACAGGATTCTGAACTGGCTCTTAGTTCTAGCTATGGTTTCTTTTCCACTGAGTGCATCAACTAGCTAATTACAATGCCATTGGCTACCTACCTAGGATTACTGACACTATTGCCCAGGATGGTTGCTTGGATATACTACAGCCCCCTGATTTCTCACAGTATTGTTGGCTGCTTTCGTACAGCATCTCTTTTCATGTTTTCAGCACTATGTGGATTAACCGTGTGGGTGCTGACTTCCTTCTAGATTCAGTCTGATCTCTCAATGTTCTGTGATATTCTGCATTGGTTGTATGTGGTTTCTTCAGCAACAGGATGTCACTTTTCCCTTTAGATGGTTAATCAAGTGTTTTGACAAAAACTTGTCTTGTTTGGGAATACTCATAGGTCTCTTCAGTCAACAGCTCAATGTGGGTTGTAACCAGTTTCTGGTACTTGAATTTGCCAGCCAGTGCCAGACATTTTAGAATAAAGCTTCAGCCCACTCTGTCCAGGCTCCATGTTTACCAGACAATCACTCCATGCTCCTATTGACAGTTATATCTTTTAGTCTTGTATTGATAAGAAAGTATTCTATAGTACCAATACATTTTGGATTTTGTTTTGTTTATATTTCCATGCCCCTGTGCCTTCCCATTTCCATTCCCCAGACCTTTTCATCACTCTTATCTGACCCTCTAGTTTCTTGTTCGGTATGACGGCAATTAAAGCTTTTACAGTTTAGGTACCATAGATAAGGGAAACCATGCAACATTTATATTTCCATATATGAGTGAGTTCACTTACTATGGTCTGTTCAAGTTCTGACCATTTTCTTACCAATTTCATCATATCATTTTTTTCCTTAGGGCAGAGTAGATTTCCATTGTGTGTACATACCACATCTTCATCATCCATTTGTCAAGTGATAAGCATCTGGGTTGATTCTAGTTCTTAGCCATCATGAATTGAGCAGCTACTATTGAGCAAATGTTTCTGGAGTGAAGAGTGGAGCATTTAGTGTAAAAGCCCAGTAGAGGAATGGCAGGGTTGGTTGGTAGCACTATTTTCATCCTTTTCTGGAGTATATTTATTGATTTCTATATTGATTATACAAGTTTGCATTCCCACCAGTAGTGAATTAGGGACCCTCTTTCCCTGAATGTTCTCAAAATTGGGACTGTGGTGTAATTTCATAGTAGTTTTAATTTGCCTTTCCTTGATGATTAAGAACGTTGAACATTTTCATAGATGAGTTTAGCCATTTAATTTCTGCCTTTGACAATTTCCTGTTGAGCTCTCTGCCCATCTGTTAGAGTACATTGCTTATTTTTTTATTATTTAGTTTTTTGAGTTCCTTGTAGATTCTGAATGGTAGGCCTCTATCAGTGTTATAACTGCAAAGGTTTTCTCCATATCTGTAGGTAGTTTGTGGGCTGTGTTTAGGGTACGTTGTTTGTAGACAAGCATTTACTCTTTGATAGATGCCATGGGTTGAGGTATTTATTTACTTTCCTGGATTACTGTGGTGTTATTCAGGAAGTATATTCCTAGTCCTATTTTGTAGAGAGTTTCCCTTTTGTTTCATCCTGTAGCTTTACATTTTTGGGTCTTATTTTGAGGTATTTCATCCATTTGGAGTTGATTTTTTTTTTGCACGGGAGGAGGAATGGGTGTAGGTTCATTTTTCTGTATGTAGTTATTCTTTATGTCCAGCAACATAATTGAGAATGCCATGTTTTCTCTGGTGTACAATGCTGTAGTCACTTTAACTAATTAAATATTAACTGTTCATAAAAAGACGACATTGAATACATGGTTATGAAGAACTATTTTAAATATAAAGTTAAAATGCATCTACAGAAGAACTCTAATGACCTAGAAATCATTAGGTACATTTAATACCAGTAAATACAAATAAGGAAGACTCAATAATGAGAGAGAATTATATAGGAAATCAAAAGGTTTCTTTTGCAGGGAGAACCAAAAATTTGAGGGAACATGACATGTTTAACATCTGAAATACCATCAAATTCTGAGTTTTTTCTGCTTACTTGGTAAATTAGAAGTCCAGTAGTATTACATATAGACAGAAAAATGGAAAGTACAGGCAGAGCACAATGTTAGAAGAATTGCATTCATAATCACAGATAACATCTATGCTTTGCACTGATAAAAATGATTGCCATGTTCACAACCCATCCTCCCTCCGGTGTATCCAAATTGTCAGATCCCAAATGTCGTCCTCCGGCCCTGTTACCTGTACTTGGATGTCAGCATGGCTCTGTGTACAGCTGTCCAGTCACTATACCACTTGCTCCCGCCTGCGTCAGCTGTGGCAAGGATTTCACTTGGGGGTCTACAGAAGCCCACATGCTAGTCTGGGCACACTTAACCAGTATCCATGTCCTGTGTTCACTCACACTGCCTACTGCCAGGTTCCAGTGAGAGCATCGGAGCAATTTCCCCACATCCATGAACTTCTTCCCAGCTGCAGAATTTCTTCTAGGATTCCAAATGTGAGTCTGAGTGTAAGTGCATCTCTTTGCCCTTCCTGCTACCTACGCCACCTGCTGCTGGAAGCCGCACATTAGAGGATGCCTCCTAAAATATTACTAAATATGTGTGGCACCAAATAACCAAGACATAGAGGAATTCCAGACAATGATTTCAAGACACACACACATACATGCACATCAAGAAGACAGGAGTTAATGTCCAAAGGAAATCAAAGACAATACAAAGCAACAATACAATGAATTCTAAGAGGACATAAATAAGTACAGAATGAATTCCAACATAAAAGAAACAAATATCATAATCAAGTAGATATTTCTAAAGAGGATATTATAATAAAATTCAATAAAGAATATCATATTAGTGGAATAGAAAAACTGAAATGATTCTGGAAATGAAAACATAAAAAGTAAAATTAAAAGCTCTCTGGGAATCCTGTTGCATCAACTGCCTCACACAGATGAGAGAAGATCAGGACTTACAGACAAGGTAAAAGAATAAGAGGTTCAGTCAAAATTAATAATATCAAGATGTATGAAGGAAACAAGTGACATTCTGAATACTATGGAAGGGCCAAATTTACAAATTAAGTGCATAGGATGAAATAAGCCCTAGTCTGAAAGTATCAAATTTACTAAAAGAAGTTGTAGAAGAAAATTTCCCAGCAGTAGGAAAAAAGATGCTATCCACTTACAATAGGCATAGAAAACACAAAACAGGCAGGAACCCCAGAGAAAATACCCAGGTCATGGTACAGTAAAAATTGTAAAAATAGCCAGGCGTGGTGGCACACGCCTTTAATCCCAGCACTTGGGAGGCAGAGGTAGGAGGATCGCCATGAGTTTGAGGCCACCCTGAGACTACATAGTGAATTCCAGGTCAGCCTGGGCTAGAGTGAGACCCTATCTCAAAAAAAAAAAAAAATTGTAAAAATACAGAACGAAGAAGGGGTACCAAGAACTCATGACAGAAACCTTCAGTACATATAAAAGCAAGCCCATCCAAACAGGTGATTTTTCAACAAACTCTAAATACAAGGGCTTGGCAACATGAGCTACAACTACTGACTAACCACAATTGGCACAACTACAGTGTCGTACCACCAAACCAAAGGAAACACGTGGGATGAAGGCAGAAGAGCTGAGCACCAGGGAGGAGGCTTAAAGGGGGAGAGAAAACAGAAGGGGAGGAAGGGAAGGGCAGTTTGTTTTAATACACCATCATGAAACAAATCTTTGAAACTCAATAAAAAATAAACTCACACATCAGCAGTAACACTAGATATTTATGGTCTTAATTCTCTGATCAAAAGACTTAAAATAGAAGATTAGATAAGAAAAAAAGAGTATTTCTTCATCTGAAAATAATTCACATTACCATTAGAGATGATTTTTGAGGTAACACTTGGAAAAGATTTTCTAACTATGACATTTTATTTTATTTTTATATTGGACTTGAGAAGACTTAGAATTGTCTGAGAAGAATTATATGGATTAGGATATCCCTGGAGAGAATTCCTAGGAGGTAATTATGACTAGGTAAATGAGATGGGAATATCCAGGTTGGCTGTGGGCAGCACCACAGCAGGGCAGAGACCCTGTACTGTACAAAAGAGAGGGAGAAGGTTGTCCGTGTGCAATCTTAATACAGCTCTGCGGGCCTCCTAGTGGGACTGAAAGAGAGAGAGGGAGAAGGTTGTCCATGTGCAATCTTAATACAGCTCTGCGGGCCTCCTAGTGGGACTGAAAGAGAGAGAGGGAGAAGGTTGTCCGTGTGCAATCTTAATACAGCTCTGTGGGCCTCCTAGTGGGACTGAAAGAGAGAGGGAGAAGGTTGTCCATGTGCAATCTTAATACAGTTCTGCGGGCCTCCTAGTGGGACTGAAAGAGAGAGGGAGAAGGTTGTCCGTGTGCAATCTTAATACAGCTCTGTGGGCCTCCTAGTGGGACTGAAAGAGAGAGGGGGAGAAGGCTGTCCATGTGTAATCTAAATACAGCTCTGCGGGCCTCCTAGTGGGACTGAAAGAGAGAGAGGGAGAAGGTTGTCTGTGTGCAATCTTAATACAGCTCTGCGGGCCTCATAGTGGGACTGAAAGAGAGAGAGGGAGAAGGTTGTCCGTGTGCAATCTTAATACAGCTCTGTGGGCCTCCTAGTGGGACTGAAAGAGAGAGGGAGAAGGTTGTCCGTGTGCAATCTTAATACAGCTCTGTGGGCCTCATAGTGGGACTGAAAGAGAGAGGGAGAAGGTTGTCCATGTGCAATCTTAATACAGCTCTGCGGGCCTCCTAGTGGGACTGAAAGAGAGAGGGAGAAGGTTGTCCGTGTGCAATCTTAATACAGCTCTGCGGGCCTCCTAGTGGGACTGAGAGACCGCTCCGGCTGCCATGCTCTCCCTGCACATAATGTCCTTATTAGTTTTGACTGTTATTTAATATTACCTGGGAGGATAATCTGCAATAAATAGTTATTCTTTTAACCTGATTTTTGTCAGCTATTTTGTCCTAGCAAAGGAGAGTTGCCTAACACAAGAAGCAAATGAAACTACAAAAATGATGGGACACTCTTCTGTTTCCTGATGAAATAAGAGTCCACACAACAACTAGAAGAGGTACCCATGCCTTCCAAGGCATTATAAGAGCTATGTTTTGCTATAACAAGATGGGATTGACTGTATGTTCAGCATTAGTCAGGGCATTGCCTTACTCGGTGCAGGATGGTATGTCACAAAATACCATAAGATAGGAATTTGTAAAGGAATTTCTGCATAGGCATGAGGTCCAGTGTTCAAATCCATGGCCATCACCTAAAATTTTGACATGGAGAAGTACACCTGTCATCCCATGTCCTGATGAGTTTGAAAAATCAGAATCGCTAGAAATTGCTTGTTTGTCTAGCCAAATCAGTGAACTCCACGTCATCAGAATATAAAGCCAGAATGTAGGCCAGGCGCAGTGACACGTGCCTGTAATCTCAGCATCCACGAGGCCAGAGGTAGGAGTATCACCATGAGCGCCCAGCTACCCTAAAACTATATGGTGAATCAGGCCAGATAGGGCAAGAGTCAGAACCTATCTCAAAATACAAACCCAAAACAAATAATTAAATGTAATGTAATATAGAAAAACAACTGACAGTGTTTTAAGGTGTACACAGTGAAACAAGTATATGCCCTCTTACACACACACACACACACACACACACACACACACACACACACAAACACATACAATACAATGTGGCCTTCCACAAGCATGAAGATGAATATTACCCAATATACATACCGAAATACCATAAAATCTATCACTACTGCATTTATTTTCCTTTTTATTTCTTAAAATTGAGAATCCCAACATCAAGATAGGAATAGATATTCTGTCTGGTATAGGTCTCCTTTCAAGTGCATGCATGGCCTGTATGGCCTTTTCACCAGTTTCTTATTTTCTAAAGATGAATCCAGCTCTCTCTATATATATTTGCAACATATATACCTTTATGAATTGTCTTTACTTTAATAATTTCAAAATGCTTAGTTGATCCCTATGTTATGTGGGATCCTATCCTCACATAAAGGTGAAAGAGTACACGGGAATTTCAGGAGAAAGCATCCTTTATCACATGTATTACATATCCACTCTAATTGCTTTGAAGACTATACTGTTTTAAGCCTTATCCCTAATGATTACTGTCTTTCCTTTCAGAGTGCCAGTCATAAAATATCAATATATTCTGACAATGATATTTGCCACTGAGGAGATCAACAGAAATCCCAAACTTTTACCCAACAAGTCTATTAATTTTCAGTTCAGTCCGACAAAGTGTGATGATTCATGGGCTATTATCTATCATCTAAATTCCATGGAAACTAAAGAGGACATTGTTCCTAATTATAATTGTGAAATAGTTCAATGTACTTTATTATGTACAGGACCATCGTGGGCAACTAGTAGCAGAATTGGGGCATTGTTCTCAATCTTTAATTTAGGACAGGTGAGACTTTGTGATAACAGAGTAGAATTCCTGTCTACTTTATTACCATTTTCATGTGCTTAGGGATGTTTCCAGTAGATAATTGGCTTATCCATGTATTGTCAGATACAGTTCACAGAGATAATAATCTGTGATTTGGTGGGTTATTAGCACTTAATTTTTAAAAAGAGGAACTATAGAGACATATAAAGGAATTTCCTACAACCCTGAAACTATTCAGTACTTTTCCAAAGTGTTATGGATAGTGAAATGCAACTGATAATGGTGTGAACAATCATCCTTGCCAACATTCTTCCCAAGTGGTGATTGACACAATTCAGATCTTAGACTGAGTCTCCTTCCAGTGCTCTTCCTCACATTCATTGTTATGTTCTGTGCCCTTTAGATTCACTATGGTCCATTCCATCCTATTCTGAGCGACCGTTTTCAGTATCCGTATCTGTATCAGATTGCCCCCAAGGAAACAAGGCTGCCTTTTGCCATCGTCACCTTAATGCTTCATTTCAACTGGACCTGGATGGGGCTGGTCATCTCTGATGATGACCAAGGTATTCAATTTCTCTCAGACCTCAGAGAAAAGATGCAAGGAAATGAACTCTGCTTAGCCTTTGTGAATGTGATCCCGTTAAACATGCAGTTATATAATACAAGGGCTGAGAAATATTATCAACAAATTGTGACATCATTGGCAAATGTTGTGATCATTTATGGTGAAATGAATTCTACACTGGAAGTGAGCTTTAGAAGATGGGCATATTTAGGCATCCATAGGATCTGGGTCACCACCTCACAGTGGGATGTCATCACAAATACAGGAAGAGACTTCATTCGTGACTCATTCCATGGTGCTTTCACATTTTCTAATCACTATCAAGAGATTCCTAATTTTAAAAAATTTATTCAGACAGTGAACACTTCCCAATATCCAATAAACTTTTCTGTTATGCAATCAGAATGGATGTGCTTTAATTGTTTGGACATTGAATCTAAATGTGAAACACAGAGTAAGTGTTCACTCAATACTTTATTAAAATGGTATGCAAGTCAAGGACTTGACATAGCCATGAATGATGAGAGTTATAATCTATACAATGCTGTGTACGCTTGGGCATATGCCTACCATGAAATTTATTATGAACAGGTAGATGTTCACCCAATAATCAGTCTGTGCTTACTTGACTGCTCAAAGGTATGTAATGTCATCAATGTTGCCTTCTAAGTGGTTCCATACATGTTTCAACCTTATTTATGGGAGTACTCTCGATTGTGGGTGTTTCTACATTGTTTCCTTCCCTAGGAAGTAAATCTAGACGGAATTTATTAGTTACTTTTTTCAGGGCAAATATTTGACCAAAACTACTTAGTTGAGAGTGGTTTCATTCTACTTCACAGCTCAAGACTATAGTCCATCACGATGGTGGCACCATGGAGGCAGGGGCATGAGACAAGCTGTCCATGGCATCTACACTCTGTCAGCAAGGGTGATGAATATATCGGTCATCTAACTTTCTCTCATTAGAAACCCTTGTCCCATGAAATAGTGCCATCTACGTTCAGTGTGAACTTTCCATGTTTAGTTACCAAACTAAAAATTCCTTAGTGACATGTCCACAGATTTGTGTCCATGGTAATTCTAACTCCAGTCAAGCAGACACTCCATCACTATGTGTATACATGAAAAAGATACTGAAATTAATGATATCAGTTTGGAGTCACCCATATTTTATGTGACATATTTTATGATCCTGATATCATGCCCAACTGGTTCTAGTATTTGATAGGTGATCCTTTTTGTTTTTTAAAAATCATGAAGTGCTTGAAATCTAGATGTGAGCTTACTCTTCCCATTCCACAGTATCTGGATCAACATGATTGAGAGGTCACATGTGTTGTTAATGTAATTCTGTATCACTGTTATTACTGAAGACCTTAATGCTTTAGTTAATGTTCTTCTGATTTCTATAAATATAATGTGTTTTAAGGCTTATCTCAATAGCCTTACCTAATATTTGGTGATCAATTTTAGCAGTTTCTCCAAAAATAAACTTATAAAAATAGAGGAATATTTAATTTATCTGTGGAAATTCATTTATTTCACACTATTGGGTATATGCAATAAAGTTTCATTCTCAGGGAAGGATTGTAAAAAACAAAGGCATTACTCATATCATATATTATATCCATTTGTGTATGTACTTAATTAGAAAATGATACATTTCTTTTAGATTTATCACACTATGAAGAATTTGCAATTTATTAACCCCATTGGAGACATAGTGACCATTAATGAGAAAACAAAATGTGATGCAGACTATGATATTTTCCACATTTCAAATTTTCCACAAGGTCTTGGAATAAAGGTGAAAATAGGACAGTTTTCTTCGTATGGTTCCCCTGGTCAACAATTGCATTTGTCTGATGAGGCAATAGAGTGGGCCACCGGGGGTAGGCAGGTATGTTTACCTAACTGCAATGCTTTACTCTAGACATGAGTAAGATTAAATCATGTGGGGCCAAGTGTGCCCCTAATGATTTGGTCAAGTGCAACATTGTTTAGGATTCTCTTTCCAGTGTCCTAGATTTTCTTTCTATCTTTTGAAAAATATTGGAAATGACAAATGATTTCATCAAAATCTTGACAGTATGACAAAATACAGTGTACTAAATGGAGTGTGACACTTCAATTTTATTGTAGGTGGATAAAATGTTTAATAATGGGACTGGAGAGATGGCTTAGTGGGTCAGCACTTGCCTGTGAAGCCTAAGGACCCTGGTTCAAGGCTCAATTCCCCAGGACCCACGTTAGCCAGATGCACAAGTGGGTGCATGCATCTGTGGTTTGTTTGTAGTGGCTGGAGGCCCTGGCGTACCCATTCTCTCTCTCTCACTCTCTCCCTCTCTCTCTCCCCCTATCTATCTGCCTATTTCTCTGTCGCTCTCAAACAAATAAATAAAAATAAATAAACAAAAAGTTTGATAATGGTGATTGTTTTAACATACAGTTATGAATGGAGTATATAACATTGCTTTTACAAGTACACTCTGGTTTTTCCTCAGGTTCCCTCCTCTCAGTGCAGTGAGACTTGCAGGCCTGGTTTCAGGAAGTTCCTACAGGAAGGAAAGGCAGCCTGCTGCTTTGATTGTTCCCCCTGTCCAGAAAATGAGATTTCTAATAAAACAGGTAAGCTGATGGTTTAGAGAGTCTTTCTCCAGTTTGACTTTTCTCTACCTACAGTGGGAACTTGTAGGGGCCTTGAGGGATCCTGAAGAAACAAATAATGTCTCTTCCTTGCCTAATGTAATCACTTGTTTGAAATGATAATTACTCGTGACCATAAAAATAATACTCACTTTACTCCAAGAACCGTATTTTTAGTACCTAGGTCCATTGTACATACTAGTTCTCCCACAATGAAAAACACTCTTTGAGATCTAGTAGTTAATGAATATATTATTGCTGTCAAGGAATGTCACACATACATATAATCTTCTTTGAATCTACATCAAATGAAGTTAATAAGAAGGAATCTTTTGGCTTTAAAGATTTATTTTATTGATTGATTGATTGATTAGAGAGGTAGGGAGAAAGTGATAATGTGAGTGTCAGAGCCTCTACCCACTGCAAACGAACTCCAGACGTGTTTGCCACCATGAACATCTGGTTTACATTGGACCTGTAGAGTGAAGCCTGGGTCCTTAGTCTTTGCAGGAAAGTACTTTAAACTGTAATCCAGCTCTGCACTCTTTTTTTTTTTTTTGGCTTTAGACATATGTAATTTTGTAAATACTTTCAATGTAAGCATAATATCTCCTGAGTGTCTATGAAATAATTCAGAAAGCAGTTGATTTTAAGACTTTAGACAATAGCATATCACAGTCATTTAAATCCTTTATCAAGAAACATAAATATTCCAACTGAAATTTCATGAGCATTGTTTGAGATGTATATTAAGAAGTTAAGGAGATAATGGCAAATGTACAGAGGATAAAAATGAGAATAAAAAAATACATCGCTGAAATGTCAACCCCACCAGGTTGAGCACAGAATGGAAGAATAGGTGCTATTTTCTGTTGCCCTTTATTTTACAGGTGAGAAGGCAAGAAAATGGGGTTGGCATGTTAGAGAAGAACCTAAAAGCTGAAATAAATATGATCAAAGGGATTTTAAAAAGATATAAATATGAATTTCTAAATATTCTCATCTGTTAGAGCCTGGAGCATACTCTAATATCCAGAGCACTTTTTCAGTGTACCAAAAGTCAGCATAGATATGGAGTATTGATAATGATGTAAAAAAAGGAATGAGATTGACATTAATTTTTTGGTGTGACTGGATACTATCACAAAATGAATTTAAAAAATATAATTAGAAATATATAAAAACAGTGTTCATTCAAGTAACACTTCAACATACAATGTGAACTAATTAGTTAAATACAAACAGTAGTGATGTTAGATAAGTTCAACATTGACAGTGAAGTGTGTTGTATTTCTGCATGTTGGCCATGTTCTATGTAACACATAAAGTAAAATGTATGGCCTTATAATACATGATTTGTAAAAATGTATGCACATAAATTTATAATACATGATTAAGAGAAGTAAGATTAGAATTATAAATGGGAAAATATTCCTTATGAAAATACTCAACAGGAGACACCATATATTTCTTTTAAATCCCATTTTAGGACTCAATGTAATTATAATCAAAATTGTAAAACATCATGATAGAATATACAACTTACATATGGGAAGAATTTCTCCCTGGTTCTCTATTATGTATCATTTTCATTCTTTTCAATGTTGGCAAATTATCTTGTTCATAATCCTTTCCTGACCAAACTTCTTGACCAAATTGTGCTAAAACATAGAACAAGGATTATTGAGGTAGAATTTGAAGAAGCAGGTATATGGTATGTCCTCTCAAAATTAGTATATGGAAAAAAAATTAGTATATGGATACCTATTCCAAGGAGATGAATTTAAGCAATACTGATATTAGAATTAATTATATCTAGGCTCTCCAATTTCATTCATATTTCTCAAAAAATATGTTTTGAGCCAGGTGTGGTGGCACACGCCTTTAATCCCAGCACTTGGGAGGCAGAAGTAAGGATCGCCATAAGTTCAAGGCCACCCTGAGACTACATAGTGAATTCCAGGTCAACCTGGACTAGAGTGAGACCTTACCTTAAAAAACTAATATATATATACATATAATATACATATATATGTATATGTATATATATATATATAGGTTTTGAAACAATCATATGTACCTACCGACACCTGGGTACAAAGCCATAGGGCGTCTCCTGATACAGACAGATAGACTTAATTAGACAGAGCTGTAGTGTGAGGGAACAATCACATCCTATTGCCTAAATTTATGGGTGTTGTCTCAAAGGTACAAAAATAGACAGAGGTTCGTGTACCTCTCTGATCTTGCACTGCACTATTTACAGAACTATGAGCTAGAGTTGTTCTTTTTTTTTTTTTTTTTTTTTTTTTTTTTTTTGAGGCAAGCCAAACAGACTGGCTGTTTTAATGAAAGAGAGCATGAGTGAGTGAGTGAGAGAGAGAGAATTGGGGTGCAAAGTTTTCTGCCCACTGCAGTCAAATGCCAGACACATGTTCTACCTTGTGCACATGTGCAATTTACTCATGTGCCACCATGTGCATCTTATTAGGGATGTGGTGAATCAAGCATGGGTTGTTAGGCTTTGCAGGCAAGCATCTTAATTGATAAGCCTTCTCTCCTGTAGTAGGAATCATAAGAAATACCTCATGTAAGAAATGTCATTACCTAATTGTAGTATACTACAACAAAATTATTTTATTCTTTTAAGAAAAATAAAGGATCAGGAGAATGTATAAAGTAAGTTAAGTGAGTAAGATACAGCTTTGTGAGGCTGAGGAAACGACTCAGCAGTTAAGGCACAGGAGTGCAAAACCTAACCACATCAGTTCAATTCCCCGTTGCACAGAGACAGACAGATGGACAAAGTGGTACATGTATCTGCTTTTTGTTTTCAGTGGCTAGGAGTTCATGCACACCCATTCTCTCCCTGTCTCTCTGTATCTCTCTGCTTGTGAACAAATAAATAAAAATATTTTTTAAAGCTTTGCTTATCTTACTATAATATGATGTTCTTTACTAAGTGCCATCATGGCTATAGAGAGAGCTATCTTAATTGTCAAAAGGAACATGGAATACCAGTATGGTTCAGCTCTGAGACACTTTTTTGCCACATGCTGTGACTAAGAAGGAAATACTGCCACTAATCTGATTATACTTTGCATAATGTGCCAGATATGGATCAATGTGTAAAGTGCCCAATCACTCAGTATGCCAGCATAGAGAAAAATCACTGCCTCCAAAAATCAATGAAGTTTCTGGCTTATGAAGAGCCCTTGGGGATGGCTCTGGCTTCTTTGGCCCTGTCCTTCTCTGCACTCACTGCTCTTGTTCTTGGGGTTTTCGTGAAGCACCAAGACACACCAATTGTGAAGGCCAATAATCGAGCAAACAGCTACATCCTGCTCATCGCTCTCAAGTTCTGTTTTCTCTGCTCATTACTCTTCATTGGACATCCCAACACAGCCAAGTGCATCCTGCAGCAGATCACATTTGCAATTCTGTTCACTGTGGCTGTCTCAACCATCTTGGCCAAAACAATTACTGTGGTTCTGGCCTTCAGGGTCACAGCTCCAGGAAAAAAGATGAGGGGGCTGCTGTTATCAAGAGCAACTAACTACATCATTCCCATCTGCACCTTCATCCAACTTGTTCTCTGTGGACTCTGGCTGGGAACATCCCCTCCCTTTGTGGACACTGATGCACACTCGGAACTCGGCCACATCATCATTGTGTGCAACAAAGGCTCAGTCACTGCCTTCTACTGTGTCCTGGGATACCTGGGATCTCTGGCTGTAGGGAGCTTCAGTGTGGCTTTCCTGGCCAGAAACCTGCCCGACACGTTCAATGAAGCCAAGTTCCTGACCTTCAGCATGCTGGTGTTCTGCAGTGTCTGGGTCACCTTCCTCCCTGTCTACCACAGCACCAAGGGGAAGGCCATGGTGACAGTGGAGGTCTTTTCTATCTTGGCCTCCAGTGCAGGCTTGCTAGGTTGCATCTTTTTCCCTAAGTGCTACATCATTTTATTAAGACCCAGTAAAAATTCTCTAAAGAGGACAAAGAAAACAATCCTGTCCAACCAATTGATTTCTAAATTTTAACTCATAAGTATTAACTTAAAGTACATCCTGCAGAAACCCTTGCACTGTTGTAAGCACTAAATATTAAAAAGAGGGAAGATATTTGTTCATGTGCACAATTCTTATTTGGTCGCTAATGTTGTTCAGCCTTCAGGCCAGCTTCCATTTTCCAGCACCTACTGAAAGCCAGTTTCACAAAGTGACATAGGCCTCTGGAGATGGTTTGCAGTAGCAAGAATATTTATTTTCTCACATATCTCCCGAATATGTAAATAAAGGCACTTAGAACAAAGCACTGCTAATGTACTGTGTATTTTGCTTCTATCCCTCTTGATAAGTTGAAATGAATCTGATACCTTCTTCACATTGTTTTAAAGAAACCTGCTATAGTTTGCTGGATAGAGCAAATGTCTTTGAGACTGTTTAAAAAGGTTGTGTTTGAATGTTGAAAGAATATTCAGAGATATAGTGAGGGTGTGATTAGGAGGTAGAATGGTTTCCTTTGGAAGAAGCAGAGGCCTTACCTTAATTTGTTTACAATATACACTAAGGCTATCAAAGTGTGTGAAATCTACTGGATAATTTGAATAACAAAAACTAGACGTAACACTGTTTGGACCATGGAAGGGGTGCCATTGAGAAGCTGACACACTTGAGAATAAGTTTGTCATTACAATAATGTTATTTAACACATTTGTGATTCAGTGATTTGTAGATCATGAAAACTTGGAAATTTATGAAACTTCTAATGAAAAAAGCTCTTTGTGTTTCTTATTTAAGCAATAATAAAATAGTAATTACTAAAAATTTTGTGCATCATTGTAACTAGTGTAACTTCTGCTAAGTATCAGTTGCTATCCAGATGTCATTTTTCTGTCAAGGATTGAACTATTGGGGACTGGCATCACAAGGCTGTAGTCCTGAAGAGGTGTGACTAAGAACTGGACCTTTGTAGCTCTTCACTGACTGCCCCTTTCTTGAAGCTAGAGTACTTTTACACATTCTTTTTTATCTTTAAACACGATACTTCCCATTTTGATGACATTTATTGTGAGGCAACATCCAAGGTACCATGCCAAAAATTTAGAAATTCCATTTGGACATGTTGATCTGAAACTCCTAGCTTCCTGCCGAAAGTAACATAAAATAGAACTCAAACATGAGAGAAGAGATTTGGCCATGTGTAGTAGAAGACAGTTCAGTGCCTGGAAACTTGAAACAGAGTATGAATGGTTTAAATCACCAGTCATTTGATGTGCTGTGGCAGAGAATATGCACAAAAATGTCGGCAAAGCTTTGGTGACAGTGACAGTGTTGTTCCTGGTCCATATGAAAACAGCCAGCATGAGGAGTAATCCAAGAGGAAATGGTATTAATGTCAGCTTCCTGGTAAAACTAAGATGGTTATTTACCATATCATCTTTTTTTAGACTAAATATTCTTTCTGTTTCCTAAATGAATGTATCAGCCTTTGTGTCCATGAAATTTGAACTGATATGAAGCCTGAACATGTCTGGACAGTGCAATTTTGAATGTGATAAGTAGAGAAGTATAAATCCCAGTGGCCAAAGGAGTAGTTCATCAGCAGTTTTATTTTTGATTGTTTTCAGTTTGTGTGACACCCAGAATTCTATCTCACTCTTGCAAAAAAAAAATACAAAAGATTCACACAATTTGTCCATTGCTTCTTTAAAAACTGTATATATTTGTGGTAGGATGCTTCGCCTTTATGAGTAAGATTAGAGACAACATCCACCAAACTTTGATAAAACAGGAAGAAAACATTCACAGATTACATGTGAAAGTGCACAATGCATCACATGCTTCTGTACAATAGGTATCCAGTATTGTATCTACTCTTGTAAATTTAGCTAAACTACACACAACACAATTCTCCTCATCTTATGGGGGAATCTGTGTACATTTCAGGGGCCTTAACTACATTCATTGCTGTCTACAAATGTTTCATTTTTCAGAATTTAGGCTCTGCTCACTCAAAGCAATTAAAGTGCCTGATCTTTCCTCCAAAAACAGAGATACGATTTCTCCAGGCCAACAAATTAAGACCTTAATATTAGACTGTGAATCTTTATTTTTTATGATTTGAACTTTTTAAACTGTGGCTCTTATTTGATTTGATTACATAACTATGAAAATGACTTACCTTATTGCTGGCAGCAACTTGCAACTTTTAGTGTAAACACAGTATACTTGTGCAATGGGCCAGAAAGTAGATCATTTCAGCTTTGTGGTCACATGGTCTCTGTGGCTGCTGTGACATGCCACTGCTGGAGTGTGAAAACAGACCTAGGTGATGCAAAATGGATGGATGTGACATATTTGGAACAAATCTCGAGATAGCATAGTATCATTTGGATTTAAATAGCACTCACATGTTATGAATTTGAATTTCAGAACTTTTTTCACATATGAATATTGAGATTCCTACACTAATGATTGAAAGATGGAGTTCAATAACCTGTTATTAATTTTATGAGTAATTATAATTTGAACATACTGCCTTCCAAAATACCAAAAAAATAAAAATATTGAGTATTCTTAAACATATATTTATACAAATTTTGAAATATACTATTGTAAAATATGGATTATATTTAACTGTTAATCTTACAACCCTTCAACATACTGACATAGGTAATGATTTTCTGTATATAATCCCAATTGCTGAGAAAATAAAACCACTGGAATCTCATGAAATCTCAAAGCTCTTATATGACAAAGGACACTGTGAATAGACCAAACAGACAACTTACAGAATGGGAGAAAATATTTGCCAGTTACACATCTGACAGAGGATTAATATCCAGAATATACAAAGAACTCAAAAAGAACAGAACAATAAGAAATCAAACAACCCAGTTTAAAAATTGGGCTATGGAACTCAATACAAACTTCTCACTGGAAGAAATACAGATGGCATATAAACATCTTAAAAAGTGTTCAACATTCTTAGCCATCAGGGAAATGCAAATTAAAACTATTTTGAGTTTCCATCTCTCTATCAGAATGTACCAGCACAAAAACAAATGACAGTAAATGTTGGAAGCATGTAGTCAAAGGGGAACCCTTCTACAATATTGGTGGGAATATAATCTGCTATAGCCATTGTGGAAATCAATGTGGAGGTCCTTGAGACATCTAAAAATAGATTTACCATATGATCCAGTTATAGTACTCCTAGGCATATATCCTAATGAATCTTCTCACTACCTTAGAGATACTTGCACAACCATGTTTATTGCTGCTCTATTCACAATAGCTAGGAAATGGAATCAGCTTAGATGCCATCCACAGATGAATGAACAATAAAGATGTGGTATATATACACAATGGAGTTCTATTCAGTGGTGAATAAAAATGAAATTTGCAGGGAAATGGATGGATCTGGAAATGATTATACTATGTTAGGTGAGGTAACCCAGGCCCAGAAAGCCAAACATCACATGTTGTCTTTCATACATGGATCCTAGCTACAAATGTACAGATTTGTGTGAGAGCTGGAACCAAAAATCAGTAGTAGAGGCCCAAAAGTGAGAAAAAAAAAGCTACAAGGGAAGGCAGAGATGGAAGGTCTTAAGGAGATGGTATTGTATATATGTAAGTAGAAGAACAGGTTACAGGGAGAGGAAAGGCCTAAACAAGGTCAAGGGAAGAGATTGTGTAAAAGAAGGGTAGGGGGAAGGGTCATCAGCAGTGAAAACAGTAGACACTGGAAACGTCAAGTTTGGTCAGACAAGACAAATAACTAAAATAGTGTAGTAGTGGCATGTCTGCTCTGGGTGAAACTAACTACTCTCTAATTGGACTGAAGGCCTGTTCTATGAAAGGAAATATATATCTGGTACTGAAAACCTAATCAAAACCCTAAGGCAAGGGAGTTCAAGAGCCTTAGGGGTACAAAGCCTGCTCTTGTCTAGATAAATTCATGTATTATTCTCAACAAATTTTCTTGAATGCATATACTATACATCTCACACCTTCCAAGGCTCAGGATCCACTGCAGAAGAGATGGCAGAAAGAATGTAAGAGCCACAGGAAGGGTACCACTCCTAACATACAACTATCCAGAAAGAAACTGGCCTCAATATCCATGACCTTACAGTGCCTAGCAATGGCTAAACAAGATCCTCATAATAGGAGAAAAAGAGGATGACAGCAAACTAAAAGAGACTAATGGAAAGAGGGAGGGGATATGATGGAGAGCAAAATTATGAAGGGGAAAGTGAGAGAGGGGGAGGGAAATACTATCTTTTGTTGGCTGTATGTATAGAAGATGTCAGTTGTCAATAATATATACACACATACATACATACATACATACATATACATACATACATACACACACATATACATACACATACATACACATATTAAACAAAAAAGTTATTATTGACAGGTATGTGTTTTTTCTTGCCTCTCTTCTTATTTTGTAATGCTTCCAGATTTCCCTTTACTCTCTTGTTTAACTGTTATTTGGGTGTGGTTTATTTTTTTCTTCTTTCCCCATGTGTGTGCTTTGCTTTCTCTTCAGCATGAAGGATTCCTTCAAGTGTTTTCTGTAGAGCTGGCTTAGTTGTCACAAATTCCGTTAGCCTGTTTTTGTTGTGGAATGTACTTATTTCTCCATCAATCTGGATAGATAGCTTTTCAGGATAAAGAAATCTTGGTTCACAGTTGTTATCTTTCAGAACTTGGAATACATCATTCCACGCCGTTCTGGCTTTTAATTTTTTTGTTGAGTAATCTGCTATAATCCTGATTAGTTTGCCTTTGTAGGTGATTTGACTTTTCTCTCTAACTGCTTTCACTATATTTTCTTTGGTTTGTTTGTTTAGCAGTTTAATTATAACATGGCAAGTAGAAGTTCTTTCTAGGTTTTTGTCTATTTGGTATTCTAAAAGCTTCCCATATCTGCATTGGCATTTCTTTCCCAATTTGTAGAAATTTTTCTTTTTTGATTTTGTTGAATAAACCTTTGGTTTGAAATTCTTCTCCTTCTACTGTACCCTGAATTCTTTTTTTTTTTTTTTTTCTGGATGATTTCTTTTTATTTGTCAATTATTGGTATTTGTACAAACATGTGACATATAGGTATTTATATTTCTTTTTTGTTTGTTTGTTTGTTTGAATTTTTTTTCTTTTTTTGTTAATTTTTATTAGCATTTTCCATGATTATAAAAAAAATCCCATGGTAATTCCCTCCCCCCACACACTCTTTCCCCTTTGAAATTCCATTCTCCATCATATTACCTCCCCATCTCAATCACTGTACTTACATATATACAATATCAACCTATTAAGTACCCTCCTCCCTTCCTTTCTCTTCCCTTTATGTCTCCTTTATAACTTACTGGCCACTACTACTAAGTATTTTCATTCTCACGCAGAAGCCCAATCATCTGTAGCTAGTATCCACATGAGAGAGAACCTGTGGCTCTTGGCTTTCTGGGCCTGGGTTATCTCACTTAGTATAATCCTTTCCAGGTCCACCCATTTTTCTGCAAATTTCGTAACTTCATTTTTCTTTACCGCTGAGTAGAACTCCATTGTATAAATGTGCCACATCTTCATTATCCACTCATCAGTTGAGGGACATCTAGGCTGGTTCCATTTCCCAGCTATTATAAACTGAGCAGCAATAAACATGGTTGAGCATGTACTTCTAAGGAAATGAGATGAGTCCTTTGGATATATGCCTAGGAGTGCTATAGCTGGTGTACCCTGAATTCTTATGTTTGATCTTTTCATAGTGTCCTGAATATCTTGAAATTCCCATTCATACTTTCTTATTACCTTATCTTTGTTATCATTGTTGGATTGTATTATATCACCACCTGGTCTTCTAGTTTAGATATTCTGTTCTCTCCCTTCTTCCATAATATTCATGAGACTTTACACAGAGTGTTTTATTTCACTGACTATGCTAGAATTTCTGCCTGGCTTTTCTTCAGTATTTTTATTACCTTACTCATGTCTTTTAATAACCTCCTTATTTAATTAAGCTGGTTTCCTGTGTTCTCTTGGAATTCCTTCAGGAATTCCTTGTATTCTTGAATTCCTTTGTTTTCTTCTTTGATTTTTTTGAGTACAGATAAAATCATTTTTTTTTAAATCTTTGTCGGACTGTTCGTCTAAAACAGTCTCATTGGGAGTCATTTCTGATGGATTTATATTTTTTGGTAGGGTTGTATTGTCTTGATTCTTTGTGTTTCTTGTATTACAATGTAGCAATTTTGCATCCTGAATTAATTTGATGCTTGGGTTTTCTAATTACCTGTGGTGCTCTTAGACTTTGAAATCCAAGTTTATGTACCTTCATAGTTGGAGTTTAAGGTATGAAGTGTAGCTCCTGTACTCAATCAACCATAGAAGTAATCCTAGGTGTTGAGTTTTCCTGCTATTCAAATATTCTAGTGAGCTGGGTGGAGCAATTTACTGTAAAAATTCTAAAATTCAATTGAGCAATATACACATTCAATAAAATCCAGCACAGAGTAGACAAGTGTTGAAATTGAAGAAAACAGATAACCTTATAAAGCCAAAATTCCTAAAGATGTGCTTTTCTCTATGCCCTTACTTCTGTCTGCTAGGAAGTTGAGATTTCTGTTCTGAAATGGGTTTCAAGTCAGCCTGGGTCTGGTCTGAATCAGAACCTGCCCCCAATAATGCCAGAAGCAAAATACAAGGGCCCTGTGAATCTGAAAGCATCAAATGCAGCAATAGTCAACCCCAAACAGAGCTTAATTGAGAATGGTAAAACCCACCAAATATATGTAACTTATAAACTGGCCTGCCATGGAAAGAGAGATTTATACTTCTAGTGCAGGCCAATGTACCTGCTTTTTTGTCAGTCGACCTCATTACTTTTGGGGGTAGCTTCCAATCTCACCAATGCTGAGTGCCCACGTAGATACCCCTATGTTGTGCTGTGCAGCTGGTGCTCTGCTCAGCTGCACTGGATGCCCTCCCACTGGGGCCCTGAATGCTTTCTCAAGAGGTTAGAGGTTCTTAAACTTGGAGGATGGGAGAGTGCAGGATGGCTGGAGTTGTACAGGAACTGCTTAACTGGTACCACATGTAACCCTTTCAGCAGCTCCTACAAAATGGGGAAAAACTGGACGCTTTTCCACTAAAATCAGGAACAAGACAAGGGTGTCCACTGTCCCCACTTTCATTTAATATAGTTTTGAAAGTCTTAGCCATAGCAATAAGGCAAGAGACACACATAAAAGGGATACAAATTAGAAAGGAAGAGATCAAGTTATCATTATTGGCAGATGACATGATTCTATACATAAAGGACCCTAAAAACTCTACTAGCAAACTGTTAGAACGGATCAAAACCTACAGCCATGTAGCAGGAAAGAAAATAAATACACAGAAATCAGTAGCCTTCATATATGCTAACAACAAACACACAGAGGATGAAATCAGCGAATCACTCCCATTCACAATTGCATCAAAAAATAAATAAATAAATAAAGTACCTTGGAATAAACCTAACCAAGGAAGTAAAGAATATCTACAATGAGAACTTTAAAACACTCAAACGAGAAATTGCAGAAGACGCTAGAAAGTGGAGAAACGTCCCCTGTTCCTGGATTGGAAGAATCAGTATTGTGAAAAGGGCCATCTTACCAAAAGCAATCTACACATTTAATGCAATCCCTATCAAAATTCCAAAGGCATTCTTCATGGAAATAGAAAAAACAATCCAAAAATTCATTTGGAATCACAAAAAACCTCGAATATCTAAAACAATACTGAGCAACAAAAATAAGGCTGGTGGTATCATGATACCTGATTTTAACCTATACTACAGAGCCATAGTAACAAAAACAGCATGGTACTGGCACAAAAGCAGACATGTAGATCAGTGGAACAGAATAGAGGACCCAGATGTAAACCCAAGTAGCTATAGCCACCTGATATTCGATAAAAATGCCAAAAATACTCATTGGAGAAGAGACAGCCTCTTCAGCAAATGGTGTTGGGAAAACTGGATATATATCTGCAGAAGGATGAAAATAGATTCTTCTCTCTGTCCATGCATAAGAATTAAGTCCAAATGGATTAAAGACCTTAATATCAGACCTGAAACTCTGAAACTGCAAGAGGAAAAAGTAGGGGAAACCCTTCAACATATTGGTCTTGCCAAAGACTTTCTGAATACAACCCCAATTGCTCAGGCAATAAAACCACAGATTAATCACTGGGACCTCATGAAATTACAAAGATTTTATACTGCAAAGGACACAGTGAAAAAAGCAAAGAGGCAACCTACAGAATGGGAAAAAAATCTTCGCCAGCTATATATCTGATAGAGGATTAATATCTAGGATATACAAAGAACTCAAAAAGTTAAATAATAAGGAATCAAACAAGCCAATCAAAAAATGGGCTATGGAGCTAAATAGAGCATTCTCAAAGGAATAAGAATGGCATATAAGCATCTAAAAAAATGTTCTATATCCCTAGTCATCAGGGAAATGCAGATTAAAACTACCTTGAGATTCCATCTCACTCCTGTCAGATTGGCCACCATATGAAAACAAATGATCATAAATGTTGGCAGGGATGTGGAAAAAGAGGAACCCTTCTACACTGCTGGTGGGAATGCAATCTGGTCCAGCCATTGTGGAAATCAGTGTGGAGGTTCCTAAAATAGCTAGAGATTGATCTACCATATGACCCAGCTATAGCACTCCTAGGCATATATCCAAAACATCTCATTTCCTTAGAAGTACGTGCTCAACCATGTTTATTGCTGCTCAATTTGTAATAGCTGGGAAATGGAACCAGCCTAGATGTCCCTCAACTGATGAGTGGATAATGAAGATGTGGCACATTTATACAATGGAGTTCCACTCAACGGTAAAGAAAAATGAAGTTATCAAATTTGCAGACAAATGGATGGACCTGGAAAGGATTATACTAAGTGAGGTAACCCAGGCCCAGAAAGCCAAGTGCCACAGGTTCTCTCTCACATGTGGATCCTAGCCTCAGATGACTGGGCTTCTGCATGAGAATGAAAATACTTAGTAGCAGTGGCCAGTAAGTTAAAAAGGAGACATAAAGGGAAGAGAAAGGAAGGGAGGAGGGTACTTAATAGGTTGATATTGTATATATGTAAGTACCATGATTGTGATGGAGAGGTAATATGATGGACAACGGAATTTCAAATGGGAAAGTGGGGGGGGAGGGAGTGAATTAACATGGGATTTTTTTTTAATCAGGAAAATGCTAATAAAAATTTTAAAAAAAGAAACAAGAAAAAAAAAAGAGTAGGTGTTATGACAACCAGATCCTCTAACAAACTCTCAATCCCTTTTGGTGTGTGTTGCCCTGTACCCTTAATTCTGTCAATTAGGAGGTTAAGACGTCTGTTGAGGCCTCAAGTTGGCTAGTGACCTAGTGAGACCCTTCCCTAATGAACAACAGAAGAGGAAATAAAGCCACTATAAATCAAGAAGCAACAAATAACAAGCCTAAAATATAGCTTATTTAAGAATGGCAACTCTGACCATCCATCAGATTTAACATATAACATATTTTGATATGGAAGGTACAATTAGCAACTCCAATTCAAGCCTTTATACTTGGCTTATTTGGTAGGTGTAATCCCATTTACCTTTTGGGATAATTTTGGTCTCAGTTATGCTGCACTCCTGCTTGGGTCCCACTTTAGTACACTGTGGGTTTAAGTAGGCTGGCTAGGTCACTGGATTGCTGCTCTGGTCACTGGTGCTGGGTGCTGTAATCTAACTTCCACAGGTCTCTAGTGCTTGTTTGCACTTGTGCTGGTGGTAGGGAAGGGGAGGCTGTCCCAACACTGTTAAGACTTTTTGAACATTATATGTCCCTATAATTTACTTTTGCGGTGTGTGTGTGTGTGTGTGTGTGTGTGTGTGTGTGTGTGTGGCATGACATGCATGTGGAGGCTAGAGGACAAATTTCAGTTGTCAGCCCTTGCCTTCCCCTGGTATGAGGCAGGATCTCTCATTTTAATTAATGTTCTCCATTGCATTAGCAAGGCTGCATAGTCTGAGAGACCCCAGAAAATTCTCTTATCAGTACCTCCCTTCTCTGCATTGTATGCTGGATTATCAAGGTTCACCATAGGTTTCAGCATTTACATGGGACCTGGGGATGTGATCTCAGGTACTCACACTTGTATCATTAGTGCTTTATCCAGGAGGCATCTCTCCAGTTCTTGACAGAGGGTTTTTCCATGTCTGGAAACTCAACAAGAAGGCTAGACTGGCTGGTCAGCAAGACCCAGGGGTGCATTCATCTCTATCTATCTATCTATCTATCTATCTATCTATCTATCTATCTATCTATTTTTTCCCCAAATGCCTGAACAGTGTCATGTGCCTTCTAAGTTCACAGAGCAGAACTAGGCCCTTGAAGTCTCATTGGTCCTCTGTGTGTTCTCCAAATCTATCTCACTTTCTCCCTACAGCTTCAACCATGCACCTACTAGGGCTATTAGAGGGGTTGTTGGTTGATGGGTGTTCCTTGCAGGAAGCTGTTCCCTAGAACACTGCTTCTTAAGCAGAGAGTGTATTTCTCTGTATCCTTCACAGGGCAGGTTCTCACACCAGACCACAGACTCTGCCAGTCCTGAGAAGCTGTGAGCAGATGAGAAGAATGGCTGAGCTACGAATCTCAGTGTGGACAGTCCAGGCCTTTGCTACACAGTGGTCACACAGTGGGCAGCTACTTCCCACAGTTCTACTGTTCTTTAATCTGCAGCAGCCTGGGGTACTCCCTGGATTATTTGGGACCTCAGCACAGATAATACCAGATCCTTGGCTTGAAAGCAAAAAACATTGTACCTTGCAATATTAAACTGCAAGTTCCCATAATTCTCTTGTAAAAAAGTACAATCTATAATATTTGAAGTCATCGGGATCCCCCTAAATCTGCCTCCCAAGTGCTGGAATTAAAGGCATGTGCCACCACACCTGGCTTCTAATCTGTCTTTAAAGCCTCAGTTTCTCTCAACTCCATTTGCTTGAAGCTTTATTATAATTTATACTTAAAATATTTTATTTATTTATTATTTATCTGAGGGAGAAAAAAAGAGAGGGAGGGAAAGAACGGGAATGCTAGGACCTCTAACCACTGCAAATGACTCCAGAAGCATGAGTCATGCACATATGGCTTACGTGGGTACTGGGGAGTTGAATCTAGGTCCTTAGGTTTTGCAGGAAAGCATCTTAACTGCTAAGCCACCTCTCCACCCTCTAATTTTTAAAATCCTCAGATTCTCTTACGTCCATGTGCTTGTGACTGTACCCAGTTTTTCCCACCCCCAAACAATTTTTATTTCTTTTTTGTTTCTTTTTATTTATTTATTTGAGAGTGACAGAGAGAGAAAGAGGCAGCAAGAGAGAGGTAGAGAGAGAGAGGCAGAAAGAGGGAGAGAGAGAATGGATGTGCAGGGCCCCTAGCCAATGTAAACGGATTCTTAGGCCAAGGTTTCAAATCCTTACATATTGCTTTTGAAAATCAGCTCCAAAACCACACAGTTAACAAATGACACCATTCATTCATACTAACTGTTGAAATCAGGTTTCAACTGCTGGCAGAAATCAACTGCCCAAGAGGAGCTTGTGGGGAAAAAGGGTTTATTTTGACTTACAGACTCAAGAGGAAGCTCCATGATGGCAGGGAACACTGATGACATTAGAAGAGGGTGCACATCACTTCCTGGCCAACATCAGGTGGGCGACAGGAACAAGAGTGTGCCAAACATTGGAAATGGGAAACTGGCTATAATACCCACACGCCAACACCCAAGAATGCACTGCCTCTAGGAGTTACCATGATAGACCTGTTTTATTAGTTAATGAAGAGACTCAGGCAGGAGGAATTTCATTTAATTCTTTTCCTTTTAAAGTTAAAAAGGAAACATCAAAACATTCAAACTCACAATTCATAGGATAGATGGGACAGGAATGCTATATTGACAGTATTTAGGGGAAGAAAGGGATCCAGCCAGATAGGGACAGTGCTGTGGGAGAAGGGCGTGGAGAATGAAGGATAATGTCACACACATGTGTGACAATTTAATACTTTTGTCAATTTGATAGATAGGAACTAAGAAACTTTTTTTTTTGAAGTAGGTATTCACTCTAGCCAAGGCTGACCTGGAATTCACTATGTAGTCTCAGGATGGCCTTGAACTTGTGGTGATCCTCCCATGTCTGCCTCCCAAGTGCTGGAAAAAAGAAGACATGCATCACCACAACTGGCTAAGAAATGCATTTGTTGGGAGGTCCTTAGAGTTACCACCCCTTCAAGTGACAGACTGTATAAAAAGAAGCTCCAGCAAATCAGGGCCTCGGGTGTGGCTGTCATTGCTACTCACTAGTGTTTGCATATACCCTGTGGCTGCTATCATTCATGGGCATCTTGTCACTTTCCTCCACATTGTTGCAGATGGGACAGTTAGCTTCAGGATACCCCAAAACTCTCTGCTCCCTGTCCCCTTTAAAACTGGCTCTTTTAGATAATACAGGGAGAACAAGAATTACCAATCACTTCTCTGAAGTGACTTAAGGAGACAATTAGAAAACACAGTAATGTAACTCCAGATAGCATGGAGGAGGGAATTCTTCTTAAGAATTTAAAACAGTTGCTCCAGGTGGTAACTTTGCCTTATTATAATCAGTGAGCAAATAAAAAAAGGAACCAGAAAGGGAGATTTAAAAAAAAAAAAAAAGAATATACCCCAGCAAAATATCATAATGGTAATGAAGGTTGATCAGGGAAGGGCTCCTTCATTGAAATATTCAATTGGTTAAAATTTAAAATATTTTTACTTGATGTCTAGGCTTTACCTATTAGAGAAACTGAGTCTAATAGTTAAGGCCTCAGTCATTAACAGCTCACTGATGCTAATTTGTTATGGATTCAGGGTTATCAAAATTAGCATTAAGATTCTCAGTAAACTAGGTTCCTCTATTTGTCCTCTATATTGATATTGTATCTTGCTACTTTGCTGAGATGGAGGGTCTCTGGTAATTTATGTATAGAATCACGTCATCTGCTAACGTCTTCTTTTTCAATGTATAGCCCTTTAATTTCTTTCTCGTGTCTGATTGGTTGAGCTAGGACTTCCAGTACTAGTGTGAAGAGCAGAGATGATAGTGGACATCTGGGTCTTTTTCCTGATCTCAATGAGGATCAACACACAAAAATCAGTAGCCTTTCTAGCTACAATGGTCAGAGAAAGAAATTAGTGACATTGTCCCATTTTCAATAGCAACAAGAACAACAAAAATACCTTGGAATAACAATAACCAAGGATGGGAAAGACATATGATAAAAACATAAAAACACTCAAGAAAGAAACTGAGGAGGACTTGAGAAGTTGGAAAGACTTCTCATGCTCCTGGATAGGCAGAATTAACATTGTGAAAACGACAATCATACTGAAAGTAATATCCAGATTTAATGCAATGACAATAAAAATCTGAACATCATTCTTCACAGATATAGAAAAAATAATGCCAAAATTCATATGGAATGGCAGTAAGCCGTCAATATCCAAGCATATCCTCAGCAAAAGAAACACCTCTCAAGGCATCACCATACCTGATCTAAAGCTATATTACAAAGCCATAGAAACAAAAGCAGCCTACTACAGGCATAAAAACAGGATTATAGACCACTGGAACAGGATGGAGGATCTGGACATTAGGTAAACTACAGCTACTTGATTTTAACAAAGGCCATAATAATGTGGACTGGAGAAAAGTCAGCATCTTCAACAAATGGTACTGGACAACTGCAATCATGTGCAGGAAATCGAAATAAGACTCACACATCTTGCCATGCACAAAAAAATCAAGTACAAATTGATCAAAGTCTTTAATATAAGAACAAAAACCCTGCTACCATTGGAAGAAAAAAATAGGAGGAACTTTCCACAATATGGAGTGGGAAAAGACTTCCTTAACAAAACCCCAGTAGCTCAGGAACTTGACTGGTGGCTGAAACTTCTAATGTCAAGCATATTGGCAATCTTAACAAAAATGGCCCATCTGCTTTACATTAGAGAATGGCTGAGTTGATTCCACACAAGGAAGATTAAATAGTAGGATTGCAAATTCTTCTTTTTTTTTTTTTTAAGGTTGGGTCTCACTCTAGCCTGTGATTAGCTGGAATTTAATATGTAGTCTCAGGCTACTCTTCGGCTCACAGCAATCCTCCTTTTTTATTATGCTGAGATTAAAGACATGTGTCAGCATGCTGTGCTGCAATCTCTTTTGAAAGGAGATCTCTCTAAAAGAACCTACCTTTTGTGGTCATGTTTTCTGCATTCCTGACCTAAGAATAAAGCCATGACCTGCACACCTGGTATTGGTTTATGAAGCCTGAAGATATTTTGGACATACCTGAGCTATGCAAAGGCTACCATGGAGCACTGTTCATATGGGTGATTTGTGGTTTTATTTCCTGAGCAGTTGCATAATATTCAGAAAATCTTTGCTAATACCCATATCTTCAAGGGTTTCCCTTACTTTTTCCTCTAGCATTTTCACAGTTTTGGGTTGATAATAAAGATATTGATGCATTTGGACTTAATTGTTGTGCATGGAGAGAGATAAGGATCAATTTTCATCCTTCTACAGATAAATACCTAGTCTTCCCATCACCATTTGCTGCAGAACCTGTCTTCCCTCCAAGGAGTACTGTGGCAGTTTGAATAGATGGCCCCCATTATATTCAGTGTTTTATTACTTTGTAATTTGCATCTGCAGCCATCTAGTGGGAGGCGGTTTCACTGGGCAATCTTAAGGTGTGGTGGGGGGTTTGAGATTTCAATCGAAAGATATACAAAATGTGCCTAGCTTGAATTGCTGAAGTGTGCTGTCCTGTGTGGCTTTTGGCCAATTCTTTTCTCTGCTTGGTCCTTCGAAAACAGGCCAGCTTCTTTCATGACAAAACTTCCCCTGGACCTGTAAGCTTTAATAAATATCCCATCCTGCATGACTTGGTCTGGTCTTGAAGTTCATCTCAGTGAACCTGAACCTGTCTGCTACAGAAGTTGGTAACAAGAATGGAGTGATACCACCAGCTAATTTTTGTTGATCAAAATTGTTTTAGATATTCGAGGGTTGTTTTTTTTTTCTTTCTTGTGCTTCAAATTTTTGGATCATTTGTTCCTGTTTCCGTGAAGAGTGACATTGGAATTTTGATGGGGATCGCATTAAATGTGTAGATTGCTTTTGGTAAGGTTGCCATTTTCACAATATTGATTCTTCTGACCCAAGAACAAGGGATGTCTTTCAATTTTCTAGTGAATTCTACAATTTCTCACTTGAGTTTTCTAAAGTTTTCATTGTAGAGAGCATTTGCTTCCTGGTTAGGTTTATTCCAAGGTACTTCAATGATAACTTGATCTCATCCTTTCTAATTTATATCCCTCTTATGTGTGTCTTTTGCCCAGTTGCTGTGGCTAACACTTCCAGTACTATAGTAAATAAAAGTGAGACAGTGGACACCCTTGTTTGGTTCCAATTTGGTGGAAAAGCTTCCTGTTTTTTCTACATTTAGCATTATGTTGGCTGTAGGTACGTCATAAATAGCCTTTATTATGTTGAGATATGTTCCTTCCATTCACAGTCTATGTAGGACTTTTAGCATGAATTGATCTTAGATTTTGTCAAATTACTTTTTCTGCATCAAATGAGAAAATCATTTGTTTTTTTGTCCTTTGGTGCCTTTATATAATGTGTTACATTTACTGACTTGCATATGTTCAACTATTCCTGCATCTCTGGGATAAAGCCTACTTGGTCAGGGTGAAGGATCATTCAGATATATTCTTATATTATGTTTGCCAGTATTTTGTTGAGAATTTTTGCATCTATGTTCATGAGGGAGCTTGGTCTGAAATTTTATGTTTTTCTTCTATGTTTGCCTGGTTTCAGTATTGGGGCGATGCAGGCTTTGTAGAAGTTTGGTAGGATTCCTTCTCTTTCTGTTTTATGGAAAAACATAAGAAGAATTGGTATTAGTTCTTCCATGAAGATCTGGTAAAATTCACAAGTCCATCAGGGTCTGGACATTTTTTACTTAGGAGACTGTTATTAACTGTTGGATCTCCATAGTTGTCATATGTCTATTTTAGTGGTTAATTTCATCTTGATTTAATTCAGGTAGATCATATAAAATAAGGAAATCATCTACTTCTTTCAGATTTTCAAGCTCAGTGGAGTATATGTTCTTATAATACGTACCTGTAATTTTTTAAATTTCTCTGGTATCTGTTGTGATGGTGACTGTATTGACTCTTATTAATTTGTATCTCTTTCTTCTGGTCAGATTTTATAAAGATTTATCAATCTTGTTTATCCTTTCAAAGAACCAACTGTTTCATTGTTTCTTTGGACTTTTTTTTGGGGGGGGGGGTTGATTGCTATTTCAATAATTTCTGACCTAAACTTTACTATTTCTGCCAATCTACTGATATTCATTCTACCTTGTTCTTCATGTTTCAAGGCTTTAAGGTGAAGCACTGTTTACTTGTGATCTTTCTAGTTTCTTATTTTATGCACTTAAAGCTATAAATTTCCTTCTTAGGACTGCCTTCATTGTGTCCTAAAGGTTTTGTCATGTTCTGTTCTCATTTTGATATGACTCTATGAATTTCTTGAATTCCTTCATGATTTCATCAACCCATCCTTCATTAAGTAGGATATTGTTTAGTTTCAATGATTTTGTGTATGTTCTATAGCTTTTCTTGCTATTGATTTGTAGTGTGATCACATTGTGATCATATAGAGTGCAAGGAATTATTTCAATTTTCCTGCACTTGTAAAGATTTGCTTTGTGTCCTGCTATATGTTCTATTTTAGAGAATTTTCAATGTGCTGCTGAAAAGAATGTGTATTCTGCAGGATTCTGATGACATGTCCTGTAGATAGCTGTTACATCCATTTCATCTATGACATTATTTAATCGCAATGTATCTGTTTATTTTTTGCCAGGACCTGTCAGTTGTTCAGAATGGGGTGTTAAAGTCACCTACTACAACTGTGTTTGGTGTTATTTGTGCTGTGGGCTCAGGTAGGCTGGCTGGTTTGGTGGGCCGCTGCTTATTACTTGTACCAGATTCTGTGTTAGTGAGCTCCCATCCCCAGGTCTCTGGTGCTTGCACTGGAGGTGGGGGAGGGAAGTGGAAGCTGTGGATGGTGGCTGAAATTCTACCACTCGTCCTTGTGATCCTCTTCCTCACTCCGTTTGTCCTTGTCATCCTTTATGTTTCTTCAGTTTATAAGCAGGCCGCTGTAAGCAGAGAATCTCCTCATCTGTTTCTTTCTATGGCTCATGTCAAGCCTTGCATATGTGGCCACACAAACTTGTTTCCGCCATTCCTGAAACCACTTTTCCCTGCTTTGGTGGGCTCAACACGCTCAGAATCTCCCCTACTTCTGTGCTGCAGGATATAATTTCTTATACATCTCACCTTTTAGTAGAAGAGTGGCTTTTACTTTTTCTTTTTCTTTTTCTTTTTTTTTTTTTTGTCTTTTTCTCACCTAGGCTTCTTTGGCATGTTCCTACACCACCATCTTAACTGGAAGTCATATCTACATTCTTTCCAAGCAATGGAAATTCTAAGCTGAAAAATCAACCAGCAAGGCAAGATGTAGCCACCAGTGCATAGTGGCACATATAAAGTGATGGGTAATCAACTTTTTGTCATTGAGTAAGTGGGTGGGAATTCATGCTTATAACTAAGAAATGAATGGAAGACTATGGAACATAACAATGGGTGATGGAACACACCCTTATTTCCATTACTCAGGAGGATGAGATAGAATTGCTGTTGTGTTGTGGGTATGTGTTGTGTGTGATTCGTGTGTTTATTTTCTTCTTGTGTTTGTGTCCACTGTATGTAGTGAGTTGTGGGTGTGAGTTGGAGTAGTATGCATTGTACTGTGTGTCTATGTGTACATATTGTGTGAATTGAATGATGTGTTTTCAACTTGTGTTTGTGATCCTTCTCTGTAGTGTGGCATGTTTGTTTTCTCTTGGTATTGTATTTAGTGTGTGTGGTTTTGTGGGTTTTATGTTAGTGTGTATACTGTTTGTTTTGTTTTTGTTGTGTTGCTCATATGTGTTGCGTGTTGTTATGTGTTGTGTCTTGAGTTTTTGTGTTGTTTTTGTTGTGTTATTTAGTATCTTGTGTTTGTGAGTGTTATTGTATGTTATGTGAGTGGTGTGTAGTGTGTGTTGTGTGATATATTTGTGTTGTTTTGCCATTTGTGTGTATTTTGTGTAGTGTGTTATAAGCAGTTTGTTTTGTTTTGAGGGTGTGTTGTATGTGTTATTATATTTAGTGGTGTGCAATGTGTGTGAGTTGTGTGTTGAGATTTTCTCTTGTTTCTATTCATTGTGTGTAGGTTTTGTATTGTGTTTGTGTGTTGTGGGTATGTGCTGTGAGTTGTGTTTAAGTATTCAGTTTATGTGTGTTGCCCATAGTATGAGTTGTTTTGTGTTATGGGCGTAATGTGTATGTAGTGTATATTATTTGTGGTTTTGGGCTATGAGCTGGGTGTATGTGGTTGGTTGTTGTAGGAGTGTGTTTATTGTGTGTGTTGTTTTGTCCTGTGTTCTTGTGCATTTTCTGTAGTGTATGTTGTTTGTTTTGTGTTTTTATGTGTTGCATGTAGTTTTTCTATTTGGTGGTTTAATATATTGTTTTGTGTTCTGGGTATGTGTTGTGTGTTTGTTTTGCAATGTGTGAGTTGTGTGTTGCTTTGTCTTGTGATTGTTTGCATTGTGTGCAGTGCTTTATCTTCGTGTCTGATGTATTAAGTGTTTGTTGCTTGAATTTTGTATTTATGTATTTTTATGTAGCATTTTGGTTTTGTATGTTGTGGGTGCTTGTTGTGTGTATGGTATACATTTATATGTGTCGTGGGTGTGTCTTGTATGAGAGTGGGGTGTTGTGGTTTTAGGTTGTATTGGTGTGCCTTGTGTGTAGTGTGTCTTACAAATGTGTGCATTGTTGTGTGTTCTGGTAATGTGTTATGAGATGTGTTGTCTTTTTCTCTTGTACTTGTGTCCCTTGTGGGTAGTGTATAAGGAATTTCTATATTTTGTATTTGTGTGTTGTTTTATGTTGGTAGTGTACATTATGTGTGAACGGTGTGTTGTGTTTTCTCTTGTAGTTATGTGAATTGTTTAGTGTGTTTTCTGTCTGTATGTGGTGTAGTTGTGCTTTTGTGTTGTTGATGTATATTGTGTGTTGTTTGTGTCTTTTGCCTTTGTGGCTGTTGTTTGTTCTGGGTATGTGTTTTATGTAAGTTGTGTGTTGTGCTTTTGCCTTGTATTTGTGACTATTGTGTGTATTTTGTGAAAATTTTCTGTTTTGTGGGCATGTGTTCTGTGTGAGTTTTGTGTTTTTTTTTCTTCTGTTTGTATTCATCATGTATTTTATGTTTTTCTGCCTGTTGGGTCTGGGTGTTATTGTGTGTATGTGTGTGTGTTGTGAGTTGTGTTTAAGTCTTCAGTTTGTGTGTGTTGTATGTAGTGGGTTCTTGTGTGTTGTACATGTGCTTTTGTCTGAGTTGCGTGCCTTTTTTGTCATGTGTATGTGAATACTGTACAGTGTGCACTTTTGAGGTATTTTGGGTTGTTGGTGTTTGTGTTTGTATTTTGGGCATTGTGAGAGTCTTTTCTGTTGACATTGTGGGAATTTGTTGTGACTTGTGTGTTCTTATGTTCTCTGTGAATTGAGTGTTGTGTTTTTGTCTTTTGCTTGTGTCCATTGTTGGTGTGCTTATATTTCTGAGTGTTGTGTTTTTGTCTTTCTGGGTGGTGGTGTACATTGCTTGTATGTGTTGTTTATTGTGGTTATACGTTTTGTGTGACACGTGTGTTCTATTTTCATCTTCTGATTGTGTCCATTGTGCATAGTATATTTTGTGTTTTGTCCATCGTATGTAGTTTTCATTGTTTTTCTGTTTTGTGATTTTGTGTTGTTGTTTTTGTGGATGTGTGTTGTGTATTGTGGGATTTGTGTATTCTGTGAGATGGGTGTTGTTTGTGTAGTTGACTGTTATGATAATTTGTTGTGTGGGTGTTGTATGTTGTGTATGAGTTGCTTGTTGGGTGTGTGATGTTGTGTTTTTACTTGGGTTTGTTCACATTTATAGTATGTTGCTTCTGTGAGGTTTGTGTTGGCCGCTATTGTTATATGTTGTGGGTGTGAGTTATCTGTGAATATTGTGGGTTGTGGGAGTTATGTGTTAGTTCTTTGTGGTGCCTTTCATCTTGTGTTTGTGTGCCCCCTGGTTAATTTATCTTTTTATAGATTTATGTTTGTGTATGTAGTTTATGCTGTTTTGTGTTGTGTGTTGTATGTGAGATGGGTTGTGATTCTTCTTGTGTCCATTGTGTGTTTGGATTTTTGTTTATGTATTGTGTGTGCTAGTTTTCTGTTGTATTGCTTGTTGTATGTTGTGTCTGTGCCTTGTGTGTGTTTCCATTGGGTCTAGTATGTTGCTTTTCTGTATTTTGCGATGTGTGTTCTGGGTTTCAGGATTGAGTTGTGTTGTCTTTTTGTCTTGTGGATTGAATTGTGTGTTCTGGGTATGTATTCTTTTGTGTGGTGATGTGTTTTGTAGAAATATTTTGTATGTATGTTGGGCGTTGTGTGTTGGGCATGTGTTGTGGTTTTGTGTGTATGTGCTCATGTTGTTTGAAGATTGTGTGTTGTGTTGCGGACGTGAGTTGTATGTGTAGAATTGTCATGTATTGCGGTATGTGTTGTTTTATTTTCATTTTGTTTGTGTAGATTAGGTGTAGTATGTCTTGTTTCTGTGTTTTATGTTTGTGTTTTCCTGCATATTATATTTGAGTTCATGATGCTTATGTGTTGCTTGTCAGTGTGTTGTTTGTTGTTCATGTGTTGTATGTGCTGTAGGTATGGAGTTGTATGTTGTGATTTCATTGTGTCCATATCCACTGTGTGTAGCTTGTGGTTTTGTATGCTCTTGTGTGCTGTGGGTATGAATTGTTATAGTTGCTTGGACTGTGCATTGGATGTCAGTTGTGTTGTGTTTTTTGTCTTTTTATGTGCATTGTGTATAGTGTGTGTGTTTTGTATGGGTTGATGTGATTTGTGGATTTGCATTCTGTGTGAGTAGAATGTGTTTTCTAGTGCTTCTGTCCACTGTGTCAAGTATGTTACTTTTATATATGTTGTGTGCAATGGTACCATAGGAAACTTTCTCCTTAAAGTTACAATAAAAAGATATAACCCTCAACAGAAGTATAGAAGGAGAATCTGAAAAGAAGGGTCCTGGAGAAAGTGGCATGATGTCTAACCTTAAAAAAATGTGGCTCTATCCCATAACATGTAGTGCCAAGATATCAATGATACCAACATTGTGCTGTTGATTGGAGAAACATACATATGGGGTACCCATATTAAGACAGGCTTCTATTAAAGTACTTCATTACCAATGTGAGGTAAATAATAAGAGTCTATTACTGAAGACACCATATGCTACCAGAACAGAACACAGAAACCTGGCTGGAATCAGGAAGAGAGAGAGTCCCGAGACAGCCCATATAATGCTGGAAAGCACTACATGAGCTACTGGGGGAAAACGACCAACAACAGTGTGAGCAAGGATGGTTGTAAGCTACTCAGAAGCAACCAACCTGACCAAAAGTACACAAAAATGCAATGATGGCACAGAACCTTAGTAGGAACCAGTGGCTCTTTGATTGGCTAAGATCTGCTCAGTGGAAAGGAACCCAAATCTAGAACTGGGAACCAGGTCTGCATGCTGTGGAGACAATTATGCTTTCCAAGGTAAAGTCCCCACAAGTCATTGGTTAAGAGACACTACAGTCATTAAAATCTGCCTAACTTAGAAGTGTGAGCCTATGGGCAGATCACAGGGCCTCATTTAGAATCAGCAATTGGATGGAGAGAGGAAGTTATGCAGACCACAGGCACAGTATGCAGAGCCTTCACTCTGCACAGCAGAAAATCTGGTTGTGGAGTCAGGGGTGCACAGGCTGTAGCTAGTAGTTGAGAGGATCTAGTAGGCTTAGAGCATGGTAGTCACCAGATTATCAACTATGGCCCTGTGCCCTCCAACTGAAGGTCTGTTAAGACCTACTTGACCTGTAGCTTTACACATCTTGCCTGATATTATCCTGGGAGCTGAAGCATGGTTAAACTGCAATCTTCTTTAGTAGCCTGAAGGTTCTCTTACCTCATTGAGTTGATCATTGATGTGACACAAAAGTCACCATACTCTTGAAAAGAGAGAGTAGAAACTACATTATCACACCATCCCAGACTCTGGGACGTCAGAGGAGGAAATAGGAGTGTGAGGGGGGGACGGGGGGAGGGGAATTAACATAATCCCGTCCATACGTATAGATGCTGTCAATAAAAAGGTCAATTGTGCCAGGCGTGGTGGCGCACGCCTTTAATCCCAGCACTTGGGAGGCAGAGGTAGGAGGATCGCCGTGAGTTCGAGGCCACCCTGAGACACCACAGTGAATTCCAGGTCAGCCTGGCTAGAGTGAGAGCCTACCTCAAAAAAGCAAAAAAAGGTCAATTGTTTTCAAGGATTAAATAATTTCCAAGTTAGCTCTCAGAAAGTTTGTGCAAGTTTGAATGGAAAACATTTTATATTTTATAGTTCATATAGTAAAAATTATTATTGACAGATATAGGAACATGGCATCTTTAAGTTTAGTTTAAATACTAACTTATGTTTCTTCCCATATCTTTTAAATCTACTTTTACTTGCAAGGAGGGTTAGAGTGCAAAAATATGAGAATGAGTGTACCATGGATGCAGCCACTGTAACTTTACTGGCCACATGTGCCATTTAGGGCACATGGTTTTATGTGGGCACTTTACTGAATGACTTCTCCAGCCTAATGTCACTTCTTATTAGTTTCTAACTTTTGATATATTACACATATGACCCCTTCTTTTTCATGTAAATGTTTCATGCAAATGTTTTTCTATCTTGGGTTTATATAGCACATTTTGTATTAATTTTAAAATCTGGTGTTATAAAATTTTTTTCATTTCAGAATTTACTTCGGCTTGACAAAGCTTTCCTGTATACAATTTTATTTACTAAGTTATCTACTTAAGTGTGTATATGTGTGTGTGTGTGTGTGTGTGTATATATGTGTACATATATATATATATATATATGCATATATATATGCATACATACACATATTATTTACTGACATAAATTTTGTGTATATTAAATTTTTTAAATTCAGAACATAAATATTTAAATATACAGTAATATAATCATTTTGCAGTCCCTTTATCCTTTTTAGTTTGCTCAATTAATAAGACAAATATTATGCAATTTCAAAGGGGAAAGTGTGGGAGGAGGAGGAAGGGAATTTCCATGGGATTTTTTATAATCATGGAAAATGCTAATAAAAATTTTAAAAAAATAAGACAAATATAATTTATATAATGCTTGCAGAAAGAAGTGTCATAATAGGGAAAGAAGCTGGACCCTTTCCATGGGACCCTTTCCACAGATCCATACAGAGAGAATAAACAGAACCATAAACACACACGCACACACTGGAAACATCCACTCTAAAACACACCTTAGCACTGGACGTCAGGGTCCATTCACAGTGACATCAAGTTACCAGGTGAAATAAAACTGTTGACTTTATTGGGGGACATTGATTCAATCTGCCACAAATTTTAAACGTTTCTTCAAAATTTAGGAAAAGAATGTTGAGTTTTGACCAAGGGTTTTTGCACCAATTGAGATGATCAAAGCATAGCTGTCCTTCAGGATGTTTGTGATGTTCATTATTTTCTATACATAGAATCATTCCTGTATCTCTGGCTTATAACCATTCTAACTGCAATAAGTGATATTTTTTATGTATTCTTGCCTTTATTTCCAAAGGTTCTGTTTAACATTTTTGCTTCTATGTTTAAGAGATTGCCCTTAGAATGTCACTGCTTGTTTTATATATATATATATATATATATATATATATATATATATATATATATATATATATATATATATATATGTATGTTTAAATTATAAGTACCTTCCAGTTTTAGATGTTGGGAGCTTAGATGTATGTATACAAAGTCTTTCTCTGAACTCAAAGGTAATCAATTCAACTACACAATCTAGATAGTCAGATCTGGGATTCCTTGGGTGCCCCTTTCTTTTTCTGGAATTACACACATGAACAATCAATCACAACTAGTATTTTTAATTGTTTTATTCATTTAGTTTTTATTAATCAGGAGAGGGAGAGAGAGAGTGGACATGCTAGGCTTCTACCTGCATTCACCCAACTCCAGATGCATCTGACATTCTGCATATGAATTTATGTAGGTAGTGGGGAACTGAACATTGGTCAATGGGCTTTGCAGGCAAGTGCCTTAGTCACTGAGCAATTCTGCCAAACCCATAACATACATTATTATGTAGGTACACGGTATCCAAAGTCAGGCCATCATGCTCATGCTTTTATGGTATTCACTTTTCCCAGTTAACCATCTCCAAGTCCTTTGAAATATTTTTAATAATCATTTTAAAGATATTATTTTTACATTCATAACATCTTCTATCAATTATACACTAAAACTTGAATAACCACTTGGTGTGGTGGCATTTGCCTTTAGTTGCATTGGGGAGGCAAAGATAGAAGAATCACTAAGAGTTACAGGCCAGCCTGAGACTGCATAGTGAATTCCAAGTAAGCATGAAGTGAGCAAAAACATGAGACTAGAGGAGAAACTTTACATTCAAACATCCAAATTCTTCCCCTGACCCATTTAAACTAATGACCATTTTATGATTAGATTTGTATTGTCTGACATAAAAATATCTCCATAGTATTTAGCAAATATAATATTACTCAAAAATCCAACATCTAAATAGAGATGCCAGAAAGTCTACTAACTGTGAACCTTCTGAACTCAGAGTATAGTTACTTATTTCCAACACAAAGACATATGGCAAATATTTCCATACAAAAAAGGCATACCAAGGCAATGTTGAAACAATATACATAGGAAAACAAACAGGACAAACATCAAATCTTGCAGCCTTACCCTGGGAAACTAAGCAAAAAATCAAGTATTCTCCTAATTTAACCCCTCTAGACATGCATGCTAGCTTTGTGGGAAAAATCAAACTACAGCAACATGAGCAGCATTCCAGGACAGCCAATTCCCAGAAAAATGGAGTTGCTGCAATGAAACATTTTTCATTTTCATAGCTCCACTTTTGACATAATAGGGTCTCCACACAAGAACATCAAAACTTCCCTTAGTTGCAAAGTGGCAATCTGAATACTTTGTCTACTTAACTGTCCCCACTTTCCTGCTGTTGTTGGACTTGCAAAACCAATATATACTGACAAAATTTATAAATATAGGAAGAATGAAGCCTACTTGGAAGGACAGCAATAAAATAAAGCCAATGATGCTTGTACATCTTGAAATTAAAAATTTACATCTTGAAATTAAAAATTCTCAAAATCCTCTACCAGACAACAGATAATTTCTTTCAAATTCAGGAACTGGTAAGACAACTGCTTATTAGACTAAATACTCTCAAAACTTCCTCTACCCCATTTCATTCTGCTTTTAGCTTTTTCAAACATATCACAATTGTCCATCAAGCTTTGGTTACATCAGAACGTCTCCTCAAGCTCAAATTTCTAACTCATTCCATATACTTCCCACAAACCAATTCCAATAGAAAAAAAATCAGTAAGTTTCCATAAGTTTACTAAGCAATGACAGAAAGAACAAAGTGTATGATTTTTTTTCAGATGCACAAATATGATCTGCAGGTAATATCTGATGTGAAGTTTGTACAATTTTGCTCCTGGGTTTTACTTTGTAACATTTCACACTTGCACAAAGGTCTCAGGTGTAAAATGATATATGAGTTTTGAATGAAAATCCTATATAGCAACAATACAGATATCTGTGTGTGTGTGTGTGTGTGTGTGTGTGTGTGTGTGTGTGTGTGTGTATGGCTTCTCACTTGTTTAGTTCTGCCATACATGGCTATCACAAAATATGGAAGAGATGTTTTCATCATTCATTATGTTCATATGATTTTCAAGGTATATTGATTCTATGATGCATAGTAAACTGTGACTGGGTAAAGAAGGCTTTCCCACAATCATGTGTCTACTCAATTGTATGTGTTCTCTGATGCATAGTGAGATGTGGCTGAAAGACAATATTCTATATTCTTACCTGTGTGAGTTTTCATATATTTTGTGACTTGTGATTTCAGGGAAAAGATTTCCAACTTTCAGAATATTCTCATATTCACTACATTAATATAGTATCTCACATGTGTGAATTCCTGCTAGATCATTAAGGAAAAGCTTTTTCACATTCATTGCATGATATGACTTTGCTCTTGTATGAGGTTTCTGATGAATATTAATGTGCAACACCTGGATATATCCATTCCTACATTCATTACATTCATTTGGCTACATAACTATGTGACTTCACTGATGAATAGTGATTTGTGACTTCTAGCAGAAATGCTACCACATTCACAGGCTTAAAGTCTGTGATAATGATGGGCATAGCAAAGAAAACATTTCTACCTAAATTTTCAACATGTTTTTGATCTGATTGAATTCTTTGATCCTTATTGAGACATGACTTCCCACATCCAATATATTCTTATGAATTCACACCTATCTGAGTTTTCTGATGAACAGTAAGCTATGACTTGGAGATGAACGCTTTCCAATATTAATATGGTTTCTCCTAAGTGTCACTTCTCTAATTATACTGAGTTGTGACTGAGAAATAAAAGCTTTCCCACATTCATATTCGTGCACTTTTCACCTGTGCCTTCTCATGTTTATTAAGATCTGGTATAACAGTATAAAACTTTCCCACATTTATTACATTCATATGGCTTTTCACCTGTGTTAGTACTCTGATGTATAGGGACAAGTGACTTGAGCATATAGGATGTCTCACATGCTGCACATTCACATGGCTATGACCTATGAGTTCTCTGATGCCTATCTAGATGTGACTTGGTCATGAAAGCTTTCCCACATTCAGTACATTCATATGGCTTTTCACCTGTGTGAGTTCTCTGATGCTTATTTAGATTTGACTTGGTGATGAAAGCTTTCCCACATTCAGCACATTCATATGGCTTTTCACCTGTGTGAGTTCTCTTATGCTTATTAAAATCTGAGTTGGTAAAGAAAGCCTTCCCACATGCAGTACATTCATATGGCTTTATACCGGTATGAATTCTCTGATGCACATAAAGGTATGACTTGAAGACAAAAGCTTTACCACACAGAGTACATTCATATGGTTTTTCACCTGTGTGATTTACCTGATGTACAGTGAGCTGTGACTTGGAGATGAAAGCTTTACCACATAGAGTACATTCATATCGCTTTTCTCCTGTGTGAATTCTCTGATGCCTAGTGAGCTTTGACTTGGAGATGAAAGATTTACCACATAGAGTACATTCATATGGCTTTTCACCTGTGTGAGATCTCTGATGTATAATGAGAGGTGCCTTGGAAGTGAAGGATTTCCCACATGCAATGCATGCATATGGCTTTTCTCCTGTGTGAGTTCTCTGATGCCTAGTGAGCTGTGATTTGGAGACAAACGCTTTCCCACATGGAGCACATTCATAAGGCTTATCACCCGTATGACTTCTCTGATGCATAATAAGCGGTGACTTGGAGACAAATGCTTTCCCACATGCAGCACATTCATAAGGCTTTTCACCCGTATGAGTTCTCTGATGCACAGTGAGCCGTGACTTGGTCATGAAAGCTTTCCCACACTCAGTGCATTCATATGGTTTTTCACCTCTGTGAGTTCTCTGATGCATAGTGAGCCCTGACATGCTGAAAAAAGCTTTCCGACACTCAGTGCATTCATATGGTTTTTCACCTGTGTGAGTTCTCTGATGTATAGTGAGTCGTGATTTAGAGAAATAAGCTTTCCCACATGCAGTGCATTCATATGGCTTTTCATGTGTGTGAGTTCTCTGATGCACTTTGAGCTGTGATTTGAAGATGAAAGCTTTCCCACATGCAATGCATTCATATGGTTTTTCACCTGTGTGAATTCTCTGATGTACATTGAGCCATGATTTGGACATAAAAGCTTTCCCACATGCAGTGCATTCATATGGCTTTTCATTTGTGTGACTTCTCTGATGCACTGTGAGCTGCGATTTGAAGATGAAAGATTTCCCACATGCAATGCATTCATATGGCTTTTCACCTATGTGAGTTCGCTGATGCACAGTGAGATCAGACTTTCTCCAGTATATGTTCTGCTCACTTTTCAATTCTGAGGAATAGAAAGGAATTTATTATATTCCTAATATTAAATGAAAATTTCAGTCGCAAAGGCATCATACTATTTGGAAAGGTAATATATTGTAAGAACATACAGCTCACAATACTATATTAATTATATTACTACTACAATTCAACTGACATCATTATACTCTATGGTGGGTTGCTTGACTTGAAGCATTGTCTTATACAACAGAGTACATATTCAGCAAATGTTTTCCAATATTCACACAATATATTAAAGATCTTTAAGTGACTATACATTTGTTTCTCTGCTTGATTTTATTGCCTCAATTAGTTCTGGTCTAATTTTTTGACAACAGCAATTCTATCTCATATTAGGTATATACAAGAATATAATATTCAGGATGGAGAGATGCCTGAGAAGCCTAAGGACTCATGTTCAACTACCCACATCCCACATAAGCCATATGCACAAAGGTGAGGCATGTACAAGGCCACAAATGTCCGCCATGTGGCAAAAGCATCTGGAGTCTGACTGCATTGGCTGAGGTCCTGGTGTGCCAATTTTTTCTCCATCTGTCTTTCTTCTTCCAAAATTAAAAGAAAAAAATAGAAGAAAAGAATTTAATTTTCAGTGAAGTAACCTAGTGAGTATAAAAAAGTTTCCCTTTTTTATTTCATTTCATTTGCAGTTCCTTGCCAAGGCGTTCACATAGCATTTTACCACATCTTCAATGGATTTATACAGATGATTAGTTTACCAAGATTAGTGCAGAAGTCTACTACAATAAAAGGACATGTTTTACCTTTTCTGCATTGTTTCTGGTCTCTACACTACGACCTTTCTCCTGGGATCATATTCATGATAGGTTTTGTTGTTTACTATATGTTTTTATGTTCATATAGGTTTGTAAGTTTTAAAAGGTATGGTACTGTTTCTGATAATACGTCAAATTTTGGTGTTAGTCATTGCCTTTATACTTGTTTGGCAGAGCCTCCTGTTGTTAACTACTTTATATGCCATGATTTAGAGCTACATGATATGAGGAAATTTCAGTGTTCTGGTTGATTCTGGGGATCTTAATTCTTGATTATGAAAAAAGCACATTAACCCCCTGGAGTGATCTTCCCAGACAATATTTGCTTCACTAAGAAATGTGGACATGATTATCTTATATTTTTCAAATACTGGTATCTAGTGATAATAGCAGATGAACATTGTTTACAAGTATTGATACTCTGGATAAAGAAGAAAAAAAGAATGAGGATGGAAATGAAAATGGCAAAGAACAAAAACATACCACAAGAAAATACTAGAGCAAAGTAATAGTAACTAAAATAAACAGGGTTAAAATACAAACACGAAAAATTACAATATGGAATAAAGTGAAAAGAAAGTTATCAATGTTGAAAAATAGTTGAAAAATAAAAAATTGCAGAACACCTATATTTAATGGAATCCCTATCAAAATTCCAAAGGCATTCCTCATGGGAATAGAAAAAACAATCCAAAAATTCATTTGGAATCACAAAAACCTTGAATATCTAAAATGATACTGAGCAACAAAAATAAGGCTGGTGGTATCACCATACCTGATTTTAACCTATACTACAGAGCCATAGTAACAAAAACAGTATGGTACTGGCACAAAAGCAGACATGTAGATCATTGGAACAGAATAGAGGACCCAGATGTAAGTCCAGGTAGCTATAGCCACCTGATATTCGATAAAAATGCCAAAAATACTCATTGGAGAAGAGACAGCCTCTTCAGAAAATGGTGTTGGGAAAACTGGATATATATCTGCAGAAGGATGAAAATAGATTCTTCTCTCTCGCCATGCACAAACTCTGAAACTGCTAGAGGAAAAAATAGGGGGAACCCTCTAACATATTGGTCTTGGCAAAGACTTCCTGAATACAACCCCAATTGCTCTGGCAATAAAGCCACAGATAAATCACTGGGACCTCATGAAATTACAAAGATTTTGCACTGCAAAGGAGCTAAATAGAGCATTCTCAAAGGAAGAAATACGAATGACATATAAGCATCTAAAAAAATGTTCTACGTCACTAGTCATCAGGAAAATGCAGATTAAAACTACCTTGAGATTCCATCTCACTCCTGTCAGATTGGCCACCATCATGAAAACAAATGATCATAAATGCTGGCAGGGATGTAGAAAAAGAGGAACCCTTCTACACTGCTGGTGGGAAATCAATCCGGTCCAGCCATTGTGGAAATCAGTGTGGAGGTTCCTAAAACAACTAAAGATTGATCTACCATATGACCCAGCTATAGCACTCCTAGGTATATATCCAAAGGGATCATCTCATTACCTTAGAAGTACGTGCTCAACCATGTTTATTGCTGCTCAATTTATAATAGCTGGGAAATGGAACCAGCCTGATGCCCCTCAACTGATGAGTGGATAATGAAGATGTGGCACATTTATACAATGGAGTTCTACTCAGTGGATAAAAAAAAAAATGAAGTTAAGAAATTTGCAGAAAAATGGATGGACCTGGAAAGTATTATACTAAGTCAGGTAACCCAGGACCAGAAAGCCAAGCGCCACATGTTCTCTCTCATATGGATCCTAGCTACAGATGATTGGGCTTCTGCGTGAGAAGGAAAATACTTGGTAGCAGAGGCCAATAAGTTAAAAAGGAGACATAAAGGGAAGAGAAAGGAAGGGAGGAGGGTACTTAATAGGTTGATATTGTATATATGTAAGTACAATGATTGCTATGGGGAGGTAATATGATGGAGAATGGAATTTCAAAGGAGAAAGTGGGGGGGGGATTAACATGGGATTTTTTTTTATAATCATGGAAAACGCTAATAAAAAATTTTTAGGCCTTCACCATAAACAGCGTCGGGGAGGCTTGCACTGACATGAAGCGGGAGTACGACCAGTGTTTCCATCGCTGGTTTGCCGAGAAGCTCCTGACAGGGGACGGCTCTGGGGACCCGCGCACCGACCTCTTCGAGCGCTACCAGCAGTGTGTTCAGAAAGCAACAAGGAGAAAGAGATTCCTATTGAAGGACTGGGGCTCATGGGCCATGGCAAAGATAAGCCTGAAAACTCTTCTTGACCCTGAAGATGGATTCCTCACATTAGGAACAGAAAGGAGTCTGGATTTTGTCAACAAAGGCTATGAAGATAGACGTGGAATTTGATGAGTTTGGGATTTTTGTTTCTGCCTTCTGGATTTTCCTTCTTCTAAAAGATGATGAACTGTCACTCTTGCTTTGATATGATTTCTCACTTGCAGAAATGTGCTAAAACTGAACAATTTCTTGGGATTATGGTTGCAATACATGGTTTGTAATCAGCTTTAAACACACCTTGTATGTAAGTAATGATGAACTGGCCAAGGTGATCTTGATTTTTGCTGCAAAGGACCTTAGGTACGCTCTACGGGGGTCATTGTCCAAGAAAGCAGTCGGTTAGGACCTCTTTTTCCTCTCAGGGAGCTAATGCTCTTAAAAGGGGCCCAGGCACTACGGTTCCAATCAATGGGGAGCACGGTTTTATTTTTATGTGGTAATAGTTGATTGCTGGCCTGTGTCAGTGAAGGGGAGGAAGCTTTTAACAGTGCCTGCCTTAACCCAAGTTGGATGACCAACTCAGAGTTCACAGCATGGCTCACACTTACCATGCTGGGCTGCCAGTGAAGAAGCACCTTCATTACAAAGACCTGCTGCTGCCGGTTTTCAACTCAAGCTAATCTGCACATCATTCAAAAGGAAAATTGCTGCCTCTGGTCAGATGCAGATGTGGGAAAGGTGCTTGCTTTTATCTGTCTACTATGCCCTATATAATATCTGTAATCATGAAAATGAAATAAATTGTAGCATTACTTTTTTTAAAAAAAAAAAATTTTTTGAAATAACAAATTGCACAACGCCTATATTCTTTCTCCCAAGTGGTTATTTTATTAAGTAATGGTGTTTCATCTGTACTGCATATAGTCATTCTTTGCTCACTGTTGAAATTTGTGGTGTATGTGTTGATGGATGAACCCATTAGCAAGGTCAGTGACAGGTCTGTACTAAAAAGTAATGTATTTTCATATAAAAGTCACTGGATACCCTTGAGAGTCCAACATTTTCTCCATATACAGACAAAAATACGAGGCATCTCCATTGTGTATCAAACAATGAAAAACCAGAAGAGAGGACTCAGCTCAATTCACAGACTTAAGTGCCCAAGCAAGGATTAACTAAATATGATAAGGGGTTAGAATTGACCCATGTAATTGACCTGCATTGAAATTTTTCAGATCCACATTAGAATTCAACAAGTGAAGCTATAATGAATGTCCAAAGACCAAACAACACAATCAATAACACTCCATTATTGGACATCAATAAGCAATGGGAATGAATGTTCACCACGAAGGGTGACATACCCAAATGTCTATCTCCTTGGGCTCTCTAATGAAAGCTTGATCAGAAATTCTACATTTAACACTTTCAGATGAAATATTTCTTCTGAAATTGTGCCCATCTCTCACAGATAAATATTCAATGTTTCTAGACTCCCTGGATTATGTTTTCAAGTTTCAAAAATTTCAAAGGTTTTCTCCTAGCATATCTCTAATGTTAGTCTGCTGTTATAGACTGAAGGGCATATGGCACTGAATCTCTAGAACTAACCATTGCAATAGACTCATATTTCTACTAACACTACAGATACCACTAGTTAGGCACAAGAGCTCTTTCTAATGCCTACTATTATGTTATATCTGTGGCTTTACCTGGTATCTAAGAATGCACACTCATTCAGATTCCACTCCCATTAAAGTCTCAAATGCTCCTCAAAGCCCAGACACATTACTTATTGTTCACAAAGCTAGTATACTGTTGTTACCTACATTCTTCTCATGGAAATTTCATAAAACGGTACCCATCCCTTATGAAATCTCATATGCTCTCTTTTCTCACTTCCTTCGAAATTTCACAGTTGACTGTAAATGTAATTATATTAAATACTCTACACAACCACCATTATAGAATTATGTAATGGAATAAATATTCTTCCTCCTTAAGGTGTTTCTTTTAAGAATTTTTCACAGCAGAGAAATTGACTAATAGGAATATAATAATGAAACATACAGAAAATGGACAAGTGATAAAAGGCACAACCATGTAACATATAATTTTTTCCAAGACCACCAGCATATGAAATTAAATTTGGAATGCATGAAAAAAGAAACATTTTTCACAGGGTGTGGTGCTTACACCTTTGATCCCAGCACACAGGAGGCATAGGTAGGAGAATCGATGTGAGTTTGAGACCACTTGCAGATTACCTAATGAATTCCAGGTCAGCTAGAGCTAGAATGAGACTCTACATGGGGGGGGAGGGGGCAGAATTCTTCAATGGCAAAAACAGGGATGTGCTTTCTCCATGTCATAGTGTGTCTGTTTCAAAGAAATTCCATTTCATGACAATTTGTGATGAGTTCTCATTTCAGTGACCTATGTTACACGATATGAATTTACTTGCCTGGAAAACTCTGAATTGAGTCTTCTTTTACACTCCACGGTGCAAGTCCATGCTCCAACTTGAAGATCAAATCTGGTTTGGCCAAACAGTTCCCTGTAATTGGGAAATAATGTACATGTTCTGTCAACGTGTTATATCACGTGGACTCCTGGAAGATAACAGCTGCATTTCTACAATTGATCTCTACTCTACTAGGTGAAATACAAAGTTAGCTTAGCAAAAGCTTATACTCTTGGAGTTTATTATCTAGAATATCTCCCTGAAGTTGAAATTGTAAATCTCACCCAAAAGTGACATTGAACAGCATGATAGATTACATGATGACTTTTTGTTTGTTTGCTTTTACAAGACATGGACTCACTCCAGGCCAGGTTGAACAAGAACAGATGCTGTAGTCCCAGACTGCCCTCATGCTCATGGAGATCCCTCTACCTACGCTTCCCACATAGTAAGAAAAATATTGTGTGGCACAATGCCCAGCAAAAAAAAAAAAAAAAAAAAAAAAAAAAGATTTTTGAAAAATAAATAAATAGAGCATAAGGTAAGGGGAACATAATGAAACAAGAAATAGAACAAATGACATTTATGATAGGTGGGACAAAGAGAGAGAGAGTGGTCATAAAAAGAACAAGAGAGAAAGGTTGTGGGAGAAGATCTCAATTAAAGAAAAACAGAAAAGAGGATTCACAACAAGAGTAGTAAGACAGAAAAATCACATGTCTATTTTAAAAGGCCACATGAAAATTAAGAAATTGGAAAGAATATAAGGAAAGAAAGAATGGTCTTTAGATTTATAAGAATGGCCCTTAGGTGAATATATATAAAAACAATGTTCCAGAGTAACACAAATGAAATAAAGTGTCCATGAAATAATTTTCTATTATGTGAAAGAAACTGACAAAGCTCACAATAATCTGAACACATCTGAACAGCAAATTCAAGAGTAAAACCAAAAACCAGTTATAAAAGAAGACTCAATACAGAAACTAGCAACTTCTCAGGTATAAACTCATAGATCAGCATTAAAGTAATTTGTACAATGTACAGACAAAACATCTAAAATACAGAACAAATAACAATCAATCAGGTGAAAAACTCCTGAATGTAATAAAAAAAAAAATAAAGAACAGCACATAAAATGCTACACACTATAACTAGAATGATGACTCAGCAGGTAAGTATTGTTCTTCTGTAGGCATGTGGTAATGAAAGACTCTGAGTTCAATTTTCCAGATCCAATCGAAACTGCAAGACCACGCAGGCCTGTAACCACATGACATACAGGGTTGTACAGACAAAAAAATCTGAATCCCTATGTTGCAGCCAGGTTCTCATTGTTGGCAGAAATCAACCAAGCAAGAGCAGCTTGTGGGACAAAAGGTTTATTTTGGCTTACAGACTTAAGGGAAAGCTCCACGATGGCAGAGATAATGATGGCATGAGCATAGAGTGGACACTGACCCCTCCCTCACCAACATCAGGTGGACAACAGCAGTGGGAGAGTGTGTCAAATGCTGGCAGGGGAACACTTGCTATGATAACCATAAACCCTCCCTCAATAATACCAGCCAGTTCTGCAATCAGGAATAGGAGGCTTAGGCCAAAAACAGTAATGCCAGACAGACACGGAACAGATCCTATCAGTGAACTCACAGAAGCACAAAAAGGCAAGTGCCACATGTTTGTTTGTTTGTTTTTCTCATCTGAGATTGTTAAACTGGAACAGCTTGCAGCCCATGCATATCTGACAAGCAACTCGAGTGACAGATAAACAGATGTAAGGGCTTGGGGAAAAAGAGAATGGGAAGGCAGGAACTGATATCATGGAAACTGTCCTCCTGGATAGCAAACTAAAAAACTAAAAGATACAACCCTCAACAGGAGCACGAAGGAATCATCTGGTAAGAAGGGCCCTGAGGGGTATGGGATAAAGTTTTATCATAAAACAGTTGGATCTGGATTTTGCCTTCCAGTTCCAGACAATGATCGGAGAGACATATGATGTACCCAAAACAGGACAGGTTTCTGTCAAAGAACATGATTACCCACCTGAGGGCAAAGATATTATCCTATTGCTGTGGACAACACATGCTATGAATGCAGAACATCAAGAGATCCAGCTGAATCTGGAAGCAAGTTCCCAGACGGTTAGCATGTGTAGTGCTGAAAAGTATCACATAAGCTGCTGAAGGAAGATGGCCAAAAATGTTGTGAGCAAGCAGGAGATCCTGCTATATGAAAGGAACAAATCTGAGAAGATTCACATACCTGTGCAATAGTGGCTCTCACAGTAGGTGGGTAAACACTCTTTGCTTGGCTACAAGATCTTCTTGGTAGAAAGGAATATATAGCTGGAGCTGGGAAACAAGTCAGAATTCTATGGAGACCAAGATTATGAAACCCAATGAAAAGTTCCCACTAGACTTTGGCCAGAAGTGTGGCCACTCTGATCAAAATCTCTCTAAATTAACAATGCTTATTCCCCTTGACCTATTCTGATCTCATTCTCAATTGGAGAATCTTTTTTTTTTTTTTATTTTTCAGAAAGTAGCAAGGACTGAGGACAACCAAAATCCACCCACAAAACAAGAATCTTTGGATCAGATGAAGCACTCATAGCACAGCAGCTAGGACCCAGGTGAAAGCGCAGAGGAACTGGTGAGATGAGCATGAGTTCTGCTTCCATGGCAAATCAAGAATTACTAGTGATATTCAATTCACTTGAAACTTTGCTGCAGAGTATTGGGATTACTAATGATATACCATAAAAGCAACTCAGTAAATAACAACAACAACTTGTATCAGAGCAATATAGATAGACAGTGAGGATACTCAATCTGCACTAAAGCAGAAATCCAGAAGATACTGAAAGCTCAACACTAAAGTATACTTAAAATACACCTTCCAAAGCTCAAGGAATTTTGCAGAATAGGGGGTGGAAAGAATGTAAAAGCCACAGGGTTGACTACAATAGCCAGAGACATTGCCACCTCCCACTCACATTGACTGACTGCTGCTCTCACAATTTATAATCCACAAAACCATGGTGAACAACAGCAATCCCACTAAGGAGTGGCACTCAGTGAAGTGGGGGAGAGAGAGGAGGGAAATCATCATAAAAACACATGATGCATTACAGTTTCTAATGAAAAAAAATGTTACACAGAGATATTTTTATACATTATACTCTGAGATATTTTAAAACAAACTATATACATAAACTCATAAATAAAACAATGTAGAGCAAACTCATAGGTAAAACTACATTAGTTGCCTTGCTCTGTCATACTAGAAATAAGTACCAGAAAGATAATCTAATGAAAATCAAATGTGTTAGTGGTGTGTTAATCTTCAAAACTGTAAGACATTTTCCCAAATTTCAAATCAAGAATTCTATGCTACAAAAACCAGAAGAAGGGGCTGGAGAGATGGCTTAGCAGTTAAGGTGCGTGCTTGCAATGCCTAAGGACCCATGTTTGATTCTACAGGTCCCAAATAAGCCAGAGTCACATGGTGGTGCATGTGTCTGGAGTTAGTTTGCTGTGGCTGGAAGTCTAGGCACACTCATTCTTTCTGTCGCTAATAAATAAATAAAAATATATCTTTAAAAAAAAAACAGCAGAGGCTATTAGGGGGAACCCAGTTATATAACTAATGACCCAACATCGGACAAGTGACACATCTCCTAAGCCTTGGTTTTCTCATCTGTAAGAAGCAGATAGGAAACATGCATTATGCATAAAGTGACTGTGCATATTAAGTGAGCACCTCATATACTGTATGTAACACAGCACCTGCTGCATAGTTAAGTGCCCCAAGACTGTAGCCAACTTTATGATGGGAAGAGAACTGTAGTGTAAGAATAACCAAGCACCTTTAATGGAGTATTTTCATTTACAAGAAATACTAGTGATGTTCAATTCACTTGAAACTTTGCTGCAGAGTATTGTGATTACTAATAATATAGCATAAAAGCACCTCAGTAAATAATTATAATAACTACATTTATATTAAAAATAATAATGTCAAATGGAAGAACAATAGAGCAGGCCCTCTGACGTTCCACTCTGGCCACTACAGGTAACTGAACAGCAGCAAGGAAAGTGCATAGGGCTTGATAAAGGCATATGCATGTCAACACACCACATAAACACTGCACACAAACACACATACACACACACACACACACACTCTTCATGCACACACACAAGCAAAAAATGAATAGTACAAAATATTGCTCAAAGTAGAAATGTAAGCATCACCATAATAAAATTTCCATGTAGAAAACAATGATTCCATATGATAAACTGCATAATTGCCTAATAATAATTTTACAAAACTTATTCACATCTTCAAAATTTTCCACAATATATGGCTCAGCAGTTAAAGATCCCTGCTTGCAAAGCCTGCAGACCAAAGTTTAATGCCGCAAACCGCCCATATACAGCGCTACACAAATGTCACATGTCTGATCCTCATGAAGATAATCTGAAGAGGGTCATGTAGTAAGGTACATGAATGACCACAGCCCACTATACACACACACACACACACACACACACAAACACACACTCACTAATAAATTTAAAGAAAAGTAAAATTTCCCCATAAACTAGCACAGGGCTGTAGTGAAACAAGTAGTGTTACATATAAGGGAAGACCTCAAAATTAAGGACTGGGCAACACATAAAAATTTCTTTAAGGACTTCCGGTTAAGATGGCGGCATAGGTACCACGCCAAAGCAGCCTAGGGGGGAAAAAGTCCAAAAAAACTCAGCAAAATACACACTTTTACTAAAAAGTGAGGTGTATAGGAAATTGAAGCGGCAGCGGAGAAGTAGAAGAGTCCCAGAGCATCCAGAGCCCGCACAGGCGGAAAAAGCGGCTCCGGCAGCTCAGCCAACCGCCGCGGCGCAGCAGAAAGCCGCCAGACTCGGCTCGAGCCGCAGGAAAAGCCAGGTGCGGGAGCTTTCCCTCACACCGCGCTCTCTGCAACTTGGGAAACGTGAGGGGAGAGCGGCAGCGAGCAGCGGAGGAGCAGACCGCGAGGTAGAAGAACACGTGGAGCAGCGAGAGAACCAGAGCGGCTGCGGCTCCCACCCCTCCCCCACCGCCTGAGCCCAGCTCCAGCGAACAGAGCAGCGGCCCGGAACCTGGCCACATCAACTTGGGCTGACAACGGGACCCAAGCAGGAGCAGAGTTCCGCAGCAAAATCAGCAGCTCCAGCACCGGTAACAGCGGCCCCAGCAGCAACAGACCCAGGAGTGGCAGCAGAGGTAGACTCGGCGGCAGCAGCTTCAGGGGGAGCAACAGCAGTGGACACAGCAGCAGCAGCTTCAGCAGCACTGGTGGCTCCAGCAGTGGCAGCTACAGCAGCAGCAGAGGCAGCAGCAGCAGCTCAGTTTGCCCCGTAGGAAAAGCAAGTGCCCAGCTCCAGAAATCAGAACAGCAGCCCGATGACCCAGGCAGCAACTTGACTGAGACCAAAATCACCCAAGGTAACTGGGATTGCACCAGGGAAGGGTCTCAATTGATCACAAGCTGACTTGGATCCCTCAACAGACCAGAAATCTAAACCTCTTTGTTGATAGAGGATCTGGTCATTATAATAACTACTCTTGCATACATACTCGGGGCTGTTTTTGATTGAATGTGTACAGTGTTTAGTTAACTTTTAGAATCTACCTGTATTTTATTCCACTCAGCCTGCTTGAATACTCCTATAGCAGGGAAACTCAACCCCTAAGAACATCTTTGTAGATACTCTGAGAGTCTTAAGAGCCACACCTAACACCTTAAGGTCCTACCCTGAAAATATATTACATCAAATCAATTGATACAGCTAAGAATACCCAGCTAGCTAGAAAATCCAAGCATTAACTTAATCCAAGATGCAAAAATATATACATTATAACACAAGAAACACTAAAAAGCAAGACGATATAAATCCACCTAAAAGTATTAATGCATCAGAAATGTCCTCCAGTGAGAAAGAGTTAGAGGAAATGCCTGAGAAAGAGTTCAAAAGAATAATTATAAATATGTTCAAAGAGGTCAAAGAACACATGAAAACAATCAAAGAAGAAATCAATGAGGAAATCAAAGGAATCAAAGAAGAGGCAACACACCAATTTAATGAAATAAACAAGGCAATACAAGACATAAATAGGGAAATAGAAATGATAAAGAAAAACCAGTCAGAATTACTAGCAATGAAGAAGACAGCTAATGAAATAAATAACTCTGTAGAAAACCTCACCAGTAGGATGGATGAGGGGGAGGACAGAATATCTAAGCTAGAAGACCAGGTGGCAGACCTAATGCAGTCCAACAAAGAGAAAGACAAACTTATAGAAAAGTATGAGTGGGAATTTCAAGATATTCGGGACACTATGAAAAGATCCAATATAAGAATTCAGGGCATAGTAGAAGGAGAAGAACTCCACTCCAGAGGCATAGTAGGCATCTTCAACAAAATCATAGAGGAAAACTTCCCCCAAATTGGGAAAGAGGTGCCAATACCGATACAGGAAGCCTTTAGAACCCCAGCCAGACAAAACCCAGAAAGAACCTCTCCTCGCCATATTATAATCAACCTTCCAAACACACACACCAAAGAAAAAATATTGAAAGCAGTTAGAGAGAAAAATCAAGTTACCTACAAAAGCAAGCCCATCAGGATTACATCAGATTATTCAACACAAACTTTTAAAGCCAGAAGGGCTTGTAGTAATATATTCCAAGATCTGAAAGATAACAACTGTCAACCAAGGTTACTTTATCCTGCAAAGTTATCCATTCAAATAGATGGAGAAATAAAGACATTCCATGACAAAAGCAGGTTAAAGGAGTATTTGAAGACAAAACCAGCTCTACAGAAAATACTTGATAGAATCCTCCATGCTGAACAAAGGGAAAAGCACACATATAAGGAACCTAGAAAAAACAAGCTATACTCAAATACCAGTTAACAGAAGAGAGCACAGGTAGAACCAGAAACACACACACACACAAAAAAAAAAAGGCAAACATAAATACACACCTTTCAATAATATATCTTAATATCAACGGTCTCAATGCCCCAACGAAAAGACATAGATTTGCAGACTGGGTTAAAAAGCAGGATCCTACAATTTGTTGTCTCCAAGAAACTCACCTTTTTACAAAGGATAGACATTATCTTAGGGTGAAAGGTAGGAAGACGGTGTTTCAAGCAAATGGGCCTAGAAAAAAAGCAGGGGTTGCTATCCTAATATCAGACAGGGTAGACTTTAGCCCGACGTTAGTCAAGAAAGATAAGGAAGGTCACTTTATATTGATTAAGGGCACACTCCAACAGGAGGACATTACAATCCTAAACATATATCCACCTAACCTGGGGGCTTCCAAATTCATCAAACAAACACTATTAGAACTAAGGTCACAGATAACACCAAACACAGTGGTGGTGGGTGACTTTAACACCCCACTATCATCAATTGACAGGTCATCCAGGGAAAGAATAAACAGAGAGGCATCTGGAATAAATGAGGTCATAGAAGGAATGGACCTAACAGATATATACAGGACATTTCATCCAAAGGCTGTAGAATATACATTCTTTTCAGCAGCACATGGAACATTCTCTAAAATAGACCATACATTAGGACACAAAGCAAATCTTAACAAATTCAGGAAAATTGAAATAATGCCTTGCATTCTATCTGACCACAATGGAATTAAACTACAAATCAGTAGCAAGAAAGGCTATAGAGCATACACAAAATCATGGAAACTAAACAATACACTACTAAATGATGAGTGGGTCAATGAAGAAATCAAAAAGGAAATCAAAAAATTTATAGAGTCAAATGATAATGAGAACACAACATACCAAAATCTCTGGGACACAATGAAGGCAGTTCTAAGAGGTAAATTTATAGCCTTAAGTGCCTATATTAAGAAATTAGAAAGGTCGCAAGTAAACGACCTAATGCTTCGCCTTAAAGCCTTGGAAAAAGAAGAACAAGGCAAACCAAAAATCAGTAGACGGGAAGAAATAATAAAGATTAGGGCAGAAATTAATGAAATAGAAACAAAAAGAACAATCCAAAGAATTAATGAAACAAAGAGTTGGTTCTTTGAAAGGATAAACAAGATTGAGAAACCCTTAGCAAATCTGACCAAAAGAAAGAGAGAAGAGACACAAATTAATAAAATTAGAGATGAACAAGGTAACATCACAACAGATTCCAGAGAAATTCAGAAAATCATAGGGACATACTATAAAAGCATATACTCCACAAAGTATGAAAATCTGAAAGAAATGGATGATTTCCTTGATCTATATGACCTACCTAAATTAAATCAAAATGAGATTAATCACTTAAATAGACCGAAAACAAACATGGAGATCTGAACAGTTATCAATAATCTCCCAACTAAAAAAAGCCCAGGCCCAGATGGATTCACTGCTGATTTTACCAGACTTTTAAGGAAGAGCTAACACCATTGCTTCTTAAGCTTTTCCAGGAAATAGAAAAAGAAGGAATTCTACCAAACTCCTTCTATGAGCCAGCATCACCCTGATACCAAAACCAGGCAAAAATAGAACAAAAAAAGAAAATTACAGACCAATCTCCCTCATGAACATAGATGCAAAAATTCTCAACAAAATATTGGCAAACAGAATACAAGAGTATATCAAAAAGATCATTCACCCTGACCAAGTAGGCTTTATCCCAGAGATGTAGGGATGGTTCAACATACGCAAATCTATAAATGTAATACATTACATAAACGGGTTGAAGGACAAAAATCACATGATCATCTCATTAGATGCGGAGAAAGCATTTGACAAAATCCAACATCCCTTCATGATAAAAGTCCTACAGAGACTGGGAATAGAAGGAACATATCTCAATATAATGAAGGCTATTTATGACAAGCCTACAGCCAACATATTACTAAATGGGGAAAAACTGGAAGCTTTTCCACTAAAATCAGGAACAAGACAAGGGTGTCCACTGTCCCCACTTCTATTTAATATAGTTTTGGAAGTCTTAGCCATAGCAATAAGGCAAGAGACACACATAAAAGGGATACAAATTGGAAAGGAAGAAATCAAGATATCATTATTTGCAGATGACATGATTCTATACATAAAGGACCCTAAAGACTCTACTAGCAAGCTGTTAGAGCTGATCAAAACCTACAGCAATGTAGCAGGATACAAAATAAATACACAGAAATCAGTAGCCTTCATATATGCTAACAACAAACACACAGAGGATGAAATCAGAGAATCACTCCCATTCACAATTGCATCAAAAAAAATAAAATACCTTGGAATAAACCTAACCAAGGAAGTAAAGAATCTCTACAATGAGAACTTTAAAACACTCAAGCGAGAAATTGCAGAAGACACTAGAAAATGGAGAAACATCCCTTGTTCCTGGCTTGGAAGAATCAATATCGTGAAAATGGCAATCTTACCAAAAGCAATCTTCACATTTAATGCAATCCCTATCAAAATTCCAAAGGCTTTCTTCATGGAAATAGAAAAGACAATCCAAAAATTCATTTGGAATCACAAAAAAACGTCGAATATCTAAAATTATACTGAGCAACAAAAAAGAGGCTGGTGGTATCACCATACCTGATTTTAACCTATACTACAGAGCCATAGTAACAAAAACAGCATGGTAGTGGCACAAAAACAGACATGTAGATCAGTGGAACAGAATAGAGGACCCAGATGTAAGCCCAAGTAGCTATAGCCACCTGATATTCGATAAAAATGCCAAAAACACTCATTGGAGAAGAGACAGCCTCTTCATAAAATGGTGTTGGGAAAACTGGATATATATCTGCAGAAGGATGAAAATAGATTCTTCTCTCTCGCCATGCACAAGAATTAAGTCCAAATGGATTAAAGACCTTAACATCAGACCGGAAACTCTGAAACTGCTAGAGGAAAAAGTAGGGGAAACCCTTCAACATATTGGTCTTGGCAAAGACTTTCTGAATACAACCCCAATTGCTCAGGCAATAAAACCACAGATTAACCACTGTGACCTAATGAAATTACAAAGATTTTGCACCGCAAAGGACACAGTGAAAAAAGCAAAGAGGCAACCTACAGAATGGGAAAAAATCTTCGCCAGCTATATATCTGATAGAGGATTAATATCTAGGATATACAAAGAACTCAAAAAGTTAAATAATAAGGAATCAAACAAGCCAATCAAAAAATGGGCTATGGAGCTAAATAGAGAGTTCTCAAAGGAAGAAATACGAATGGCATATAAGCATCTAAAAAAATGTTCTACGTCACTAGTCATCAAGGATATGCAGATTAAAACTACACTGAGATTCCATCTCACTCCTGTCAGAATGGCCACCATCATGAAAACAAATGATTATAAATGTTGGCGGGGATGTGGAAAAAGTGGAACCCTTCTGCACTGCTGATGGGAATGCAATCTGGTTCAGCCATTGTGGAAAACAGTGTGGAGGTTCCTAAAACAGGTAAAGATTGATCTACCATATGACCCAGCTATAGCACTCCTAGGCATATATCCAAAGGACTCATCTCATTTCCTTAGAAGTACATGCTCAACCATGTTTATTGCTGCTCAATTTATAATAGCTGGGAAATGGAACCAGCCTAGATGTCCCTCAACAGATGAGTGGATAATGAAGATGTGGCACATTTATACAATGGAGTTCGCAGTAAAGAAAAATGAAGTTATGAAATTTGCAGAAAAATGGATGGACCTGGAAAGTATTATACTAAGTCAGGTAACCCAGGCCCAGAAAGCCAAGCGCCACATGTTCTCTCTCATATGTGGATCCTAGCTACAGATGACTGGGCTTCTGCGTGAGAATGAAAATACGTAGTAGCAGAGGCCAGTAAGTTGAAAAGGAGACATAAGGGGTGGAGAAAGGAAGTGAGGAGGATACTTAATAGGTTGATATTGTATATATGTAATTACAATGATTGTAATGGGGAGGTAATATGATGGAGAACAGAATTTCAAATGGGAAAGTGTAGGGTGGGGAGGGAGCGAATTACCATGGGATATATTTTATAATCATGGAAAATGTTAATAAAAATTTAAAAAAAAATACATTTAAAAAAAAATTTCTTTAAGGTCTGGAAAAGAAAACAAGGTCATACTTTTCTACCACTTTTCTATAATACACTATTGAAGTCCCAGTGATGAAAAGTAACTCAGTGGTAGAGCACTTTTTCAAGATTGAAGAGATAAGTTCAATTCAAAGCATATACTCTTAGCCTAGGATATATGAAAAGGGCAGTAAACAAAGTCCATACAAATCACAGGGGACACTACAAAATGTCCCTGTTTTTAGGTAAAATGGCTATGTAGAGAAAAAGATTATAAGGATAAATGGAGCTAGGTGTGATGGCACATCCTTTACCACCAATATGTGGGAACATGAGTTAGGAGAATCACTAAGATTTTGAGGCTAGCCTTGGCTACAGAATGCATTCCAGAAACCTTGGATACACTGAGACCCAGTCTTCAAATAAAAAGAAAATATACTGGGCCAGAGAGATGGCTTCGCAGTTAAGGTGCTTGCCTGTGAAGACTAAGGATCAGGTTCAGTTCTCCAGGTCCTATGTAAGCAAGATGCACAAGGTGACGCATACATTTACAGTTTGTTTACAATGGCTAGAGGACCTGGCATGCCCATTCTCTCTCACACACAAATAAATAAAAGAAAAGGAAAATAAATCTTTAAAAAAGAAAATATATTGAAAAACTAATATGAACATAACTATAAGATAACTATTTTTTCTAGTTTTGAAATGACAGTCATCATTTTAGTCAAAACAGCTCTACTGACCTCCAAGAGACTCTCAATACAGTCATATCAACAAAATTAAGTATGCTACCAGAGGTACATAAGTCTATGATAATGGAAATAGACTATCAACACTCAACAATCAGAAATAAATGTCATAAATTTCTTACTTGACATTCTAGTTGGTAATGTGTAGATAACAGATAAAAAACAGGTTAGGGCTTTGATTGTTTTTAGCAATACAAATGTGTATCATAGAAGCTTTTGATTTCTAAGTATCCCGATAAACACTTTCCTCAAGGTGAATTTATTATTTTTTTTTCCCCTCTGGACTAACAAGTGAATGAATGATCACTTCTCCCCAGAAAAGTCATGTGATAGAAATAATATTTTAAAAAATACAAAAACAAAAATCCGGCACATTCTCATTATACTTAAAAGTCCAAATTTACACAATAGAAGAAAATAAAACAAGTAACTAAAGTGTGAAAAATGAGTAGAAAAAAGGGGATAGAATAAGCATGTTGGAATTAACTAGGTGCATTTAGAAGAAATAATTATGTTCTATAACACACTAGTAAGTTTAACATGCATCTGGCAACATTTACATGAGTATTTCAAAATAGCTACAAGGTTTTTTTAAAGTGTTCCCCATACAAGTATTGCCTAATCTGACACACTCTGGTCATTAATATGTGTGTAATGTAGATCCATACTGTTTTGTATGATATGTTCCTTTAAGTATGTCAGTTTAAGAGTACGATATCAGAACAAAACAAAACATTAGTAATGGTAACTATACTTACCAACCAAAGGGAAAGTAATTGTTATTTAGAGAATCACAGAACTTTGACTCACCCAAGAACATCAGGCTGGTGTAGTTCTCCAGCATCACATCCCTGTAGAGGTTTCGCTGAACAACGTCCAGGTCCTGCCACTCTTGCTGGGTGAAGTCCACAGCTATGTCTTCAAATGACACCAACTCCTATAATGAGACATTTCTCTTCAAAAACAGACTACAAAAGAGGGAATAGCAAATAGAACTTTATTCTTGTATATGGATCTTGGCAGACACTTATTCAACAAGCAGGGTATTTATATGCTGTAGCGTCAAAGAAAAAGACTCAAGGCTAATATCTTACTGTAATTTCCTGTAATAATACAAGAAAATAAGGGGCTGGAGAGATGGCTTAGTGGTTAAGCGCTTGCCTGTGAAGCCTAAGGACCCCAGTTCGAGGCTCGGTTCCCCAGGTCCCACGTTAGCCAGATGCACAAGGGGCGCACGCATCTGGAGTTCGTTTGCAGAGGCTGGAAGCCCTGGCGCGTCCATTCCCTCTCTCTCCCTCTATCTGTCTTTCTCTCTGTGTCTGTTGCTCTCAAATACATAAATAAATAAATAATTTTTTTAAAGACCCTAAAAAACAAAAAAAAAATAAGATTTTTTTTTTAATGAAAATACAATTGAATGGAAAAGCATATGTTAGGGATTGTGGTATAACATTGGTACTCTGCCTGCCCATAAAACACAAGTTTATGGGTTCAATTCCTAAAATTAGTAGTGGAATAAAAACTCTTAATAAAGTTCTGGACTTTGACCCTATAAAGAACTCACAAAACCTAAACAATAAAAAATCAAACAACACAATCAAAAATGAGGTAAAGAATTGAACAACAGAGAATTCTAAAAGAAAGAAACACAAATGGCCATTGCACATTTAATGAGATGTTCGAAGTCTTTAGTCACCAGAGAAAAAAACATTAAAACATCTCTGAAGCTGGGTTGTGGTGGTCTGGTGGTGCATGCCTTTGATCCCAGCACTCAGGAGGCAGAAGTAGGAGGATTGCTGTGAGTTCGAGGCCACCCTGAGACTCCACAGTGAATTCCAGGTCAGCCTGGGCCAGAGTGAGACCTTACCTCGAAAGAAGAACAACAATAAGATCTCTGAGACTTTAATCTCACACTAGACAGGATGGCATTAATTTAAAAAAAAAATTCAAATTCTGGTGAGGCTGCAAACTCACAAACTACTGTGAGATTGTACACTCACACAGCCACTGAGAAACTCAGTGTGGAGACTCCTAGCAGAAGATAAACTTAGGTCCATCATTTCATCCAGCAATACCACTATAGAACTCTTGACAAAATGAAGCGCTTTGATTCAAGTGTCCATCATAAATTTAGGCGTTCTAAATGTAATGGGCCCAGCTGATGGCAACTGAGGAATGAGCACCTCATGTGGCTAGTATATTGTTGGGGTTGTGCTTATGGGTATTATAGCCACTTTACCCTTGCCAATGTTTGATATACTCTACTGTTGCTGTTGTAAACCTGATGTAGATCAGGGGGTGATGTCCATCCTCTGTCAGGTGTTTTCTGCCAGTAATGTGTACCTCACTACAATAGTAAAGTTATTATGGAGAATGAAGTCATTGGTCCTAGAAACCTGACTGTATGGCTTTGGCCTTTTGGAACTGTTGGATGAATGTGAAATTGTGGCCTAAGAGCTTGCAGTGCTGTAAGTACAGCTTGTTGTATTATTCTGATCAGAGTTGAAAGACCTCCAGGAATGTGGACATGAAACTAGAATGTGGGCTGGAGAGACAGCTCGGCATTTGAGGCACTAGCCTTCAAAGCCTAAGGACTGGAGTTCAATTCCCCAATACCCATATAAAGCCAGAGGCACAGTGTGAAGCATGTGTCTGGAGTTGATTGGCAGTAGCTAGAGGCCCTGGCATGCCCATTATTTTTCTCAATTTATCTGACTCTCTCTTAAAGGAATAAATAAACAGAAAAACAAACTAGAATGAGACCAGGAGGGAGAAGAAATATGGAGAGAGGAAAGTAGGAGTTACTTGATAGGTTAGGGAAGGAAAGGTTATTGGGGGTGGGAGAGGCTTGCAGGGGTAGGTATGCTGGGGGGGGAATTACATAAAAAAGTAAGAAAACATGAATGAGGTCCACAGAAACCCTCATTCTGGCTAATATTCTACAAGATATAACCAGCCATAAGGTGGGAGTGGGGACAGTATGGACTGAAGGTGGAAAATGCTTATCCTAAAAATAGGTACTCTGGCCAGTAAATACCAGGCCCAGAATTGGGTTCTGACACACAATGAGTTCTTGAACAAGGTAATACATGAGGCCCCCAAATCAATGCACTCTACTGCAAAACACCTGGTTACTTGACAAAGCTAACATGTAAGACCTTACTCTGAAAACACAGCATTCTGCAGTAATGGAATATTGAGATATACTGAAACTGAAAGGGAAACTAGCTCCCTTCTGGATAGCACTCATAGGCCTGGAAATCACTATAGGAACCTCTGGAAGACGAGTCACCAACATCATGAGTGAACAGGAAACCCTGCAGCTATAAAGGAAGTACACACTTGTACAATAGTGACACACAGCTTATGTGGGTAATCACCTGTTCTCTGGACATAAAGCCCACTCAATGGGAAAGAAGTTACACCTGGACTTGACACCACATCAGAATCCCATTGTCAGGAAAGTCAGATTTCAAATAGAAGCCCCCATGTCTATTGAGTGAAGAGTGGGCTTACACAACAAAAACCTCTCAAATAACTTTGCATACTCCTTTAACTCAAGCTGTTCTTGCTCTTGGTTGGAGTATCTGCTTTATTTTACAGATGACAGAGAAAATGAAGATGAACCAAGATGTAGGGGTAAGTCAACTCACCATGAGACATTCAACCTCTATCAGATATATATGCCCAGGAGGAATTTCAGAATAAGCTGTGACATGAATACTGTTCTTACTGCTAGCCTGACAACCATCTTGCAACGGAAAGGTTTCCCCTACTTTTTTCTCTAGCAGTTTCAGGTCTGATATTAAGGTCTTTGATCCATTTGGACTTAATGCTTGTGCATGGACAGAGAGGAGGATCTATTTTCTTCCTTGTACAGATACATATTCAGTTTTCCAAACACAATTTGTTAAAAAGGCCATCTTTTATTCAATGAGTATTTTTGGCATTTTTTCAAAGATCAAGTGGCTACAGCTACCTAGTAATTACATCTGGTCCTCTATTCTGTACCACTGACCTCATGTCTGGTGGTATTTTATCTTTTAATATTATTATTACTTGCAATTACCATGCTGTTTTTGTTCCAATGATCTATAATATAGGTTAAAACTTTTTCTTCCAAAGCTCTGTAATATAAGTTAAAATCAGATATGGTGATACCACATGCCTCACTTTTCCTGCTCAAATTTTCTTTAGATATTCAAGAGGTTTTTTTGGTTTGTTTGGTTGGGGGTTTTTGTTGTTGTTTTTTTATTTTATTTTATTGTTTTTCTTCCAAATGAATTTCAGGTTTGGTTTTTCTATTTCTGTGAAGAATAACTTTGGAATTTTGATGGGGATTGCATTAAACGTGTAAATTTCTTTTGATAAGATTGTCATTTTCACAATATTGATTTCTCCGAACCAAGAACATAGGATGTCTTTCCATTTCCTAGTGTCTTCTGCAATTTATGTCTTGAGTCTTTTGATGTTTTTATTGTAGAGATCCTTGACTTCTTGTTCAGGAATCTACAAAAGCTGTGGAGATAGATGGTTGTGATGTTTACATATTTAAAGCCACACAAGTTTCTATTTAAAATGCTTTAAAGAGCCGGGTGTGGTGGCGCAGGCCTTTAATCCCAGCACTCAGGAGGCAGAGGTAGGAGGACTGCCGTGAGTCCAAGGCCACCCTGAGACTCCATAGTGACTCCCAGGTCAGCCTGGGCTAGAGCAAAACCCTACCTCGAAAAACAAAAAAATGCTTTAAAGGATAAGTCTGATATTATGTTTATATTACCACAATGACATTAACTGAAGCACATATTAACTACTGTAAACCTCACATTAAATGACTGACCACCATCATGTATCACATCATGTGCACGAGAAAGCTGAGCGTCGTGGCGCACTCCTATAACTCCAGTAGAGGAGGCGGAGGTAGGAGCATCCTGAGTCTGGTTCACAATGAGGCCACATTTCTAAGTAAAAATAAAAAGAGCTGATGGTGTCATTTGGTGCAAAAGTTCCTGCTTAGTATACAAGAGACTCTGGGTTTCATAACCAGTAACAGGATAAACACTGACAGTCAGATTTAGCTCCAAAAGAGTGAAAATGTTTTGCCTTCAGGAGAGATACTGTGTGTAGGCCACCAGCACAAGGCTTGCTGAGTGTACAGAACATCAGTGTTCTGACATTACTACTACATGCACACTGGGCACAGCTACAAGACACAGAAAAGGTGTGCACCAAGTGCTACACAGCAAGAAAGACAAGGAAATGGTCTCCTTTTCTCATCTTAGCACCAACCCATAGGTTATGGATGGCATCACAAAACAAGAGGCCTCTAGCAGAGATTTCTCTGCTTTGAAATCACCTACTTGATATTTCTGACAATGTACTTAAAAATGCCTAGATTTGTAACTTTCTTATTCTATTACTACAAAAATCCCATGATCTAGGTAGACAGAGTTCCACACATTGTTTTTAATTTGGATTTCCAAAGTAGGTTATCACTCTAGCCCAGGATGACCTGGAATTCACAATGTAGTCTCAGGGTGGATTTGAAGTCCTGGTGATAATCCTACTTCTGCTTCCCGGATGCTTGGATTAAAGGCATGTGCCACCATGCCCTGCTTCAGCACATTTATAGTCCCAGTGCAAAAAAGGCTAAAGTAGGAAGATCGCTGTGATTTTGAGGCTATCTTGGCTTACAGATTGAGTTCCAGGTCAGCCAGGCTAGAGTGAGATCTGCCTTAAGAGATGAAACAAGGGGCTGGAGAGATGTCTTAGCGGTTAAGCACTTGCCTGTGAAGCCTAAGGATCCCAGTTCGAGGCTCGATTCCCCAGGACCCACATTAGCCAGATGCACAAGGGGGAGCATGCATCTGGAGTTCGTTTGCAGTGGCTGGAAGCCCTGGCGCGGCCATTCCCTTTCTATCTGTCTCTTTCTTTACCTCTCTCTCTGTCACTCTCAAATAAAGAAGTAAAAATGACAAAAAATATTTTAAAAAACAAAGAAATGAAACAAGGGATGGAGAGACGGCTTACTGGTTAAGGTACTTGCCTGCACAGTCAAAGTTCCTTGGTTCAATTACCCAGGACCCACATAAGCCAGATAAACATGGTGGAGCATGCATCTGGAGTTCATATACAGTGGCTAGAGAACCTGGCATGCTCTTTCTCTCTCTCCCTCTGCCTCGTTCTTTCTCTCAAATAAATAAAAATATATATGAATAAAGAGAACATGTTCTAAATAAATGAAACAAAACGAAAAATTCTGAAAGTTATACCATGTTGAAACATCACATTTGATATTACCTATATCTGTTCCCAGGGCATCACTGCTCATACTTGGCTCATGATAAAATGCTGATCACTCACTTTGAGGTGACAACTGTGGTTTGACATTAACATGGTTTGAATTAACATGGTATTTTTTTATAATCATGGAAAATGCTAATAAAAAATTTAAAATAAATAAATAAATAATGAAATAGAAAAAAAAAAAGAAATTAGAACGATCACAAGTAAACGACCTAATGCTTCACCTTAAAAGCCTTGGAAAAAGAAAAAGACAAACCAAAAGTCAGTAGATGGGAAGAAATAATACAAATTAGGGTAGAATTAATAAAATAGAAACGACAACAACAACAAAAAAATCCAAGGAATCAATGAAACAAAGAGATGGTTCTTTGAAAGGATAAACAAGATTGATAAACCCTTAGCAAATCTGACCAAAAAAAGAGAGACAAGACACAAATTAATAAAATTAGAGATGAAAAAAGTAACATCACAACAGATGCCAGAGAAATTCAAAAAATCATAGGGACATATTACAAAATCATATACTCCACAAAGTATGAAAATCTGAAAGAAATGGATGATTTCCTTGATTTATATGACCTACCTAAAATAAATCAAGATGAGATTAATCAATTAAATAGACCTATAACAAGCATGGAGATCCAAGCACTTATCAAAAATCTCCCAACTAAAAAAAGCCCAGGCCCAGATGGATTTGCTTCTGAATTTACTACTGAATTTTACCAGACCTTCAGGGAACAACTAACACATATTGCTTCTTAACCTTTTCCATAAAATAGAAAAAGAAGGAATCCTACCAAACTCCTTCTATGAAGCCAGCATCACCCTGATACCAAAACCAGGCAAAGATAGAACAAAAAAAGAAAATTACAGACCAATCTCCCACATGAACATAGATGTAAAAATTCTCAATAAAATATTGGCAAACAGAATAAAAGTATATATCAGAAATTATCATTCACCCTGACCAAGTAGGCTTTACCCCAGAGATGCAGGGATGGTTCAACATACACAAATTGATAAATGTAATACATTATATAACTGGACTGAAGGACAAAAATCATATGAGCATCTCATTAGATGCAGAGAAAGCATTTGACAAAATCCAACATCACTTCATGATAAAGTCCTACAGTGACTGGGAATAGAAAGAACATATCTCAATATAATAAAGGCTTATTATAACAAGCCTACACCCAACCAATTACTAAATGGGGAAAAACTGGAAATTTTTCCACTAAAATCAGGAACAAGACAAGGGTGTCCACTGTCCCCACTTTTATTTAATATAGTACTGGAAGTCTTAGCCATAGTAATAAGGTAAGAGAAGCACATAAAAGGAATACAAACTGGAAAGGAAGAAATCAAGATATCATTATTTGCAGATGACATGATTCTATATATAAAGGACCCTAAGGACTCTACCAGCAAACCGATAGAGCTGATAAAAACCTACAGCCACATAGTAGGATACAAAATACACAGAAACCAGTAGCATTCATATATGCTAACAACAAACACACAGAGGATGAAATCAGAGAATCACTCCCATTCACAATTGCATCAAAGAAAATAAAGTACCTTGGAATAAACCTAACCAAGGAAATAAAGGATCTCTACAATGAAAACTATAAAACACTCAAGCAAGAAATTACAGAAGACACTAGGAAATGGAAAAACATCCCTTGTTCCTGGATTGGAAGAATCAATATTCTGAAAATGGCCATCTTACCTAAAACAATCTGAACATTTAATGCAATCCCCATCAAAATACCAAAGACATTCTTCACAGAAACAGAAAAAACAATCCAAAAATTCATTTGGAATCACAAAAAACCTCAAATATCTAAAATAATACTGAGCAACAAAAATAAGGCTGGTGGTAACACCATACCTGATTTTAACCTATACTCAGAGCCATACCAACAAAAACAGCATGGTACAGCCACAAAAGAAGATATGTAGATCAATGGAACACAATAGAGGACACAGATATAAGTACAGGTAGCTATAGCCACCTGATATTCGATAAAAATGCCAAAATTACTCATTGGAGAAAAGACAGCCTCTTAAGCAAATAGTGCTGGGAAAACTGGATATGTATCTATAGAAGGATGAAAATAGATTCTTCTCTCTCGCCATGCACAAGAATTAAGTCCAAATGGACTAACGACCTGAATATCAGACCTGAAACTCTGAAAATGCTAGAGGAAAAAGGGAAAACCCTTCAACATATTGGTCTTGGCAAAGACTTTCTGAATATAACCCCAACTTCTCATGCAATAAAAACACAGATTAACCACTGGGACCTCATGAAATTACAAAGATTTTTGTACTGCAAAAGATACTGTGAATAAAGCAAAGAGGCAACCTACAGAATGGGGAAAAAAATCTTAGCCAGGTATATATCTGATAGAGGATTTATATCTAGGATATACAAAGAACTCAAAATGTTAAATAATAAGAAATCAAACAAGCCCATTTAAAAATGGGGTAGGGAGCTAAATAGGGATTTCTGGAAAAAAAAAAAAGAAATACGGATAGCATATAAACATCTAAAAATATGTTCTACATCCCTAGTCATCAGGGAAATGCAGATTAAAACCACATTGAGATTCCATCTCACTCCTGTCAGATTGGCCACCATCATGAAAATAAATGATCATAAATGCTGACGGGAATGTGGAAAAAGGGGAACCCTTCTGCACTGCTGGTGGGAATGCAATCTGGTCCAGCCATTGTGGAAATCAGTGTGGAGGTTCCTAAAACAGCTAAAGATTGATCTACCATATGACCCAGCTATAGCACTTCTAGGCATATGTCCTAAGGACTCCTCCCATTTCCTTAGAAGCACATGTTCAACCATGTTTATTGCTGCTCAATTCATAATAGCTGGGAAATGGAACCAGGCTAGATGTCCCTCAACTGATTAGTGAATAATGAAGATGTGGCACATTTATACAATGGAGTTCTACTCAGCGGTAAAGAAAAATGAAGTTATGAAATTTGCAGAAAAATGGATGGACCTGGAAAGGATTATACTAAGTGAGGTAACCCAGGCCCAGAAAGCCAAGCGCCACATGTTCTCTCTCATATGTGGATCCTAGCTACAGATGATTGGGCTTCTGCGTGAGAATGAAAATACTTAGTAGCAGAGGCCAGTAAGTTAAAATGGAGATAGAAAGGGAAGAGAAGGGGAGAAGGGTACTTAATAGGTTGGTATTGTATATATGTAAGTACAATGATTGAGAGGGGGAGGTAATATGATGGAGAACGGAATTTCAAAGGGGAAAGTGGGGGGGGGGAGGAAATTACCCTGGGATATTTTTTTATAATCATGGAAAATGCTAATAAAAATTAAAGAAAAATGAAGTTATGAAATTTGCAGGAAAATGGATAGATCTGGAAAGGATTATACTAAGTGAGGTAACCCAGGCCCAGAAAGCCAAGCGCCACATGTTCTCCCTCATATGGTGGATCCTAGCTACAGATGATTGGGCTTCTGTGTGAGAATGAAAATACTTAGTAGCAGAGGCCAGTAAGTTGAAAAGGAGACATAAAGGGAAGAGAAAGGAAGGGAGGAGGGTACTTAATAGGTTGGTATTGTATATATGTAAGTAGAATAATAGATCAATGGGGGTGAAAAAGCCCAAAATGAGGACAGGGGAAGAGATTGAGTAAAGGAAAGGTAAAGGGAGGGCTAATCAAAATCTAAGAGGATGCAAATAAACCACATGGAATCCGCTGATTTTGGACAATAGAGCACTCAGCAGCCACAGATCGTTGTTAGAAAATTTTCAGTGCCAGTGATGGGATCCCTCCAGTGACTTGTTGGCCAGGGAGGTCCCTAATGCCTCCAAAACATTATAGGTCATTGCCGAGGCCCTTGGTTTCCCACCAGGAATCGATGGTAAGACCCTATTGCTGAGACTCCACATACTTGGGCTGCAAGGCCACTGAGAAATCCTGGTAGAACTTATTGGGCCCTGAAAGGCCCAGGCGTGAGGCCTAGTGGAACTTCCTGAGCCTAGCTAACGTTTGGCGACCTGTCTCTGGCCAGCTAGGACTCAGCAAGACGCCTAATGGCTTCTGGACTGCCACTTCCGCGTGGTCACTGTAATTACCACTTCAATAGTTAAAGTTTACTATTGGCCCTTACCTCTTCCCCATCCTAAAATCTCCACCTTGGTCCCCAAGATGATATAGGCAACTGCTCAGAGTAAGAAAGCGAGTTGTGGGGGCTGCGGGCGGCGGGGGAGCGAGGCGGCCTGACGAGCGCCTCCACCGCTGCCGGCGTGTCAGTGAACTGCTGCGGGCTCCGGTGGGGCTGGCGCCGGGATGAGGGGCCCGGCAGCTTGGCACGGGACCATGAGGGCGAGGATGGTTCTTGACCTTGGGGTGCGCAAGTGAGGCTCGGCCCCGGCGGGATAACGGAGGGTGAAGGCGGCTCAGGTGGCGCCCAAGGCGGGCTCAGGCGACAAGGGAGGGTTCGGCGCCCTCGGGGATCTGCCGCCGGAGCCCCTCGGGGGAGGAGCGAGTCGCGGCGCGGGGGCCTCTTTGTCACCGCCAGCCTGTGCCATGGGCCATCCAGCTCTCTGGCTGCTCCTCCAGTTTCTCCCAATACCTGCCGGCATCAGGCCCACGCTAAGAGCCCTCGGCAACTTGCACTTGCCGACCACCTCCACATCCCGCCCTGCTGTAGCCAATAACTACTTAGTGCGTTACATACAACAGGTTGATCATTTTGGATCTCATAATGCGAAAACTTTCAAACAGCGGTATCTAATAGCTGATAAACACTGGAGGAAAGATGGCGGCTCAACACTTTTCTACCCTGGTAGTGAAGGGGACATTACGTGGATTTGCAATAATACGGGCTTCATGTGGGATGTAGCTGAGGAGATGAAAGCTATGCTGGTGTTTGCTGAGCATCGGATACTATGGAGAGTCTCTACCCTTTGGTGAGGACTCACTCAAAGATTCCAAACACTTGAATTATCTGACATCAGAACAAGCGCTGGCTGATTATGCAATGTTAATCAGACACTTGAAAAGAACAATTCCAGGAGCTAAAAATCAACCTGTCATTGCCATCGGGGGCTCTTATGGTGGCATGCTTGCAGCCTGGTTCAGGATGAAATACCCTCATATAGTAGTTGGACCTCTTGCATCTTCTGCTCCTATCTGGCACTTTAAGGATTTGGTCCCCTGCAGTGAGTTTATGAAGATTGTAACAAGAGATTTTACCAAAAATGGTCCAAATTGTTCACAGAGCATCCACATGTCCTGGGGTGCCATTAACCGACTGTCAAAAACAAGCAGTGGTCTACAATGGCTTACTAAAATCTTTCACCTGTGCAGCCCCTTAACTTCTGAAGACATCCCATATCTAAAAGACTGGCTCTCTGAAACCTGGGTGAATCTGGCTATGATGGACTACCCCATGCCTCTGACTTTTTACAAACTTTGCCTGCTTGGCCTATCAAAGTAGTATGCCAGTATCTGAAAAATCCTCATGTATCTGACTCACTGCTACTGCAGAACGTTTTTCAAGATCTGAATGTATATTATAATTATTCAGGCCAAGCAAAATGCCTAAACTTTTCACAAGCAGCAACTAGCAATCTAGGCACCCTGGGCTGGAGCTATCAGGTCTGCACAGAAATGGTCATGCCCTTCTGTACTAATGGAACTGAGGACATGTTTGAACCGTACTTGTGGAACTGGAAGAAATTTTCTGATGACTGCTACAGCCAGTGGGGAGTGAGACCAAGGCCCTCGTGGATCACTACCACGTATGGCGGCAGAAACATCAGTTCACACACAAACATTGTTTTCAGCCATGGCGATCTAGATCCCTGGTCAGGAGGTGGAGTAACCAAAGACATCACAGATACCCTGGTGGCAATCACCATCCCACAGGGTGCCCATCATTTAGATCTCAGAGCCCAGACAATCTTTGACCCTGTAACCCTGATGTTAGCCCGCTCGCTGGAAATTAGACACATGAAGCGGTGGATAGCAGATTTCTACTCTGGAAGACAGCTCTGAGCAACTTAAAAAATTTTTTTTTCTTGCTTTTATGTTCATTCCATCCACATGGGAACCTCAGTTTGATTTTCCACATGTGTCTGTGGCCACACCATCCTGAACTTGCCTGACCTTGACTGATTTTCTACATGCTTCTACTTTTCCTGTTTGTTACTAGACTTGTTGGGGTCAAGGTTGATACAGAAGAGGGTGATGGGGTGAGAACAGCCATTCCACCAAGGTGACTGCTCTGTTGTCACTGTCTGTGCCACTTCCAGGAACAATGTCAACATGACAGGTCCTACACTGTCAGGACTGGTGCCATTCCTGCTGCCTTCCATTTGAGGGAGAGCCACTGCCATTGTCTCTATAAGAAAGGTCTCTCCTTTTCTTTGAGCTGGAATCTGTTTGGCCATTTGTAAGTCACCATACCTACCTCAAAAAAGGAAAGCCAAAGCTGGGATAAATGATGTTATCACAGTTGACAGGAAGGATGTGTGATGGCAATCCAGGCAATGGGGCCATTTCTTCTGTCCTTGGTCACCGCTTGTCACATGTGCTGTAATAAAGAACAAGGCTGGACCTTCTACCTGCATGTTGCGCATTAAGCTCCCTCCAGCCTGCTACGTCCACGGCGACCTCGCCTGTGTAGCAAGCAGAGATGCTTCTGTACTGGACGAGAGCTGAGGACAGAGGGCCAGCACTCCTCGGAGGGATGCCCCCGGTGACCCCTTGGCAGTCGGTTACTGTAAAGGTTCCTGCTGCCCATGAAGTCACGACTACCTAATTGCTGGTGCCAATGAGCTGTGTTCTGCGCTCTGTTTCTTTCCTGCTTTCTTCTAGCTGTTTGTCTAAGAACAGCTAATTCAACACTTATTAGTAATCATACACGCAATCAGAGTACAAGAAACAATCTGAGTATTGAATGTGCCCCTCCTATGATTAGGGCAATGGAGGATATGTATAACTCTACTAGGAATAAAAGATTAACTCTAGAACAGTTTTTAAATGGTGTAGAGTAGAAACAGCTTATGATGTTTTAGAACAATACTGATCCTGAGAAAGTGAAAGTAGGAATTTAATCGGTAATGTTCATTAGAAGTATGACAGTTCTACAGATAAGGAGTTGTAAAACTTAGGCATTCCCACCAGGAAACTTCCTGGGGGGTATGTTCAGTACTTGATCAAGGGCTGATAGTAGACTCCCAGAGCTGGGAACTACCTAGATCCACTCCCCTATGAGGGAGGATATGATAAATTCGGTAATAGATGGGTGAATTATAAAGAAAAAAGGAGACTATGGCATTCTCTTCCATTTATGAAATGCTTAACAAAGACACGTAAGCCTTGGTGCTTATACTCTAGACAAGTAAGAAAAGAATTCCTGGAAAACATTAAACCAGCCTTAAAATATTGGTGGTCTTTTGGATAAAAACACTTTTATAATAAATATGAGGATTATATAAATAATCTAATAAGTAAAAAGAGATGGCTCTCTGCTTGGTTTATAAAAAATAAATAACCTATTGTTCACCTTACATCCCTTACCCCAAGCTTCTATTCATGTAAAGCTATGGTCAATGATACAAGGCGTCCTTCTTAAAAAATGGGTACAGTTCCTGCCTGATCAACATTACATGTATGCTTACAATAGAACAATACTTAAGATTGTTTAGATTAATGATTTCTGAGATCACTTGTTGGCTTGCTAAGTTTCCCTGTTCAATCTGTATAAAATCTTCATGAAACCTTCAGTAAATTGCAGCAGCATATTCTACCTAGAGTGTGTCTGTCTGTCATTTCCTCGCCGAATCCCGAGTTCTCCTTGAGCCTTCGCCCTTGTTCTCCCTCGGTCCTGATCTCCCCGAGAGTCAGTCCGCGGCACCAGCCGTTGGGACTGCTGTGTGCCCAGGGTTGGCTGCTTTTGCAAAGTCCTTTAATTTCTCTCTTCCCCTACAGCCTTTCTTAGTTCTGGGACATTTGCTACTGTGATGAAGAAAGTAGTCTTCTGCTCTGCTTCATTTGTTCTAAGTTCAGTTTTATAATTTAGTTTTAAATCCTACCAAATAATGAAAATAACTGTTTTGCCTTTCACTATAAGTCTGAATAAGCTGTATTAGTAAAAATCCTTTAAAAATTTGTACATCAGAGGCTGTGGAGATAGCTCACTGATTAAAGAAAGATGCTTAGCTTGCAAAAAAAACAAGTAAATAAATAAATAAATAAATAAAGTGAGTTGTTTCTGAGAGTTCCTGCATTGAAAAGACTCCCGACTCAGTGTGGTTTTTCTCCGGTGGCCAGGAGAGGTTTCTGGGTCGTCCGATGCTCATCATCCCCTCTACCCCTAGGGAGAAACCAGCAGCCCTAGTCCTTCCCTCGGCACTACCTGACCGGGAAGGAGCCCAGCAAGAACTAAGCTGATAACCTCCTCCATATAGACCAGCTGACAGAAAGCTGGAAGAAGCCATTCTACATCTAGTTCAATGGGAGAAAGATATACCACCAGTGAAGATCCTCAACAGTGGACACTGCAAGCCTTATAATTGGCCAGCCAGGACAAATGAGCCAACAGGTCCAATTGTGGCACATCTGTCATGGTGGAGACCAACTTCCCTCCAATTGGACTGGAGGCCCACCCATGGGAGAGAATACATCCCTGATACTGAAAACTTAAAACAGTGGTAGTTATGAGTCCTGGGGGTGTAATATCTGCTGGTGTGTGGATAAATGTATATATTATGCTTATCAAACTGCCCAAAAAGCACGTCTCTTCATATTTATACCCTTATATTAATGCTACTCTCACTTTGGGTAGAGAATCTTCTCTTTTCAGATGGCAATGACCTTGGGACGACTCAAAAGGTATCACAGTGCTGGAAAGAAGTGACTGCAGTACTGAGTAACATCTTGATCACACCTTCCAAGGTTCAGGGTCTAATGTGGAAGAGGTGGCGGAAAGAATGCAAGAGCCAAAGGAAGGGTAGGACTCCTTACAACGTGCTCCCTCCAGACATAAAATAGTCTGGATATCCGTGACCTCACAGTGCCTGACACTACCTACATAAGACCATCATAAGAGGAAAAGATCATGTCATCAAAATAAAAGAGAGAGTTATTGAGATGGGGAGGGGATATGATGGAGAATGGAATTTCAAAGTGGGGGGAGGGAGGGTATTACCATGGGATATTTTTTATAATCATGGAAAATGCTAATAAAAATTGAGGGGGAAAATTAATTAATTAATTAATTTAAAATAAAAGAAATATTTATTGATCTATTGGGTCTTGTGAGCAGTTTTTAATCATGATTTTTTTTAAAGTACTGTCTCACTGTAACCCAGGCTGACCTGGAATTCATGATGTAGTCTCAAGTTGGCCTCAGACTGATGTAACCTTCCCACCTCTGCCTTCTGAGTGCTAGGATTAAAAGCAGGGACCACCACGCCCTGCTATTTTTCATGTTTTAAATAAAACAATGTTAATGAGGGGTGTGGGAGGTGGTCAAAGGCACTTCTTGAAAGCTTAACAGCTCCAGTTCAAATCCCCACCATCCACATAACGGCACATGCAAGCTGCATGCCCACTCCAAGGCAATCAGGAGGAGACAGGAGAACTGAGAAGCCTGCAGGCCAGTAGAATTGTGCACATGAAGCAGCCAAACAAACACAGCACACCCAGTAAGACAAGAGAGAGCTTGTGTCAAGCAAAGCGGAGGTTGTCCTCAGACCTCCGCATGCACTGTGGCATGCACATGCTCATTCACAAGAAGACACATATCACTTCACTCTTTAATGCCATCGTCTACATTCCTGCAAGCACCCCTAAGTATCACATTAACCACTCAATCGGAAGGTCTCATCCAAATAACAGATTAGGCATGTGTGCCTGGAATACCCTGCTGTTCCTTTCCATTAAGTACCTAAGCTATTCTTCCATTCATGAAGTGTAAGGATTTTCCTGACACCAGCCTGCCATTCACAAACTGTCATTTCTTCACAGGCCTAATGAGTTCTCTAACATTCTCTACCTACCTATCACCACAGCACCTTATATGAACACCTTTTCTCAAATTATAGTGAACTTATTAAACTTAGAACCTTCCCAGTTTTGTTAATCACAGTAGTGTTGGATATCTGTTTCTCACAAACAAAAAGATTTTAGCATTTTGGGTTAAGATTAGAATCTGTCCTCATCCACAGAAAAATGAAAAATGGAAAATGAAAGCAATGTCTGTAATCCTAGAACACTGCCAGCCCTGACCTTCCTATCTCATGCTTACAGGTCTCACTCGCTCACCGATCTCCACGGCTGTTGCCTCCACCACCACATTGCCAGTAGAGGCTCAGGAAAATAAGCTCTCCTGCTACCTCCTCACCTTTTGCACCTCTCACCTGTTTCCATTTCCATAAAGCTCAGGTTGAGCTGTAGCACTCTAATGTCATGGGCTGTTCCACCTCCCCTGGTTTGGGGCGGGGGCCTGGGTAGAGCCAAGCACTGCCTTGCAGAAGGGAGTGGGGTCCAGCTGCACTGGACCCTGTGCCACCCATTCCCCCCACCACCGCCACCTGCCCAAGATCAGATGCAGGGTTTCTGGTAGCTGGGCTGCAGCTGCACTGGAGCAGGAACTCGTCGGCTGACAGAACCTGTGCCTGCCAACTACCCATAGAGCAGATGCAGGCACTCCTGGGGCGTGAGCAGACTCACGTGATAGTGCGACTCCTGGCCAGAAGACACCACAAGGCCCACTGTGTGTGCCTGACAACACAATGGCCAACCCACGAGGACTGACTGTGCTCAGACCTCGGTTTTGCATTTGCCCACCCGCTCCCCCTCCCTTCCTTCCCTTCTCTTTTCACCCTTTCTTTTTCTCTATTTTCTCCTTCCTCCCTGCCATTCTTCTTTCCCCCCTTTTACTACTTTTCCTTACTCCCTCCTTCCTTCCTTCCTTCTTTCCATTCTTCTTCCCTTCCCCCTTTTTCCTTCCTTCTCTTCTTCTCCCTTTCTTTTTCCTTCCTTCCTTCCATTCTTCTGCTTGCCCCCCTTCCCTTCCTTACTTCCATTAACCTTTCTCCTTTTCTCCATTTCTTCCTTCCTTCTTCCCATTTGTCTTCCTTCCCCTTTTCACTTTCTTCCTTTCTTCTCCTCCCTTCCGCCTTCAATTTCCTTCCTTGCTTCCATCTTCCTTCCTTCCCTCTTTTCTTCCCTTCATCCCTTTATCTTTGGTTCCCTTTTTGCTCTTGTGTTTTATAGTCCAGAAATGCCCAGAACTCTTGACCATCGTCATACCTCCATCTTTCCCTGGGGGTACAGGAGTGCACCACAGCCAGTTTTTCCTTGGTGGGGAGAGGCACGTATGTTTGGTCTGTGTGGATGTGGATGCATGTTCCAGGGCAGTGCGCTGGAGCTGGGTGCGGGCCACAGAAGGCCCTGGATCTTCCTAGCGCCATCAGGGGAGACCCCTCCGCTTGGCCTGGCCCTCCTACCTGTTGCTGGGTGGTCTCCGTAGCTGGACACTCCTCAGTCCTATTGCCAGATACAGGATGGGGAAAATGAACTCTGCTGCTAGCACTGCATGGCTCCTGTGGCCTGCCTTTAAGTTTACAGTTTCCCTAAGGACATGCTGGTTGAGCCACAGCATGGTGATGATGTGATGATGGCCCTTCCACCTGCCTATGATGTGGGGGAGAACAAAGCCATCCATAAGTCAAAAGGAAGGCAGCTTGCAGAGGGAGTGGGATGCTGCTATATTGGAGCAGAGACTTTGCAGATCAGAGTTTGTGTGCTCCTGCAACTACTGACACCAGATGAAGGAGTTCCTGGTGCCTGGAGTGCAACTGTAATGGAGCAGAAAATCTGCAGATCACAGAGCTTGTACCCTGTTGGGAGCTATGAGCCTAACCTCGGCCATGTTGACAAAAACCGCCATATAGCAAGTTAAGCTTCTATCTCCTCATCTAAATGCTCAGTTACCAGAAATGAAGAAATCATAGGCTTAGGTGATAACGCCCCTCCTCCCATGCTGCTGGTAACTAATAAAGAAACAGAGAGATTAGCCAGTAATTCTGTGATCTTTGACCTGATTAAGTCCCCTTCCCCCTACAACCTTATATAAAGCTACATGTAAGAATAAACTCTCTAGGCCTTGACCAGAAACTCGGCTTGGTCTCCTTCCTTGTGTCTGTTTGCCTCTTCCCATTCAGGTTAACTTCCCCTCAGGTCCTTGTTCAACTCTCCGCTGGCCGGGGCAGTACCCCCCCCACACACACACACCTACCCAAGGAGCAGATGTGGGGACACCTGGGGTTTGAGAAGGCCTCATGTGATAGTGTGACTCCTGGCCAGAAGATCCCACAAGGCCCACTGTGCGTTCCTGACAATATATGGCCAACCCACTGGGACTGACTGCCCAGGCTTGGGTTCCACAGCTGTGCTCTGCTTCCTTGGTCCTTCCTTCCTTCCTTCCTTCCACTCTTTCTTCCCTCTATTCTTCGCCTCCCTGTGCCCCTCATATCTCTCAAGTTCTTTCTTCCTTACTTCTTTTCGTCCTTCCATTCTTCTCCCTCCCTTCTTCCTTCCTTCTTTCCATTCCCTCAATTTTGATGTCTTTTTGCCATTCTTCCCTTCTATTTGTCTCCCTCCCCCCTTTATTCTCCCTCCCTTCTAATTCTTCCCCTCTTTCCCACTTTTTCCTTCCTCCTTTTCTTTTTACCCCATTTCCTTCCTTCTTTCCATTCCCTCAATTTTGATGTCTTTTTGACATTCTTCCCTTCTATTTATCTCCCTTTCCCCTTTTCTCCCTCTCTTCTAATTCTTCCCCTCCTTTTCCCACGTTTTCCTTCCTTCCTTCTTTTCTCCTTCCCCCCATTTCCTTCCTTCCTTCCCACTTCCCTTCCTTTATCTCTGGCTTGCTGGGAACACAGAGGCCTAACCCAGACTCCATCCCATGTCTCTCTGTGCATTCAGTACCAAGATATGGCCTTCCACCCTTGCAAAATTCTGGAACAAGGGAAGGCAAGAGACAGATGTGAAAGACTGGAGTGGAGAGCATAGGGAAGGGTGTGTATGTTGGGAGTGAGGAGGCAGAAAGCTGGCCTGAGGACAGGTAGACTAGCTCACTGACAGAGGGATCCTTTCATTATTAACCCGTGGGAAATATATATGTAATTTTGAGAGATAAACTCCACAGGGAAGTTCCTCCTTTATGACATCTGAAGAGATTTATAGATAGTACAGAGATTTTACAGCATCCTAATATCACACCCCTGGCCACCATGCGAGCCCTCTTTCAAAGGATTAACAGAGACAAAGAACCACAGCACTGCTGCTCCTGCCAGGCCCAGGAATCTGAGAAGTGAAGGGGAGGAGAAGGGACTGGGAAGGCCACACAGGTCCTTGGAAGGAGGTGAGAAACTGGGGAAAGCCCCTACTGGGGACTCTAGATAGGGCTTGGCTAGGGAGGGTATCATTGGCTGGGATGAGGGAACTGTTCCCAGACATTCCTCTTCCGACATCGAGGGCCAATTTGGGGCCTCACTCTCCTTCAGCTATGGGCTGGAAGAATAATTTATAGGAAAATGTCTCCCATTGTGGTGTACAGACAATGAATTTGGTGAATGTCCAGTATGGTGTGGAGGAGAGGGGCTCTTGGACACCAAGATGTTTTGTAACAAACATCTATAAAACAAGAAATCAAGCTAGAGATATGGGAGGCACAGCTTCATGGGTGGTAGAGGAGAAACCTGGATTCTGAGCAGCTGCTTGAAAACGTGAGGCTCAGTCCAGTCAGGGATGGAGCACAATGGATCTCACCCTTGAGGTCTCTAAATCTGGAGGCAGACATGTTGATAAATAATGGGCAGTGGGGTATGGGCAATGGCAGTGATGGTCTAAGACTAGGAAGTGGCCAGAGATCTAGGAAGGCCCCTTCAGGAGGAGGGCATGGGGAGCTGAAGTGATAGGTACAGTGACACGCCCCTGTCATCCCAGCAGTCCACAAGCAGAGGCAGGAGGATCATCAATTCAAAGCCAGCATGGGCTATGTATGTATAGCAAGACCTTGTCTCAAAAAAGCATTCTTTGGGAGTGGAGTAATAGCTCATTGAGTAAAAAGTTTTCCTTTTAAGCATAACAGCCTGAGTTTGAGCCCCAGAACTCATACAAAAATGCCAGTTGTGGTGGTACAGGCTTGTAATCCTAGCACCAAAGAGGAAGAAACAGGCCTCTGGGGATGACTGTCCAGCCAGTCTACCCTATTTGGTGAGTTCCAGGCTATTGAGAGACCCTATCTCAAAAAATGTAGATGGTTGTACCATCTTACATTCCCACCAACAATGGATGAGAGTTCCTATTTCTCTACATCCTCGCCAGCATTTATTTTCATTTGACTTTTACAGGTTTGCTATCCTTAGTAGGGTAAGGCAAAATCTCATAATTGTTTTAATTTACATTTCCCTGATGATCAAGGATGATGGACATTTTCTTAAGTGTGTGTTTGCCATTTGTATTTCATCCTCTGTGAACTGCCTGTCCAGTTCTTTGCCCATTTTTTTTTTTTTTTTTTTTTTTTGGTAGGGTCTCGCTCTGCCCCAGGCTGACCTGGAATTCACTATGCAGTCTCAGGGTGGCCTCGAACTCACAGTGATCCTCCAGTGTGTGCCGCCCGAGTGCTGGGATTAAAGGTGTGTGCCACCACGCCTGGCACATCTTTGCCCCATTTTGTGACTAAGTTGCTTGACTTTTTATTGGTTAGGTTTTTGAGTTCTTTGTAGATTCTAGAAATTAGGTCTGTCAGTTGGATATTCAGCAAATATTTCCTCCCATTATGTGGGTAATCTATTGGCTTTACTTATTGTATGTTTGTCTGTGAAGAAACTTCAGCTTCATGAGATCCCATTGGTTGTCTGATTGTGTAAGATCCTGTGCTACTGGGGTTTTGTTCAGGAAGTCTTTTTCCATTCCTATATCATGGAAAGTTCCTCCTATATTTTCTTCCAGAAGTAGCTAAGTTTCCCATCTTATATTAAGGTCTTTGATCCTTTTGGACTTGAATGTTGTGCATGGCGAGGTGTGTGGATCAAGTTTCAATTTCCTGCATATAGTTAGTTATCCAGTTTGCCGAGCACCATTTGTTGAAGACGCTGTCTTTTTTCCAGTCTATACTATTAGGACCTTTGTCAAATATCAAGTGGCTATAGTTGCCTGACCCGAAGTCTGGGTCCTCAATTCTATTCCTTTGGTCTATACTTCTGTTTTTATGCCAGTACCATGCTATTTTTATTACTATCGCTTTGTAATATAGCTTTAGATCAGGTATAGTGATGCCTCCAGAGGTATTTCTTTTGCTGGGGATATGCTAGGATATCTGAAAGCCTTCTTCTACCTTTCTATATGAATTCTGAGATCATTTTTTCTATCTCTGTGAAGAACAATGTTGTGGTTTTAATTAGGATTATATTAACTCTGTATATTGCCTTTGGTAGGATTACCATTTTCACAATGTTAATTCTGCCTATCAAGGAGCATGGATGGGAGGTCTTTCCATTTTCTCAAGTCCTCCATCAGACCCAGTTATTCCCTTACTGGGCATGTACCCTAAAGCCTTCAAGTTCAGAGAACTCTGCTCAACAATGTGGTGTATAGTGGCTCAATTTGTAATAACTAAGAGCTGGAATCAACCCAGATGTCCATCACTAGAAGAATAGATAACTAAGATGTGGTATATCTATACCATGGAATTCTACACAGCAGTAAGAAAAACACCACAATGAAATTTGAAGAAAAATGGTCAAACCTGGAAAAGATCATTCTCAGTGAACTTAACCAATCACAGAAAGATAATCGCTGCATAGTCTCACTCATCTACAGCACCTAACCTGAATCTACCCAAGATGCCTACATGCCCAGCAAGAATCTCGAGGAACGGACAATAGGGTGGGTGGGAAGGGAGGGGAGAGAAAGGAAGAGGGTGGGGGACATAAATCTAGACCCACACATCAATGGTAACATAAAATTCTACATCCTCAAAGGCAGACCAAATGGTTGAACCTTCACCAGGCCCTTAGAGGAACACCTGAGTCACAAGGCACTGGAGAGGGTACAATGAAGACTGACGTTAATCGTTTACAGCATCTCTCTTCCTCCCTCTTCTCTCTCTTCTTTTTTTTTTGGGGGGGGGGGGGTTCCAGGTAGGGTCTCCGGCTGACCTGGCATTCACTATGTAGTCTCAGGGTCGCCATAAACTAATGCCAATCCTCCTACCACTACCTCCCAAGTGCTGGGATTAAAGCATGCACCACTACACCTGGCCTCTCTCTAACTCTTTTATATTACGTAACTTTCTCTTCCATCTTTTCATGGCCACTGACCTGTAACTCCCACTACCAGCAAGTGGCTATCCTCCACAATGAGCTTTTGATCAGAGACCTACAAGGTTTCCTAAAAAAATGACAAGATTACTGTCAGAGCACTTGATGACTACCAAAAGTTAGTAATAAGACTCTACTGCTGAATATAGCATATGCAGTTGACATGTAACATAGAATGACATGGCTGGAAGCTGGAAGAGAGTCAGACCCCACACAGTCAGCAAGTCTAGTGCCAGAAGGTGCTACATAGGCAACTGGGAGAAAATGACCAATATCTGTCCAGTCAACTCATGGTCTAACCAACTTAGCAGCAAATAACCTGTCGTGACGCTCACACAAGTGAAATAGTGGCGCATAGCCATGGTGAGAAACAAACTGCTCTTGATTTGCCTAACTGATCTGCTCAGAGGAATGGAACCCATAGCTGGAGCTGGGAAACAAGTCAGAATCAAATCCAAAAATGAGCCCACTCTTTATTATCAAGCTCCCACCAACCATGGGCTACAAGAGGGCCTACACCTATTAAATTCTCTATATAAAGAATAATAATAATGGTTATCCTATTTATCTGGTAGAGAATCTGCTTCTCTTTCTCAGGTAGATGTAGATCCTATGGAGAACCACCCATCATACCTCAAAAGGGGCCCATCTAAAACTAAGAATAATTGGCAAAACAAGCGAGGGTGCTGTTTTCTTGGTGAACCTGGTACCAGCACAAGAGTGAAGGAGATTGACACAGAGAACAATCAACTCCTACCAAATCAGATATTCAGAGACACAGAGGCTCCCAAGACCTCATCATTGAAGCAAACCTAGAATGAGCCCAACATGGCTCAGGGAAATTTTGTGGAAGAGGGGGTAGAAAGAATGTCAGAGTCACATGTTGGGTCATGATACACAGAGACATTTCCCCCTACCCATAACTGAGGGCTAACCCCACATCGCATGACCCATATGCCTCAACAAGGAGGGGCGGGTGGGGGAGAGGACAGGAAGGAGGCTAACAATGGTACCAACTTGACTGTGTTCACTGAGTACAAAACTAACTGATAAAAATAAACAAACAAACAAATAAATATAGATGGTGCACCTGAGAATAATATGAAATTTTGTCTTTTACACCCTACCCTGTGTGCACATGTGCATGCATACTTGCATACCACATATGCAGCTGCACACACATGAATATACAAATCTATATTCACACATGCATCGCATTTTTAATTATTGAAACATATTTATTTTCTTATTTTCAAGTACAGAGATATAGAGAAGAGACCAGGAAATAGAATATGCATGCCAGGGCCTCCATTAAAGGAACTCTAGACATATGCACCTCTTTGTGCATCTGACTTTAGGTGGGTACTGGGGAAACAAATTCAGATCATCAGGCTTTTCAGGCAAGCACCTTAACCAGTAAGCCATCTGTCCAGCCCACATATCACATTCTTAACAAGAAAAGAGTCCTTGGGTGAGAGGAGCATATGTTGGGAGAGGGAGAGAAATCTGCTAAAAGCAGGTTTAAGGTAAGTAGGGGATCCAGGAAGGCAGCAAGAGTAGCCACGAGATCCTGTGGAGGGATGGATCTTGCATTAAAAAAAAAAAAAAAAGAGCCCAGAGATTATATTGAGAACAGTCTGGGAACTTAACAGCTGAACAGGACAGATGCCATCTGAGCAGAGGGTGGCAGGAGTGGTGGAAAGAAACCCCCCACAAAACGCCAAGGTTAGAAATGAGCCCATTCTGGGTCTCAGAGAAAAGTGGCCTGGATTGGGGTGAAATGACTGGGCCTGCAGCAGGAACCCAGCCCTGCATGCCAGACACTCTGCAGACTTCTTGCCTGGGTTGAAAAATGTCCTGACTAACTAGCAAGGCTTTGATATGGCTATCAGGAGGATGGGTGTTGTCAGCCAGCCTCGTGATGCTCTGGGACCTGAGGCCTGGCTCTGGTGCCTGCTGACCTCTGGAGAATGGAACAACTGGTCCCCTACAGGTATCTGGAAGAACCTGGAAGAGAGCAGAAGGTGGAGCCAGCTCTGGTATCTTCTCAGTGTTCAATTTGTCTCAGAACGAGGAGTTTAAATAGGTTGAGAGGAACTGTGAGGGGATTAAGAGAATTCATGGAAATTATTCACAGAGGACTAGAGAGATGGCTCAGAAATTAAGGCGCTTCCTTGCAAAACCTGATGCCTGGGTTTGATTTTCCAGTTTCCCTGTAAAGCCAGACACACCACGTAATATATGTACCTGAAGTTTGTTCCCAGTCGCCAGAGGCCTGGGTGCACCATGGCATGCTCATTTTCTTTCTCCCTTGCAAATAAATATAAAAAAGTATTTTAAAAACAAAATCATTCAGGGAAACCTCTGTGGCTGCACAAGTTGGCAGCATTCTCTGTGGCCGCCATGGCGTGCCACCGAGCCTGCAGATGTGATTGCTGCCTCCTCTACATACACCTGAGTTTTGTCATGTGACCTCAAGCAAGGCCCTTCCCTCTCTCAGCGTCAGCTTCCCTCTCTGGGTTTGTGTGGTCACGAAATGAGGAGCTGAGTGTGGAGCTTCCTGCATGCTGAATTATATTCACCTCTCCAAGAGTAGACCTTAGAGCTGGGGATTGGAGAAGCCTGAACTGAGGTTCACTGGGCAGCAGATGTCAGGAGAACACCCTTGGGGAGGCGTGTGTGACCATCTGGACTTCATAGATCATGGCTGCTCAGGGCTCATGTCTGTCAGGCCTTCACCATCAGGGACCAGAATCAGGATGGCTTCATTGACAAGGAGCACCTGAAAGCCACCTTTGTTGCACTTGTGTGATGATGTAGTAACTGGAAAAACTTGGATGGGGGCGGGGAGTTGTTGTTTCTATGTGCAGACCACTAATCAGGAAGAGGTGATTGGGTCCATACCAAAGTAGGGCACTAGTTGATGGGCTTGTGAGCTGAGTGTTCCTCTGGGCCCATTATACTCTTGCCCCACTTTCCTCCTCCAGGTGGCATTCGTGTCAAAAATGAACAATTGGATGACACGATGAAGGAAGGCCCAGGGCCCATCAACTTCACAGTCTTCCCAATCATGTTTAAGGACAAACTTAGGAGTGAGACTCTCAGGAGGCTGGGAAAGGCTAGGAATAGAGAGCAGACATGTCTCTCTGTACCGCCCTGATGTTTACAGTCGAGACCATGATGTGCCCCTATCTCTGGATGAACACACCATCCTAGGCCCTGCCTCACTTCCACTTGGGCTCATGGCCCACAGTCAAGACAGCAACTTCCACATCCTTTCTATTACTATTCTGTCCCCCTTCTTTGAGCTAGGGCATCAATCTAGCCCAGGATGGCCTGAAATTAAATATATAGTCTTGGGATGGCCTCAAACTCACATATTCTCTTACCACAGACTCCCAAGTGCTGGGATTAAAGGTGTATGCCATCAGTCTCAGCTACTGGTGGTGAGTGACAGGCAGAGAGAACTGCTATGGGGTAAAGGGGTTATGAAAACAACTGTGGATGACTGAGCACATGGCCAGTCAGCTTACTCAGCTTTTCTAATTCTTTAGTCACCACAGTCCCACTTAAAGGATCAGAGACCTGTGCTCACCACTAAGGAGTCAGAACACGCTCAGAGAGGTCATGATACTTACAGTTGCCCTGGGAAAAGATATCTGGAAAGGAGCCACTACACTCTCCTGGGAATCAGAATCCAGTCTGTGACTAGAGAATGGGGCCATCTCTCTTCCCTTTCTCTCCTAACTCTGGGACATCTTCTCTATAGTCATCTCAAAGTTTGAGGTTTCTATAATTGAAAGAAAGGGTCAGACTGGGCTGTGGCTGTATGGGGTGATAGGCAGTGTGGTCACCCACCCCTCAAGCTGCCCCAGACTAGCCCCAGAGATCAAGTTCTGGCCTCCCAAATACTATAGGGTGATCTTGGGTGGGTTTCTTTTTACATCTTAACATTTCTGTAGAGTGCTTATCTAGAATCTCCCTGAAAGGAGCTGGGGCATGGCTCAGCAACTTAACACTTGTCTATAATCCCCCAGTGGTAGGCTGGGAATGAGTTCTGTGGCAGAGCACTTGCCTTGAATCCTCCACTGAGGGGTTTGGGCATGGTTCAGTGGTAAAGCCCCTGCCTAGGATCCCTAGGACCCCCCCCCCCCACTCCATGACTGCTGCCCTAACACCTGTAAGGCCTGTCTACCTCATACAGATTCTCCGACCACAGGACCCTTTGTCCCCCAGTCATCCTCACACACTGGGAACACGAACACATTTCCCTTCCTATTAGAACCCTGTGCAGAGTGAAGACCCAGCCTTGTGGAACTTGTGATTTTCAAGCTACTGCCTATTTGTTCCATGGTGGCAGACAAGTACTCAACCCTGGCATCAGTTTAACATTTTATACAGCAAACAAAGCTCCATTTCCCACTAATCTTACAGGTTCGGGGCCCAGAGGGAGGGCTGGTCGGTAGACTGTGAAGCAACCATGGCTTCTCCAAAGCAATTCCTTATGCTTGGCATGCTGCAGTTCACCACATCAGCCACCAGGAGGCAACATCTCTCCATTTCCAGGAGAAAAGGAAAACTGAATTTATGGTGGGAACTGGCTTATCAAGTTACCACTGAGGAAAAGTGATTGGGAATAAACTCAAGGCACAAGCCATGCCAGGCACGTGCTCTATCTCTCAAACTTATGCAGCTAGTTTTGGTTTATTTGACAGAGAGTTTCACTAAATGCCCAGTCTGGCCTTGAAATAATTCTGTTCACCAAGTTGATCTGCAGCTTACGGTCCTCCCTCCTGCCTTACTTCCTAGATGGCTGCGTTTGCAGACCTGCACCTCCACTCCCGCTTTAGCAGTGAAAGTGACCCCACCCCAGTTTGCATTAACAGGGCACTAACAGAAGACATTCACACACAGAGGGAAAGAGGCCTTTTAACACAGCTCCTTCTAGTATCTTCCATCCAGTGTTAGCCATTTGTGTCGGTGAGGGCTCAACCAGCAAAAGTACCTTCCCAAACCAGGGATCCGCACTGATTTTCATTGACCAACAGGCCAGAGAGCAAGAGACAAACAGAAAAATAGGAGGAATAAAACAGGGCAGGTAGCTGCTAGGCTGGAGGCCGAAGGGCAGAGGTCAGAGGATCAGAGCATCAGGCAGGCGCAGGCTGTGAGTTCCAAATCAATATTGGTTATGTAGTGAGCACTACCTGAGAAAAGAGAATGAAAATAGGAAAAGGATGGAGGGACAGATTTTCAGAGACAAGGGGACACCCTGAGAATCCAAGATTATAGGTCCCCTGGGAAGTCTTCCTTCCTCTGCCCATGAGTATCCCAAGCCTTACACTCTGACCTGTTACTCAGTGAAAAGGATTCAACCCCAGCAACATCCACAGGAAAACCAAGGAAGGCCCAAGTTTTAGTGATATACAACAAGGAGAAGACTGGAGGAGACTGCTTCTGCCCTAGCTCCCCGGCTCCAGGGTTTCTGCACCATGTTCCAAGCAAGCTGGACCTGTTCCTCAGTAGCCAGGCCCTCCCAGGTATGGGTGGTCAAGGATGAAAACAGATAAAGTCAACCTCACCACGAATCCCAGTGCCTGGCCGTGAGTTCCAGCTCTGTCCTCCTGAGCAGTCTCAATGAGTCTCTCTCTGTCTCTCATGGTCTACACACCTGCCTCCAATGATCTTTCCCTGCCTTGGACTCTGAGGGCTCTAGTGGTGGGACAAACATATTCAGCACTGTACCACAGCCTGGCCAGATCAAAGTGAGTCCCAAGGTAATATGTGTACACAGGGACTTGGCTGAGAGATGTGTCTAAATAAAACCACCCAGCAGGAAAATGCAAGATAATCTGGATTCCAATCCATGTCTTATTGACTCTAGAGTCACAAAGAGTTCATCCTGTGAAAAAAAGCAGTTGTGAGAGACCTAAATCCACTAGGCAAAGATGTACCAATGACTGCAGAGACCAAAGGAAGTGCCGCTCGTATGTGATCACAAGCCTGGAGTTCCACAGTCAGACAGTCACAGAGATCCAGACACAGAGAAATCAGTCATTGATGGGACAAATACAGATACGAAATCAGGGACTCAGGAAGAAATCCAAAGGTGGAGTGGTACTAAGAGCCTTGGTGCTGAATCCCTGTGGACTGGCTAGCACAGAGACAGAAAATCCAGACTACATAAGAGACATACCCAGGAGAGGTCAGGAGTGCAAGGCTGTATATCAGCTGAGCTGACAAAAGTTCCCTCAACTCAGTCAGGAGAAGGGCACTTGCTGTAACCCTTCTAAACCACAGGCTTCCCAGCCCCAGTGCCCAACAGGCTCCATGGATGTGGTCAGGTGCCCCTATGCAGAAGGCCCATCCACTCCTCAGCCCTGATACCTTCCTGAACCCAGACAGCCAAGGACTCCCACAAGGAAACAGCCACATGACAGTGGTCAGCAGACCCCACTATGGGCCTGGACACATACTGGTGAAGACATGGGGTAACACCTTCTGTCCCATGACTCAAAGGCCACACATCCTCCAGGAAAGAGACACCCAGAGTCCTACTACCTGGTCTGGGGTCCCTAATTGGGGGGAGACAGGATAACTAAGTTCTCAGAGCAGTCTGGCCAGGCCCCCTGAGTGAGAGGAAGGTGACCACAATGACCAAAAGGAGACTAAGGCATGGGGAATCTAGAATGGATGATGGGGAGCCACCACTCCCATGGCAATCTGCAGCTCAAAGATTCCCTGCCCTGAATCAGAATACCACACTAAGTATTTCTAGTTTAAGAAACATTAAGAAAGGAGATTACTAAACCAGGAGTGGTGGTGCACGCCTTTAATCCCAGCACTTGGGAGGCAGAGGTAGGTGGATCGCCATGAGTTTGAGGCCACCCTGAGATTACATAGTGAGTTCCAGGTCAGCCTGGGCTACAGTGAGACCCTACCTCGAAAAACCAAAAAGAAAAAAAGAAAGAAAGGAGATTACTAACTATCCCTTGATCAATGAACAGCAAACTTAATAAACATCTACAGAGGTCTCAAATGTTTCACAAAAGCATAAGTGAACTGACAGACACCTACATACTGAGTAACTGAGAAAACAACCCCACACCTGAGTAAAAAATGTGCTAAGACATTCAGGCATGTACTCAACTTTAGGCCATGTGACATATATATAATCTGAAAATGATTCTAAAGCCCTAACATCCCTCTGAGGGTAAGACAAAAATACATGTGGCACTGAACCTCTATCATTCATGTGGATGGACCCATGACTATACAGAGCACAAAACAACACTGTGGTTGTCTATGCTCATGCAAATATTTTCACCTGACCAACAATGAAGTGAGAGAAATGGGTGAAAACACAAAGTTCCATTTGATTCCTAAGAGGGAACCTCTAACATAGTTTGCTAGCACATGTTGCTATTACTTGAAGTTTTATCTAGTTTGTACCAGGATGTTAATAAAAGAAACTCAGCAAGCCTCTAGGAGACTGGCTCTGATCACGAGGCTTACTGAGCCCACACACCTGCTCACCACAGTGACAGCTCCAGGTCCACCAGTTCCAACCACATCCAGTTTCCCCATGAATTGGGTGTTTCAGCTTTAACACAGTCCATTTGAGGAAAGACATGCTAAACTTTAGAGCTAGGGGAACAAAGGGATTTGCAGATGACAATATCCCTGGAGTCTTCGTATACAAATGGTCTTAATAGGTTTTTAACTACATCCATTGCCTAAAATCCCCCCACCCCCAGAAATATTACAGAAAGGAGTCAAAATACAGATGCCTGTTTATTCCCAAAATACTTACACATTCTGTTCCAATGGCTATTTAACAGGTTGGATCATCAAAAATTAACCCCATGCGGGTCTTGCCTTTCACCTCGTTGGAGGCAGGCTCTCTCACTGCTGACTGTACTGTGGCCACCAGGCCAGTTGACTCACCAGCTACTGGGAGTCTACTGTCCCCTCCGCCCTTCTCACGGGAGGCACACTGGGATTATAGACACTCAAACTGGTGCCAATACTAGTGCCTTAGTCTCTCCAAATCCTGGAATTACAGGTGTATACCTCATCTATATGGGTTAGTCTTTACTTTCCTTTCTCCCTACTCACTTCTCCCCTCATTCTTGCTAGCCCTCTCTCTATTCCCCAGTGTGCCACCGTGCTCAGGTGTGCCAGCCTAGCGGGCCCCCAAGGTTTGGATTCTCCTGGCTTCACCTACACTGCCATATGCTTTTCATCTTTCTTTCATTTTTACATGGGTTGGTGGGCTTGCAAGCAAATGCCATGAACCACTGAGAGAGCTCCCCAGCTCCTGTTCTAAGCTTTTTTTAAAAAAATGTAATATGTAATACTTAAGAAACAAGAAGACTATACACTGTATTTTATTAAAATTCAAGTCCTCAGGCATGGTGGCGCATGCCTTTAATCCCAGCACTTGGGAGGCAGAGGTAGGAGGATTGCTGAGAGTTCAAGGCCACCCTGAGACTACAGAGTTAATTCCAGGTCAGCCTGGACCAGAGTGAGACCCTACCTCGAAAAACCAAAAAAAAAAAAAAAAAATTCAAGTCCTAAGTAGATTATTTGTATTTGTGCATGAGAGAGATTAATGCTGCTGTAGTTTAGCAAAAGAAAACCAGATTTAGGAAATTTCAAACTGCCAAGGCAGAACACTGTATGAAAGACAGTTCCAAGGACTCAAAGTTATTTTCTGCTCTCTCTTTTTTTTAATTAAATAGAAACTTTGTGTGGACAAAAAAAATAAAATAAAATAAAAATTAACCCCAGGGTCTGAAAGCACAAAATGATGGCCCTACCCCAGTCTTCTCATGAGGACATGGGTATGGCCAAAGATGAACACTACTGCCCTTAATGAGAATGTCAATTTTGTACTGGGGAGATAGTTCAGTGATAGCTTGTGAAGTCAACAAGCTCAACTTCTGTTATATAGCACATACGTAAAGCTGGGTACAAAGTGGCTGATGCACCTCTGATCCCAATATACCTACAGCAATGGAGGTGAAGCTGCAGAATCTGAAATCTTGGGCCAGATGACCTGACACTCCTTTGCAATGGCAAGTGAACCATGATCCTTTTTCAAAGGAGGAGTTGCACAGATATTTCAAAGTGTTTCTCTCACCTCCATATGTGCACCGTGGCATGCGTGCATGCTTACACACTCACACACACCAATATTTTCTAAGATTTTCAAATTGTGGGTGAACATAATTACATTTAGGCTGATTGCATTTTCTTGCAATTGTGAATAAAGCAGCAACATACATGGATGAGTAAATACATCTCTAGTAGTGAAGAGTTCTTTGAATAAATTTCCAAATGTGAAATTAGCACAGATATTTTAGTTACTCTTATTCCAGTAATTCAGTACATGATGCACACCACTACCATATGATTAAATAATCACTACTGAGGGCTGGAGAGATGGATCAGCAGTTTAGGCCTTTGCTACAAAGCCTAATAATGCCATGGCTTCAATTCTTCAGTAGCCTCTAAAGCAGGATGAACAAAGTGGCACATGCACCCCGAGTTCTTTTGCAGTGTATGGGCACCCTTGTGCACCAATTATTCTCCTTCTCTCCTTGCCTTTCTTTTCTGTCTCTCTCTATATATGCGTGCAACTAAATAAATTAATAATAAATATTTAATAATCACTACCACTACTGCTGATATATGTCTACAGCAATAGAACTGGAAGGTCAAAAAATAACACATTCCGGGCTGGGGAGATTGCTGAGTGGTTAAGGTGTGTGCTTATAAAGCCTGTTGACCTGCGTTCAATTCTCCAGCACTCACATAAAGCCATATAAGCAAGCTGGCACATATATCTGCAGTTCACGTACAGTGAGAAGGTCCCCGATACACCTGTACTGTGTCTCTATCCTTCTCTCCTTCCTTGCATACAAATAAATAAAAACATTTTTAAAAATAGCACATTCCATGTTTTTTGTAAAATTATTCTGACACAAAACAGATATGGAGACGATTGAGATACTGCTTAGATGAGGGTACATGACATTCCTTCCAAATGTAAAAGATCCAGTTGCTCTACCAAGAGGCTACACTCCACATGAGGCTGCTGCTGAGGTGATAACCCAGGGGGCAAAATTCACTAGACACTCCAAAAAACCAGAGACCCTGAGGGTGAGGAGCAAACACCATGGAATGTTTGGAAAGGAGAAACTCAAAGGCATTCATTCCAACAAGGTGTCAGTGTCTAAGGCAGACAAGAGTGGCACAAAGATTGTTTCCATGGGGTCAAGTCAACCTCATAACTTCCTTCCCATGTGTTATGTTTACAAACAGAACTTTAACTGTTCAAAAAGCCTATGTTCCGCCAAGAAGCAACCTAGCAAGACCCTTTCTGATTGAAATCTATCATGTAGAACAAACAGTTCATCATAAAGAAATACTTGCAGAGCTGTGGATTGGGAATATGATAGACCCAATGGAGCTGCTCAGGGATCTGGATTTGAGACCCTGCTTCCCATGCTTTTAGAAACCTGAGGGAAAAATTGTGACCCACCATTAGGAGTGGCAGCAAATGACTCAGGAAGAATGAACAGTTATTATAAGGAAAAAGTCACTTTAGAATCTAGCTGGGAGCCTCAAAAACTGATAAAACTGTCAAAGGAATTATTTTCCTAATGACACACTCAGAACTAGAATGTTTACAATTATGTAACCACATTAAAATGCCCCTCTAAGTGCTCAAAGAAATATGTTCATAATGCCACCTGAAAATTCCGTTAACAGAAGGAAAAATTTTATGATAAGAGTATGTCAACACCAGCCTGAGACTAGAGTGAATTCCAGGTCAGCCTGAGCTAGAGTGAGACCCTACCTCAAAAAAACAAAAAGAGTATATCAACATCCTAGAAAAAGGCACACAGAGCTTAAATAGTTTACATTATTTTCCTGTTGGGATTACAGAGATATACTATGGAATGTTGCACATGTGAGACAGAAGTCCCCAATCAAGCAAAATCATGCAAATGTATTAACTGAGGAGACCCGACCTCCACTAACAAAAGGCTCAAAAAGTCATCAAATAATATGTGAGAATTATACTATGCTTTCCAGGCTCTGTGGTATTTTACCCATCATGAGGTAAGTACCAATGTGTTTAGTAAACACCTGGAGTTATTTTGTTGTTCTGTAATTATAAAAGGTTAAGTTACCACATCCATTTAAGAAGACATTTTTGGAGGAAATCCAAATCCATGTTCCTTTGTAATGCCCACTCTTTTCTGGCTCAGAACAAATTCACTTATTCCTTTTGAAGCAACAGCTGCACCACAATATAGTAAAACAACTCATGTCTTTTTAAATATAATGTTTTTAACACGTGTTTAATCATTAACTTTTCATGTAAATTACAACCTTTGAGCAATGCAAGGAAAACACACACATACATACATACACACACACACACACACACATAAATACATACACCATGTAGACACCTAGTGGCATCTTTGTTTAAATGCTGGGGCTTAAAATTTAAAGGTCATACTATTTCTCTTCACTTTAATAAATTTGCTAACTTGTCAACTTTCAGCACTCCTGAAATTCTTTGTCAAAGACCTGACTCTACCTAAATCACGTAAGCATGGTGGGGTTCCCAGAGACAGTGCTGGCCTGGTACTTGCTACCACGACAATAGGAAGAACAGGATTTATCCCAGGCAGCACAGCTTCTCTCGTCAGGAACATCGACAGAGCCAGGTTTCTCCCTGCTCATGCTCCCGGTCATCACTGCACAACCTGTGGAGGCCAACGTCCAGGGAAAGACCCCAAAGAGGGCTGCACACGGAGCTCAAGTACCTGTGATGGGAAAGGACACAAAGGGATCCAAGAGCAGGCACAACTACCACCATACCCTTCACTACTATCCTTCAAAACTGTACCTGAAAAGAGCTGTAATTCTGCAGCTATCAACTTCTGAGAGCTACCTGCACAATGTGCAGGATCATTTAGGAGCCATACCCTAGTCTTCTCTTCAGTCACTCATATGTCATATCTCATAAGTCCACAGATGTATGCTGAGGGAGAAAAAGCATTGCAACAGGAGTAGGAAACATTGATATTTGGGTAACCTGTTTTACTGCGTGTGCATGTGTGGTGCACGCACCCACATGTGCCCTTGTGGTGCCCACTGCAATCACCTGTGGCAGGATAAACTCGCCTGCACTGGCTAGAGAACCCTGGCTGTCCTGCTCCATTTCTCCTCTGCCAGGCCTTACTGAAGCCAGTTTCTTAATGATCCTGGAGCTTGATGTGTTTTCAATGAATTCTGGTCATTCTTTGGTCTCTGTTCTCCTGTTAAGACTAGGGTTACACACATGTGTGGCCCTCCCAGCTTTTAATATTGACCCTGTGGATTGAACTGCTAGTATAGTATCAGATCATTTGAGACCCTCATGCTTGAATGGTAAGTGCTCTCTCTGGATGGCTGAGCCATCTCTCCTGCCAAGCAACTTCTTCATGAAACGTGCCTTCAAAATCTATTCAGACCCAATGTATGTGATCATACATTAACTACATCGTTTGATGATCGGCTGCTATGAAGGTCAAAATATGCCTTTAGGGATCTAAAAACACCTACCTTATGCTGCACAGCTAAGGTCACATGGAAATTTGGTGGCCAACTGTCAAGCATTCAGGTTCCAGGAAGGTTCAATACCAGCCACAAGATGACTGACAGAACCTTTTACAGGAGACAGGCAATCAATTTGCCAGAGGACTAATGTATGACTAAGGACGAGAGAATTAATAAATATCTTTGAGTTAAATCAGTAAAGCTATAGTGCTGTTCTTGCCAGCTGAAAGCAAATTGCTTCTGTGGTCTTTATGGACAGGTATGGAGAAGCAAACATTTGCATGATACATAGCTGCACAGCAGGGGTCAAGAGATGAGAAAATCTACTCTAGATAAGGAAATCGATCTGGGACAGCATCTGCAATTGGAGTCACTACTGAAGATTCCACAGTCAAATGCACAGCCCTGGCGCCAGGCAGCCCCTCCGCAGGCTTCCTCCGAGGCCTTGTCAGGAGCCGCCGCCGGGCACCTCTGCGGCCCCGCGCAGCCCCAGGGCACCCGCAGCGGCTGCAGGCCGGTGGGCTGCGGGCTGCGCAGCCACGAGCTGCGGCGCGGGGTGACCACCTCCCCCTCGGCTCGAGGCCGCACACACTCCAGGCAGACAGAGGCGCCCGACGAGCGCTGCACGCGGGCGGCGTTCCGGGCGGGGAGAGGGCCCCGGTTCCGGGAGCACGCCGCCCGCACTCGGACCCCGCCGGCCCCAGGGCCCCGGCAGCAGCCGCTCGCCCGCGGGCCTCAGCTGGGCGCACACGGGCTGCGGCTGGGGTGAACGCCTCCCTCCCTGGGGCGAACCCCGCACGCTCCACGCCCAGGGCGCCGCACGGGCTGCGGGCTCCGCACGGACGGAGAAGGCGCCGCTCGGCCCGCACCGCAGCGCCGCGCCGGGCGGAGGAGCGCAGGGCGGCCCCAGCGGAGAACCGGGGCCGGGGGCTCGGAAGCGGACGAGGAGCCCGGCCGCCCGGGATCTGCCGCGTGCAGGCTCCTGCCCTGGGTCCGACGGCGCACTCACCATTCCCGGCCTCCGGGCTCCCTCCTCCTGCCCCGACGCTCCGCGGCCCGGCCACAGTCCGCGACCGAAACGCCCCAAACTCCCGAGGAGGAGGCGACCGCGCGCACGCCCAGGAGGCGGACGGCCAGCGCGCCACACAAAGGCCCCACTGCGCAGGCGCGCCCCCGGCCCTGTCCTGGAGGAACGTGTGTCCCATTGGACGGCGCCCCAAGTCCCGCCCCCTCGGGCGCTGAGTGACAGTACATGGCCGGGAACCAGGGGCAAACTCCTAGGCCACAAGGGCTAGTTCACTGCTGTGACCTCAGCATTTGGGAGGTTGAGATAAGAAAATCAGCAGTTCCATGCCAGCCTGGGTTATAGGACACCATGGCTTAAAGAAAAAAATCCTACAATAAATGTTATTTTAAGGCAAACCTTCTATGAGCAACACAATTGCCAATGCAAATTTTGCCCTTAATCTCATATCAGCTTAGGAATTACATAGAAATATATTTCACAAATGGGAAAAGAACCATTGCTTCAGGGCTTTTTGGCTAAGATCAAGTGTAGTTTAACTGGGAAAATTATGACAATCTCTCCTTTCTACTTCTATGAATTTTCACAACTACTGTTTTAAGCAATCAGCCTGAGCATTGAAACGGGAAGAAATCCCCTAAAACAACTCCAACTGGAATCACAACCTTGAAATATTTTTACAGGTAATAGAACCTCAGGAGTACCTGTGAAAATTTTGGCATATGTTGTATTTATCTCCATAGTTAACTAATGTGTTCCTAAATAAGGTCAGGACAAAATGCAATTACAGCAGGAGGGTGAAGTGATTCATCCACATTCCTCAAGAAATGGTCCCATTATATCTCTCACCAGGGCACTTCTGGTCTCACACTATGGCTCATGTAAAGAACAGAGATTTACTGCCCCAACAAGAAAATTCCTTCCCTTCCTCACCTTCCCCCAATTGAAGAGCCTATAAAGTCCCTATCTGTAACCCCAAGCTGACTGCTCCACTCTTGAGAGTCAGTCCTGGCAACTCATGTTTTTCCCCCAATAAAAGCTTCCATCTTTTGACTGGGCTTCTGCGTGAGAATGAAAATACTTAGTAGCAGAGGCCAGTAAGTTAAAAAGGAGACATAAAGGGAAGAGAAAGGAAGGGAGGAGGGTACTTAATAGGTTGATATTGTATATATGTAAGTACAATGATTGTGATGGGCAGGTAATATGATGGAGAATGGAATTCCAAAGGGGAAAGTGTGGGGGATGGGAAGGCGGGGAATTACCATGGGACTTTTTTAATAATCATGGAAATTGCTAATAAAAACTTTAAAAAAAAAAGCTTCCATCTTTGCCTCAAAGTGGTCTCCATGGTCATTGGTCACTCCTGAACCTCATGTGTGGTTATTGACTCAGACAGGAAGGCTTCTGATCTCCCTCTTAGGCGGCCAGACCTCCTTTACTCTGACTGGACCACAGAGCTACCATTCCACCCTCTGAAGGCCTCGACTATCTCTGCCTGATACAGGCTCTCACACCCACCACGATTCCTACCTCACTCTTCTTTTCTCCATCATCTCCTCTGTCTCTCTTGGGTTGGCCTGTCTTGGGGTTCAGCCCTCCTCCTGGAAGCTGGGCCTGCATGCCAGGCTAAACCTTTGGGCCACTAGGCCCCAACCCCAGGTCTCCAGAAAGACGCACTCTGGACACCTTGGGTCTCTGACTCACTCTCTCTCTCTGGTCTACCGTACCTCCCTCCCTCCTCTTCCTCTCCCTTCTGAGCTCTCATCTTCCACAGCCAGCAGTTTTCACTATCAGGAGCACAGTCACCCTCCTTGCCCACTAACAGGCTAAACAGCTGACAGTTGTGGCCCAAGGCCTCTGGCCACATGGAAGGTGCAGGCCCCCTTCACGCTAACTGGCCAGGGAGTCATATTGGTGCTCTGTGCAAACCCAGCTTAAGCTCTGCTTTATTTTTCTCTCACCCTTGTTTGGCTCTTTCCTTGTCTTTTACTACAACATATCTTTCTCTGCAACTCTGCCTGGCCACATCCATAAGCTGGACAATGGGTCCAAATGGCCTGAAAATGAAACTTTTGATTTCCAAATTCTCACTGATTTAAAACATACTTCTGCCAACTTACAGGCAAATGGCCTGCAATACCCTATTTTTCACTTTGTATGAAAGGCCTTCTCTCTGCTCTATCTGCCATTCTTACCAGGTCCTAACCAAAGTCTCAGAAATGCTCTCTCACTCAATCCCTCTCCCATACTAATCCTCACCTGCTGCTTTTGACCCTGATGCCATAGATGACCTCTCCCCAACAGCTCCTCCCGCTTCTCCAGCTCCCTCAGCCTCTCCAGACATCCTGCCTGATAATAAGGTTTGATTTTAATCTCCGGAGTTGTTAAAAAAAAAAAACAAATAGAAATTTAAAATGGAAATGCATAACTTCTGAATAAATGAATGGATGAATGAATATATAAGGAGAAATGGTTGTCTAGAGTCTATATGAAAGTACACTAAAATTTAAAAATGAAGGCCTGTGTGAATATGCACGTGGCTTACAGCTCTAAGGTCGCAGAATGATTTCCGTTCTGAGCAGTATTATTTCACTGTGGGGACATTTTCCATGAAGCCCACTCTACTGAACACTATAGCCAGTTTTCACTGTTGAGTGTCCCCCAGAAGGAAAACTAAAAGTAATTAAGATCATAGAAAAAAAAAAGCAAGATTCTCCTACTCATTTTTGTTTTTTGTTGTTTTTGTTTGTTTGTTTGTTTGTTTTTCGAGGTAGGGTTTCACTCTGGCCCAGGCTGACCTGGAATTTACTATGTAGTCTCAGGGTGGCCTGGAACTCACAGTGATCCTCCCACCTCTGCCTCCCAAGTGCCACCACCCTGGCTGCTCTCCTACTCTTAAAGTGTTGTAAAATGACAGGTTCAAAGATCTGCCTTATAGCGCTGAGGGAAGATCAAAACTCTCCCTGGAATTTAGAGGGGGGAGGAGGCTCTTTCTTAGCTTCCCTGTCTTAAAGAGCCAGGGAACCACAAGCACAGGGAATCTCAGGATCCTGGCCCCAGGGTGATGATGAATGAATGTCAAGTCACTATGGGGACTTCTTATAAGAACTATGTAACTGTTTTATCTTTACTTTATCTTTCTATGCTTATATGGAACTGCTAACAGACAAAAGCCTCAAGATTTATGTTTAAATTTAAAAGTACTCGATACTAAATTTGTAAAAAAAAGTCTAAAATTTCAAATAATGTTTATAGTTTTAAAAATGTGTTTCAGGAAAGTTATAAGAAACAAAGTTCCAAAATCTATGTTTATTCTGGGTAAATAATGCAAGTCAAATCTGATCTACTCTTTCTTTTTTTTTTATTACAAATTTCAGAGTTCGTTTTATTGGATGTCTTTGCCACAGAACAGTTTCACACTGAGGACACCAATATCAACTTCAAACCTTTCCCTTGCATCCTACTTTCCCAGAGGAGGTCAGTCTTCATGAGGGAACCACAAACACTCAAACGCTCGGGAATGGACTGTCCTTCAGTGCTGCTGCCTCCCAGAGAAGGGTCCCAGGTGTGTGGTGGCACCCTCCTGCTGTAGTGGGCCTCTGTCAGGGGCTGTCTTCTGACTTGCAGCAGCATCCCCATGCCTCTGGCCTCAAGGTTAGAGTCCTCACACCACACACTCCTCCTCATGTCCAGCAGCCACTCCCTTGCTCTGCATGGTCCCACGACAGTGACTCGAGTGTGCCCTGAGACTGTGAACCACCTCTCCAGCTGAATGAGGTTTTGGCTGTTCACCTCGATGCTTCAAAGGTACGTGTCTGCTTGACCAAATATAAGGTTCTCCTGCTCTGCCTCAATGTAGAAAACCAGGGGCATGTCAAAGTTTTCTACACTGTTGGTGGGAATGCAGTCTGGTCCAGCCATTGTGGAAATCAGTGTGGAGGTTCCTAAGACAGCTGAAAATAGATCTACCATATGACCCAGCTATAGCACTCCTAGGCATATATCCCAGGGATGCCTCTCATTACCTTAGAGATGCTTGCTCAACCATGTGTATTGCTGCTCAATTCACAATAGCTGGGAAATGGAACCAGCCTAGATGTCCCTCAACTGATGAGTGGATAATGAAGATGTGGCACATTTATACAATGGAGTTCTACTCAGCAGTACAGAAAAATGAAGTTATGAAATTTGCAGGAAAATGGATGGATCTGGAACTGGTTATACTAAGTCAGGTAACCCAGGCCCAGAAAGCCAAGTGTCGCATGTTCTCTCTCATATGTGGATCCTAGCTACAGATGATTGGACTTCTGTGTGATTAGGAAGAAAACTCAGTAGCAAAGGCCAGTAGACTAGAATAGAGATATAAAGGGAAGAGAAAGGAAGGGAGGGGGTACTTAATAGGGTGGTTTTGTATATATGTAAGTAGAAGAATAGATTAATGGTGGTGAAAAGGCCCAAATGATATCGGGGGAAGAGACTGTGTAAAGGAAAGGTGGAGGCAGGGCTAATCAAAATCTAAGAGGAGGGCTGGAGTGATGGCTTAGCGGTTAAACGCTTGCCTGTGAAGCCTAAGGACCCCGGTTCAAGGCTCGGTTCCCCAGGTCCCACATTAGCCAGATGCACAAGGGGGCGCACACGTCTGGAGTTCGTTTGCAGTGGCTGGAAGCCCTGGCGCACCCGTTCTCTCTCTCTCCCTCTATCTGTCTTTCTCCCTGTGTCTGTCGCTCTCAAATAAATAAATAAATAATGAACAAAAAATATTATTAAAAAATATCTAAGAGGATATAAATAAATCATATGGAAACCTACTTTTTTGGACAATGGAACATCATGGTGCTGGAAAGAAATGACAGGAGTGCTTAGTACTGAAATATCTCTATCACACCTTCCAAGACTCAGGGTCTACTGCGGAAGAGGTGGTGGAAAGAATGTAAGAGCCGAAGGAAGGGTAGGACTTCTTACAATGTGTTCCTGCCAGACATGAAATGGCCTGGATATTCATGAACACACAGTGCCTGACACTACCTACACAAGACCATCATAAGAGGAGGAAAAGATGATGACATCAAAATAAGAGAGAGACTTGTTGAGGTGGGGGATAAGATGGAGAATGCAGTTTCAAAGGGAAAAGTGGGGGGAGGAAGGGCATTGCCATGGAATGTTTTTTTATAATCATGGAAGTTGTTAATAATTAAAAAAAAAAAAAGAATAAGCCTTTGGACTGCTCAGGATACTACTGTGGTTTTCAACTGTTGTCCTGAGTATTTGTTTATTTCTGTTAGTTTTGTCTTATCTTTATATTTATTTCCCTCTGCAGGTTGCAGTTCTTCAAGGGTGGGTAGGCATGTAAGTTATGGTAGATATGTAAGCAGAGGGGCAGAATACAGGGGGTGAAGTGGTCCAAGTGGGCTGTTGGGATAGGATGGAAGAGAGGACAGATGGGAGAAGGGTTAAGCAGTTCTTAAAATGTTATGAGTAAGTCATGTGGTAACCCACCTCTTCACTAGGTAGTCATCATATATACTAGAGAGGAGTGAGTTTGGGCTGTGGATGTGGATAATATCACAGCTAGAAACCAAAGATTGATGCTAAATGTTTTCAGTGCTGCAGTAGAGGAGAGAAGAAAAGGTGTGGCAGGGAGGAGGTGGTTCTTGAGTGGCTTTTAGATCACACTAGGAATTTCACCAATGACCATACAACGACCCTGGTCAGTTTCTTTGAGCCCTTCTCCATTTTGCAAGCCCCCCTCCCTTCCAGAATGGTGGACTTCTCTGGCCTCCCCTGCAACATGGGCAGGTGGTATGGGCCACGACATCACAATGCTGCTGCTCAATCACAGAGTCACTAGGGAGATTGTAAATATAAAGGCAGGAAGGCGCTATTGGTGAGGAGGTAGCAGTGGCTTTCATTTTCCTGTGCCTCTATCCAGCAGGATGGCAGAGGAGGTGGTCTTGGCAGTCGGCTTGTGGGGGAGAACTCTCAACAGCAGGTAGGAGGCTGGGGAAGGGCAGAAGGGCTTGAGGATGTCCTGGACATCCCTATAAGGACAGTTGGCTAGAGGCCAAACCTCAATGCACAGCCAGCTCAAGGGTAACACCCACAAGGGTAATCACCTCTCCATGCCGGCTTTCTAATCGCAGTGTGCTGTGCTTACAGGCATTGTCTTCACAGTCCTATGGATGGGGTCAGAAAGTAACAACCAACACTGTTGGGTGAAACATTTTAGAAGGAAAAACCATGAAGGAGATTAGATGAAGTCTTGGTTTTGCTAGCCTCTGGCCTTAACTCAAAATGCTGAAAGCTTTCGGGATGTGAGAAGTGGATATACAGCACTTCTAAGTGTGATTAACAAAACTGGGAATATTCCGAGCTTAATAAACTCACTCTAATTTGCAAAAAGGTGTCTGTGAAAGGTAATATGATGATGGGCAGGTAGATTGTTAGAGAACTCATTAGACCTGTGACGAGATGACTGTTTGGGAGGAGCAGGCTGGTGTCAGGAAAATCTTGACACTTCATGAATGGAAGACTAGGGTAGTTACTGAATGGAAAGGAAGAGCAGGGTATTCCAAGAACAGAGAGGACTAAACTGTAATTTGGGTGAGACCGTCAGAGTTTTTGGTTAATGAAGCCTGGTTGGTTAATGTGATACTTAGGGTGCCTGTAGGAATTTAGAAGAGGAAGTCATTAGGGAGAGATGTGATTGTATTCAAGTATCTTGTGTGTGGATGGACATGTCATACCACAGAGTACATGTGGACGACAGAGGACAACTTCCACTTTGATCGACACAAGGTCTCACTTGTTTTACTGGGAGTGTTGTTTCCTTTTGCTGCTTCATGTGCACCATTTTCACAGGCCTGAAAGCTTCTGGGTTCTCCGGGCTCCACTTCACATTGCTTGGAGTGGGTATGCCACTTGTATGTGCCTTTATACGTGTGGTGGGGAATTGAACCGGAGCTGCTAAGCTTGCAAGGATGTGCCTTTAGCCAGCTCCTCAGACCCAACATTTACACTCTTTTCTTTAAAACATGAAAAATAAAGCATTACTAAAAACTGTGCCGAAGACCCAATATATATTTCTTGCCAAAGACGCAACAGATGATTCTTGAAAGAAGACAAAATACAAGCATGACAATTTGATCTAGTTTATTAATAGCCAGGAAACATCACAGCCACAGTGAGCTGGTCCTTTAGCCAGATAAGACTCTGTTATGAAAAAGAGAAGATAAATGCTGGTGTGGATGCCGAGAATGGGAAACCCGTGCCTTTCCTTTTCAGAACACTAGAAAGCTCCCTGACCTCTACACCTATGGGCATGCTGCCGGCATTAGTACCTCCTGCCTCACCTTTCATTTTCCTCCAAACTAGGAATACTCAGACAACTGTGGGCTCAAAAGTTGTTCCACTATTATATTCTCCACCTTAACACCCTATTGATCACTTTAACAGTACTGATGAAGACTTGAGTTATTACAGAGTTGTGTGCTATTGTTCCTTGTTTTAAAATCTCAGAGAATTATGCGTGTAAAATTGTCAGAGATCACTTCTGATTTGTCGCTATGGTTTTCTGGTGCCAGCAGTGCCCTCTCCAGAGTCTAATAGCTGTAATATTTTTTTAAGTACATTAGAAATAATCAATGAAACCAGGAAAGCCTAGTGCTTTTCTAGCTGAGGTTCCTTATAAAAGAATTTTAATGTTGATTTTGAAAACACTCTCCATTTTTTCACTCTTAAATTCAGTGAATGAGGCCTGGAGAGATGGCTCAGCAGTTAAGCGCTTGCCTAAGGACCCCGGTTCAAGGCTCAATTCCCCAGGACCCACGTTAGCCAGATGCATAAAGGGGCGCACGCATCTGGAGTTCCTTTGCAGTGGCTGGAGGCCCTGGCGTGCCCATGCTCTCTTTCTCTCTCTATCTGCCTCTTTCTCTGTCTGCTACTCTCAAATAAATAAATAAAAAGTAACAAAAAAAAATTCTTTTTAATTCAGTGAATGAGTGTTCTTTCAGCCAAAGTTGAAAAGCTGATTTTTCACAAAAAACTTGAATTAAATTTGCTTCAGTGTCCATGAGAAAAAAATTAGTTAATTTCCTGTTTTAAAATGTATTTTTAGCATGCTCTTGAAATAAATACTTCATGTATCCCAATGGTACTTTCTTCTTTTATAAAATCAGGTAATACTACCCATCTCAAATTATTTTTATTTTTTCCATTATAAAACATGTGTTGAAGCCAGTCTCCCACTCATAATCTCAACAATCTATGTGGATGTGTGAGCCCAACTCAACTGCCTACAAGGACACATATCAAACCTCCCTGAACAAGGATGTCTATTCTTTTGATACAAAAAACAAAGTGGCCTGAATCATGCAGACCAAATATGAGGCATCAGGCAGGGTAACATAGGGTCAACATGAAAATTACATGCATGTACAGGTTCTCCAGATGCCTGAACAGCAGAAAGGAGACAGTCCATGTGTAGAGCTCAGAAGACAAACAAACACATCACCCCATTTCTCACACTGAGAACATCTCGAGGAAATGGACCCTGAGCTTCTACTCTGGAGATGGCACTCTGAATTGGCAATAGATTCAGAAGCAAAAGACCCAGGACATGGAGTTGGTGGAATTCAGACCACCCAGATGGAATCAGGAAGATGTGATCTTCCCTTCTAGAATGGAGAGGCACATGAAATGTGCAGTATGAGTGTCCATTTTCAACCCACTGTCCCCACTCTGGGAATTGGTATTGGGTTGCTATTCCTCAAACTGTATTCTGGTCATCATGTTGATGTAGAGGAAGTTTTCACCAGCTGGAAAAGCAGGGAGCCACACTCAGACTTTCTGTGAAAGAGGGGCTATTCTAAGGGCTCTGATCTCTTGAGGTTCTAATGCATGAGACATCAGCTTTTGTGGGACCAATGCATAAAGCCTTTCTTTGTTCCACCATTTCTTCTAAGCCCTTTGGTGACCTCAGAAACTCAAATCTTTTCTTCCTACAGTTATCATCTATGTCTGTGATCCTGTGTTCCTAAAAGAAGAATTCAGTCCTTGATACCTGTCACTTTCAGAGGCCAGTGAGCAAAGATAACAAATCAACTTAAAACCTATGCTCTATTGAGAAAGCTGGCAATTTGGGATAACAAATGATTCTTCTCTTAGAGATAGCTTATATTTCATCCATAGCTAACAGATTAAATATGGAGGGGAAACCAAAGCAATCACTTCAATTTTTCTAATGCCTCTGACATTGTGCTGTTAATGTAACAGATCAGCATTCTACAAGCACAGACTTTCTAACCATTCAATCACCTGTGTAGAATGTTTAACAGTCATGGATTTTTGTGGGAAGTGTCACACACCTTCTAGGTAGATAAGGGTTTGATCACTGAGCTACACCCCCAGCCTAGATACACCATTTGAATGGATGAACTAGCAAAATGTGTGTGAATAGTGAGTGTCAGTCAAGTCTACAAGAGGCATATGTGCCAGGACTAGAGAGATGCCTCAGTGGTGAAGGTACTTGCCTGCAATGCCTAAAGACCCAGGTTTCATTCCACAGCTCAACATAATCTGTGACTATATAGTGTATATAGTGACTTTGAGGCCTGCCTGAGTTACAGGAGACCCTGTCTCAAAATCAAACACACGAAACCCCTCCCAGAAGAAGAAGTGTGAGAATGTGGCCAGGGCAGCAGAGCGTGAGTGGATTCCATGGCAACTGCACAGGCTTGTGAAGGCTGAGCACACCCCTCTTTGCAGGCAGCTGTTCTCATAACTTTTGGTCATTTGGACCCTTCTACTCCTCCTTATTTTCTTCCATGTAACCATCCTCTTCATCAACTTTTCTTTTTATTAAATTTTATTTATTTTCCATTTTGATATTTTCATCCATATTTATAATGTATTTTATGCCTAGCAAAGACACTGTCTTACCCCTCTCTACCTTTCTTTAACACACTTCTTCATATCTAGATTCCTCATCTTCCTTTCATGCCCTTTTATCCTATTACGTTAAATTAGTTTGTTCCATAATCATGGGTGGAAGGGGATTTAACAATATGAACAACTTACTAGTGGGCACACACTCATGAAAATGACTCCCCTTTCCCAGACCTCACCAGGAGAAATGACCTTCTCTAGGCAGAGTGGGGTCACATGTATCTTTCACCAATTTATGGTCATGTATTGACTGTATTGACAGACTCAATTAGCAGAAAACTAAAGCTGTCATGAATTTATGAGTGTAATGGCTAGGTGTACACAGAAGATAGTGTTTTACAGTCCCCTCCCCATCAGGGGCGAAGCTCTTTGAAACCCCAGAAGTAAGAGAAACAAGGCTTAGGAAGTAGAAAAAACTCACAGGTGTAAGACAGCTTCTCAAATTCACAAGACTGTTCCACAATCTTATATAACCAGTAACAACTTATGGAAAGAGGAACCATTCCAAATGGCCAAGCCTATTTCAAACTATGGAGTTCTCCAGGGAAACAGCTGTTATGTGATGTCACCCTTGTGAGAGTGGGACTTTCAGTGACATAGGTTTTTCAGTCATCAATATTCCTGAAAATAACCCCTCAATATTATAGTCCTCTATATAAGCACAGTAAAGCTACTGGTTAACTACCTTGGATGTGGATTTTTTTTTTTTTTTTGCGTCTGTCATTTGCACCTTATTTGGGGTGAGAAACAATGGTTTGCATCTCTCCAGAAGCTGACAAAATGATATTTTGAATGCACTATAGAAATGTGTTTATTTTTATGGGACACTTCCCAAGACTAAGGAGAAAAGGTGCACCCATTTTCTCCTTTGCAGTTGTTCTCAGGGTGCATGTATTAATAATGTCAGAACACAATGTGGTTGGACAGTATGGTATTCGGGCTGGGGATATAGCTCAGTAGTTAAAAGTACTTGTTTGAAAGCATGGCATTTGTTTTCCTCCCTTTTGTGTAAAGGCCAGACAGCATATTATTAGACCTTGAATGATATTACTTACCTTTCAGGGCCCAATGAGTCTTTGAAATATGTAGTTGTAAAAGTCTCCAATTACATAGTTTAAATATTTTGTAAACTGCAAGGATACAGTGTTCCTGGTAATGGTGGGTAATATGAAAACCAAAAGACGAAACTGTGGACTGGATTTACCTTAGCATCTCCCAATGTAACTAAAGCTCCATGTACTGCAGAAAGGCTTTTACAATAACGATGACAAAACAAACTAAAATTAAGGAATAATTGAAACATTGCACTTTCTTTGAAGCATCTTAAAAAGTTTCATGAACTTTTTAATAACATGTAATCATCATTTGCATTTGTGTATATGAGGCTCAAATTGGATTGGGTTTCTTCTATTTTTATTTGTTATCTGGCAAGTCAAGAATGAACAAATTCTTTAGACACTGAGACTCTCAGTGGTCACTGCTGAAACAATGACAAGTATCAGGAGACAAGCTGGTCTGGTGTGTGGGAGTGGTGGGAATAAACCAGCCATGGGCAGCAGCCACAGTTCAGGTCTGTATGAGTGTTCTGCAGCTGCTGTAACAACATTCTGCAAGCTGGATGGCTCAGGACAGCAGAAGTTTGCCTCCCAGTTACTGCAGGTTTGGATTCGTGGTGCTGGCAGAGCCGAGATTCTGGAAGATGCCAGGGAAGGAACTATTATGGGTCTCTTTCTCAGCTACAGATGATCCCTCGGGCTCTGGGCTTGGCAGCGTAGCCCCCAATCTTCTTTTGGGTTCTCCACACCCTCCTCCTGCAGCTCTTCCTCTGTGTACCTCTGCATCCAAATTTCCCCTTTCCAGAACACTGGTCATAGTGGATTGGTCCCACCCCAAGGATGGTGTTGACTTGATTACCTCTGCAAAGACCCCCATCTTTGAATCATATCACCTACTGAGGTATTTGTGGTTAAGGCTTCAGAATATCTCTTCACCATCTTCTTTATTCTGTTTTATTATACAGGGCTACAAAAGCCCATTTCATGCAAGGCTGTAACATGCTTGGAGCACATTGTCTTTTTACCAGACTATCTTCTCCCTTCCCTGCCTCCACTTCCTATTTGTTCTCTAGGCCTTTACTTTCAGTCATCTATGCATAGATGACTTTGTGTATCTGTTGTGCTTTGAATGTCAAATATGCCCCATAGGTGTGTGTGTTTGAACATTTGGTCCTCAGATGGTGGCATGTTTGAGAAGGTTGTAGAACCCTTAGGAAGCGGAGCTTTGGCAGAGGTGGGTCACTGAGGGTGGGCTTTGAAGTTTTATAGCCTGGTCTCACTTCCCTTTTTTCCTCTAATTCCTGCCTATGGATGGGATGTGACCATGTGCTGCATGCTCCTGTGGGCAGGCCATCTGTTCCTCACCATGATGAATGTGATCTCCTGGAACTGTAAGCCTAAATAAACCATCTCTTCCTTAAACTGCTTCTTGTCAGGTATTTTGTCCCTGCAATGAGTAAAGTATATATACTCTAATAAATATATTACCTATAAAGGCTAGGGCCCACAAATGAGAGAGAACACATGATCTTGTTTTTTAAACTTTTTGGACAAGCTCCATAAATATAAATAATACACCATAGTCATAATCCCTTCCCACCACCCTGCCCTTTCTCCTCCCTTATCCTAGATTCATTCCACTGAATCCTTTCATCTATGTAGTCTTCTATTTGTTTTTGTCAAGGTAGGGTCTTGCTCTAACCCACACTGATCTAGACTTCAGTGTGTACTCTCTGTCTGGCCTCAAACTCACAGTGATCCTCCTACCTCTCTATTTGGAGTGCTGGGATTTAAGGCATATACCACCACACCTGGCTTTCTCTTCTGTGTTTAAAATATTTATTTATTTAAGAGAGAGAGAGAGAAAATGAATGAGAATAGGCGCATGAAGACCTCTTGCCACTATAAATGAACTCCAGAAGCATGTGCCACTTTGTGTGTCCAGCTTTATGTAGGTAATGGGGAATCAAACTCAGGCTGTCAGGCTTTACAAGCCAGTTCCATTAACCACTGAGCTATATCACTAGTTCCAAAGATACTTTTACTCATTTATTTGTGTGTGTGTATGTGTGTGTGTATATGTGTGCGAGAGAGAGAGAGAGAGAGAGAGAGAGAGAGAGAGAGTGTCTTGGTATTTTAAACAAATGCTGGAAACTTGAGTCTCTTCTAGTTGATGTCCTCATTTTTTCCTCCTATTTTCAGGTCTTGCATAAGTAGTGTCAGCCACTGTAAGGTCATGTGTACCATGGCCACTTTCTATCTGGAGAACATTATTGCAAAGCACTCCTCCCCTTCCTTTGGTTCTTACATTCTTTCCACTGCCTCTTCTGCAGTGATTCCTGAGCCTTGGAGGTTGTGATCAACGTGTCTCACTTAGTGCTATGCATTTCTCATACTTCTTTCCCAGTAAAATCTTTGTTTCTTTCTAGGACATGTATTGCCAGTATGATAGGTACAGATAAGATCTGGCTCCATTAGTAATGTGTTTGCCATACTATTTATGAGGACCTGAATTCACACCCTCTGTTCTTGTGTACAGTGTCATCCCCCATGCCTGCATAGCAAGCACTTGGGTATTTGAGACACAAGGAACCCTAGGACTTGCTGGGTAGCTAGACTACCTGAACCAGTGACCTCCCTGTTGAGTGAGAGATTTTGTCTCAAAGAATAAGGTGAACAGTAACTGAGGAACATATCCAAAGTTGGCCTGTGAGCTGGAGAGATATCTCAGTGGTTAAGGTATTTGCCTGTGAAGCCTAAAGACAAGTGTCTGAATCCGTAGTACAAATTAACAAGATGTGGCATGCATCTGGAGTTCCTTTGCAGTGGCCCATTCTCTGTATCTGCCTCTTCCTCTCTTTCATTCTCTCTCACTCTCCCCCCCCCCTTTCTCTCTAAAATAAATTAATGAATTAAATAAATAAGCTTTTACCTGTGGACCTGTGGCCTCTGCAGTCATGTACACACACACGTATACACATAAAGGCTTATGCCTGTGTATGCATTGCAGACACATATACACAAAAAAGAAAATAAACTAAAATTATCAAGTAGATAATAGGGGCTGGAGATATGGCTTAGCAGTTAAGCACTTGCCTGTGAAGCCTAAGGACCGCGGTTCAAGGCTCGGTTCCCCAGGTTCCACGTTAGCCAGATGCACAAGGGGGTGCACGCATCTGGAGTTCGTTTGCAGAGGCTGGAAGCCCTGGCGTGCCCATTCCCTCTCTCTCCCTCTATCTGTCTTTCTCTCTGTGTCTGTCGCTCTCAAATAAATAAATAAAAAATTTTAAAAAATTATCAAATAGATAATAGGGACTGGATAACTGGATCAGTGGTCCAAGGCAGTTGCTTGCAATGCCTCATGGTCTGGGCTGCAGTCCTCAGTACCCATGTAAAACCAGACACAAATTGGTTCCTTTGTTGAGAGTACATCTAAATTGGCAGGAGGCCATGATGCTTGCTCAATCTCAATCTCTCTCTCTCTTTCTCTTCTTCTCTGAAATAAATAAATGAATAAATAAATATATTATTTTTTCAAGGTAATGTCTCTCTGTAGGCCAGGCTGACCTGGAATTCACTATGTAGTCTCAAACTTCCTTTGAATTCACAGCAGTCCTCTTACCTCAGCTTCCTGAGTGCTAGGATTAAAGGTGTGTGCCACCATGCCCCACTAATATATATATAATTATATAATATATATAATAACAACTTCCATTATTATAAAAATATCCCATGGTAGTACCCTCCCTCCCCCCACTTTCCCCTCTGAAACTCCATTCTCCATCATATCCCCTCCCCACAATCAGTCTCCCTTTTATTTTGATGCCATGATCTTTTCCTCCTCTTATGATGGTCTTGTGTAGGTAGTGTCAGGCATGGATAATAAAGCTCATCACTCAGCCATATGACAGTTCATAAATAAGATCATTCAACACAAAATAGTTTCCAATCAGGAAATCTCAAAATTCATTTACATGAAATACATTTGACCATCACAAAAAAATAAATAATGGTACACATGAAGACTCCAAAATATGTTAAAACAAATGGTGTATTTAAATCCAAGAGGTAGATATGATACAAAAATTTGAAATCACCAGAAACAAACTAAATAAAGTAAATGATACAGATTAACCCCTAGTAAAATGTTAAAATGAAGATTATAGATGCAATTCTCTGATAAGCATACTGGAAAGAATATCAAGGAATGTGAAGTAAGTAAATAAATGGAAAAGAGAAATAGAAGCTATTTTCAGGGCTCCCATCCATTAAAGTAAATAGCCAAGGGGAATGGTAATGTATGGTAATCCAAAAGTTAAGAGGCATTGTGGAAAAAAGCTCCATCATCAGACACCTTTTCTTTCTTTTTTCTTTCTTTTTTTTTTTTAATGAACCAAATGAAAACATGTTCTTTAATAATTTTAAAACAGACTCATTAAGATGGATGCTAGAACATTCTGGGCACAACGAGAAGATACAACCAAATAATCATCATGTAACATAAAAAAAAAAAAATAGCATGTTCCAGGAGTGGTGGTGTACACCTTTAATCCTCGTACTTGGGAGGCAGAGGTAGAAGGATCTCCATGATTCAAGGGCATCCAGAGACTAAAGAGTGACTACATAGGTCAGCTTGGGCTACAGTGAAAAGCTACCTTGAAAACCCAAAAATAAGAATAATAACAACAGCATGTGTTAAACGAGGGGACATACAAACAAAATGTAATAAATGAAACTTAACTTTAATAGGTAAATCTACATTTATGCATAACTGAAAATTAATTTGAAATTTAAAGTATCTACAAATATAAAGAGATTTGACAAAAATATGGATCAAAATAATAAACTAGGGAAAATATTCAAAATGTTAAATAAGCTGACAAACACAACGTTTTACTTTAATAATTCATGTTTCTCAATCAGATTGTAACAAAAAATAGAAATTAAGTATTTTGTATGCTATATTTGGCAACTAATACATTAACAAAATTGTATAAATTAAAACGAGTTGTATAAATTTTTAGCAAAAATAATATGCATACAGACATTAAATTCCTAAGTATTCCACACCCTTAGGCTGGGGGTGGGTAGAAGGCACAGTAGTTGCAGCATGTGTATGGCATCCCTGAGAAGTTATTCCCCCAAAAGAAAAAAAGACACTACGTATCTTTCATATTTTCATTACAAACCCCAAAATGTTTCATTTATCACTCCTTCTAACTTAGTTATTAATAATTTACTACTAGTTATCCAAAAAATAAGTTCAGATAAGAAACTACATATTGGGGCTGGAGAGATGGCTTAGCGGTTAAGCGCTTGCCTGTGAAGCCTAAGGACCCCGGTTCGAGGCTCGGTTCCCCAGGACCCACGTTAGCCAGATGCACAAGGGGGCGCACGCGTCTGGAGTTTGTTTGCAGTGGCTGGAAGCCCTGGCGCGCCCATTCTCTCTCTCTCTATCTGCCGCTTTCTCTCTCTGTCTGTCACTCTCAAATAAATAAATAAAAGTCAAAATAAATTAAAAAAAAAAACTACATATTGAAAAATTACAACTGTTGGGTAAATACAACAAAGAAATAAACTAAACGCAAACTAAATAAGATGCCACGGAGTGCTATGCAAATAAGTTCCCTAAAGGCACATTAAGTTGAAGGCTTGGGTCCCAAGGATGAGTGATCAGGGATGGGGCTTTAGAAAAGCAGCTAGATCAAGATGGCTTGGACTTCATTAAAGCATTAATACACGGATGGATTCATAATTCATTCAAAATGGGAGGTCTCATCTCAGACTCAGCAATGAGACAAGAACATATGGACTGAAATTGCTAAAACTCTGAGCTAATATCTTTCTTCAAGTTACTTTCTCAGGTATCTTGTCACAGTCAATAGTACCTAAGCAAAAAGGGAACTAGTGACAAATCTCTGGAATTTCACTTCCTCCTCCTCAGCTAGGCTACTCACAGCCCTGGAAAACTTTATCCGGTGCCAGCAGCTCTCCTTGGCAGCCATCTCAGAGCGTTCATCTCCATTGAGTCTCCAGTGCAACCAGTGGTTCATTCTCATAGCTCCATTGGGTCTCCATGCAGGTAATCCAACAAGCCTACTTCACATTGTCCATGGCCATTTCCAAAATACAAATCCATTGGAATGGCCTAAGTGAGGTCAGGGGAAGAGATTGAATAAAGGTAGGGAGGGGAGGGGGGTCATCAAAATCTAGAAGGATATGAATATGGAAACCTACTTTTTTAGACAGTGGTGCATCCGGAAGCCATAGATGGCCACTAGAAATTTTTCAGAGTGATGGTCAGCGAGGTCCCTGATGCCTCCAAAACATTACAGGCCATTACTGGGGCTCTTGGTTTCCCACCAGGAATAGATATTGCTGAAGACTTCACATATGTGGTTTGTAAGGTCACTGAGAAATCTTGCTGGAGCTGAGCTGAAAACCTCCTTCCTGTAGATCAGCTGATAGAAAGGTGGAAAAAGCTACACTGCATGCAGCTCCATGGAAGAGAGAAGTCATCAGTGGATATAAACACCAGTGGACTCTGCAAGTCTTAAGTTGGGTCAGTGAGGCAAAATGAGTCAATGGGTGCAATAGTGGCATGTCTGTTATGGGGAAACCAACTGCTGTCTAAGTGGACTGGAGGCCTACTCCATGGGAGGGAATACATACCCGATACTGAAAACCTATGACAGGGAAAGTCAGGAGCCCTAGGGATATACCACCTGCTGATGTCTGACTAAATGTATATACTATGCTCACTAAATGCTACTCTCACTTTTGGTTAGAGAAGCTTCTCTTTTCAGATGGTAGTGACCTCTGGGATGACTCAAAAGGCAACATTGCTGAGAAGTGACAGAGGAGTGCTTAGCACTGAAACATCTCTATTACACCTTCCAAGGCTCAGGCTCCATTGCAGAAGAGGTGATGGGAAGAATGTAAGGCCAAAGGAAGTGTAGGACTCCTTACATCATGCTCTTCCAGACACAAAATGGCCTGGATATTCATGACCTCACAATACCTGGCACTACCTAAACATGACCATCATAATAGGAGGAAAAGAGGGTGATATAAAAATAAAAGGGAGACTGGTTGAGAGGGGGAAGGGATGTTATGGAGAATGGAGTTGTGAAGGGGAAAATGGGGGGCAGGGAATTATCATGGTTTATTATCTATAATTATGGAAGTTGTCAATAATAAAAAAATGTAAAAATAGATATCCATGTTGGTAAATTCAATGAGCCTCTCTTTTCTGCATTTGTTATACTTCATAGTACCATAGGCTGCCAGTTTGCCAATCTGGGGAGGAGTAAAGCTGACTAAAGAGCAGGATAATCCTGCAGCACTCACACTCCTTCGAAAGACTATATTCTTCCTGTTGTCCCAATGCAGGTAAATTGGCCCCATGTCAGTGGTTATAATCTCTCAAACAATTGCAGCTGAATGGGCAGAAATTTTGGGCCAAAGGTTTCATTTTTTCTGTGCCATATCTCCCTGCTTACACCAGTCCATTTCTACAAAACGCAATGCTGCACAAGTTCTCATGGCACAGGCATAACAAACAGCAAGCCTCTCCCACGACTGTTCTAACCCAGCCCAGGCAAAGCTCTTTCTCACCCTCATAAGCCAAATCACTCAGTCCAGAGTTCTTACTACATTCAGGTCTTTCAACTCTGACCAGAATGTTCCATAAAACCGCACTTACAGGGCTGGAGAGATGGCTTAGCGGTTAAACGCTTGCCTGTGAAGCCTAAGGACCCCGGTTCGAGGCTCAGTTCCCCAGGTCCCACGTTAGCCAGATGCACAAGGGGGCGCACACGTCTGGAGTTCGTTTGCAGAGGCTGGAAGCCCTGGCGTGCCCATTCTCTCTCTGTCTCCCTCTATCTGTCTTTCTCTCTGTGTCAGTCGCTCTCAAATAAATAAATAAATAAATTTTAAAAAAAACTGCACTTACAGCACTGCAAGGCGTCTCTTAGTGCAAGATTTCAAATACTTCCACATTGCTCTCATTAAGATAATTCTTAGGGCAGGAAACATATTTTAAGTATCAGTATCTCTATAAGCAATAAACTTAATATACCAGAAATGAGACAATTAAGTGAAACTTTGATTGAGACTGATTATACATAGCTCAAGAATAAAATAAAACTTGGTCATTGTTAAATTAACCAAGCCTGATTCTAACATTCACTAGAGACAATATGACAGACGGAAAGTAATTTTTTTTTAACCATTGAACAATTTTAAAGCTTAACTAAAGAAATATTGCCCCAGCCAGCGGGGAGTTGAACAAGGACCTGAGGGGAAGTTAACCTGAATGGGAGAAGGCAAACACACAAGAAGGAAACCATGCTAGGTGTTTGTCAAGCCCTCGAGATTTATTCAGGCAGATATGGCTTATATATAGAAGATAGAACTTTTTTGAAAATGTTTACATGCCGAAGGTCAGTTTCACCAGGGTGTTAATCCAACTATCAGGCACCCACTCAGCCTAGGCTGTATGCTAAACAATGCTTTAGGATCAAAAGAGTAAGAGTCTAGAGATCACCCTTAGCTCCCAAGGTCAAAGAGCAGCTGCAGCTCCTGACAAAATATTACAATAAGTCACTTTTTGTAAGAGTTAGATTATAGCCTCAGTGATAATGGTAAGGAAAGTGTAAGAGAAAAGCTATAGAGAACATGGGGCTTTATGTCTACAGACAAGACGGTTTTATTGAGAGAAAACAGTGAGGGACCTCAGCTTTCCAGTGGGATGAAGGCACTGAGCCAGGCTAGGGTGCAAGTTTATAAGTAGAATCTTAAGGAAAAGCAAGGCTGTACTAGGTGCAATTGGTAAGAAAAACTTACAGCTGTTTGTGTCTTCAGTCAGGAATGTCTAAAGGATACTCATATGGTCCCTGATCCCTCAAGGCCATCTAGGCTGATAGAGAGTACATCAATCAGGAAAGGTGTCAAACTTAATGGGGCTGAGTGCCTCTGTTGTTTCTTTTATTGCCCTGATCCTTGGGGATAGCCATTAACTCTTTAGTTCCTTTTTGGTTTTCAGGGTAGGCCATTGACACTTCAATAATCCTCTAGGAAAACCAGCATGAACAAGACAAGAACCACCTTAAAATTACAGTTTTATCCAAGAATAACAATGTATGCTTATTGAGAGCTAAACGTGGAATAAAATTACAATATTCTAATATCCTAACATCTGGAAAAGTCTGATATTAATAAAAAGTAGAGTTTACATATTTAAGGCACATGAGGCTACAGAGAGTAAACTATGAACAAAAGATCTGCTGACAGAATGTAAAATACACAAGAAATCTATATATCTAGTAAGATTTTCTGGCTTAAATATGAAGATGTGAAAATTTTTAAACTTATCAGAATTCGGATGCCTTTATATACATACATTTTTGAGGAGGTTTAGTACTCTTAAAAGCTAAATAAAATGTCTATTCAATCTATAAGTCAGTTTTTGAAATTACTTTAGTTATATTGAATATGCCCAAAGAATAGAGGAACTGTATTAAACTGTCATAATCTACTAAAAAAGGAGACAAGTCTCATGAAAAAGAGAGGGACTGAGCATGTTAGGGCCACTTGCCACTGTAAATGATTTTCAAGACAATTTTCAAATGTATGTTCCATTATGTGCATTTGGTTTTGCAAATAAGCACCTTTAGTTGCTGAGTCAATAAGAATTATTTTTAATCTCTTCTAAATCAATTTTATAGCACTATATTGAATTCCAGAGATACACAAAATTTTATGACACAATCTATTGTGAGACCAAATATAACCATTTTTATAAAAAGGCCCAGGCCTGACTTAGATAGAGAACTAGCCGGCCAATGTGCTGACCTTTTGCTTCTGTAAACTTTGCTTGCTTAATTGCTGCCTTTCCCCCCTAAAGTTTCTGAGGAAGCTCCACTTCAAGGACATTGCAGAAAATCTCCACTGGAGGTGGGGGGGGGCTGCTTAGATAAGAAACTGAGGAATCTCCACTTCAAGGACAATGGAGATGACTTCATCTGCCTGGAGTGCCCCTAGCTCCTGCCCCCAACTTTGCCAGCTGAAACCCCAAGTCAATCAGACCTTTTTAAAACAACCAATCATGTATCTATCCCCTACTTCTTTGTTCAAATTACTGTATGAACCCCTTCCCCCAAAAGAAAGGGGCTCTCTCCCTCACTACCCCTGTGCCAGACTGTGGGGATGAAGCCCAGGCCTTGGCTTGCAATAAAGAATCTTGTTGCTTTTGCATTCGAGTGTCTCAGCTTCTGTGGTGGTTCTCTGGGTGACTCCTGGGTGACTGGGGGACTTGGCTCTTGGTCAGGGGTCTTGGCACAACACTATAACTATTCAAACGTGAACCAACTTTATAATTCTGTCTGTGGTACCTTGGTAAACTAGTTCAGTAAGAATGTAAGTTAAAATTAAAGTATTAAGACTGACTGTTGGAGGAATGGAGGCATTACATCTTAAAATCACAACATAACAGTGTTTTTTTTATTATTACTTTTTACTGTTCACCATGAAGTAAATAGTTTTTAAGTGCGTGGGATATAAATACTGTTTAATGTTTCAAATGTGGTCTATTTGCCTTCTAAAATGGGGGGGGGGTAAAGAATAAATAGTTTCTTTGTGAGAGTTTTTTCTTTGAGGCAGGTTTTTAGATATAATAAACTTGGGAGGGAATTAAATATTAAGTCAAATTTATCTTTAAGACATACTTAAAAGAGGAAACTAATTAACTTAGTTAGGTACTCTTAAAATGAAATGTGTGTGTGTGTGTGTGTGCGCACGCGCGTGTCTTTCATGGCCATTATTATAAATTCAGTTTTTCATGACCATTATTATAAATTCAGTCTTTCATGACCATTATTATAACCAGTTTAACATCAATGAGTTAAAGTTAACTTTACAACCTGAATACCATAGCAACCTGAGACCAACCAGGGTCATACTTTGCTAATCTGGTGTAAGACCTAGGTTAAGTCATTTTATGTCTCAAGAAGTCTGCAATCCGATTAAGTACTTTGTCTTTAACTTGTTTTAGCTTACTCATATCTTCATCTACATACTTTTACCTTACAATCCATGTGACCACTATGTAACAATCTTTTTCATCAAACATTTAACATTCAACATATAAAGTTTTCTCTCCAGTTTATATTTTTCAGTCAGTTCTTGTCATACTTACCAACAAAAACTTTTATTGTTTTAACCAAAACACTTTTAATATGACCATTTTTCCTCAAAAGGCCTTGTGAAATAACTTTTTAAAAGAGTAGATCAGATTTGACTTGTGTTATTTGCCCAGAACAAACATATAGAACTTTGCTTCATATAACTTTCTGGAAACACATTTCTAAAAATATGAGGGCTGGAGAGATGGCTTAGCGGTTAAGCACTTGCCTGTTAAGCCTAAGGACCCCGGTTCGAGGCTCGGTTCCCCAGGTACCACGTTAGCCAGATGCACAAGGGGGCGCATGCATCTGGAGTTCGTTTGCAGAGGCTGGAAGCCCTGGTGCGTCCATTCTCTCTGTCTCCCTCTATCTGTCTTTCTCTCTGTGTCTGTTGCTCTCAAATAAATAAATTAAAAAAAAAAAACAAATAAAAATATGAAAGCACATTTAAACATTATTAGAAGTTTTAGAATTTTTTTTTACAAATTTAGTATTGAGTACTTTTAAATTTAAACATAAATCTTGAGGCTATTGTCTGTTAGCAGTTCCATATAAGCATAGAAAGAAAAAGTAAAGATAAAACAGTTACAAAGTTCTTATAAGAAGTCCCAATAGCAAGTTGGCATTCATTCATCATCATGCTGGGGCCAGGATCCTGAGATTCCCTGTGCTTGCAGTTCCTTGGCTCTGCAAGGCAGGCAAGGTAAGAAAGACCCCCCCCCCCCGAATTCCAGGGATTGATTTGATCTTCCCTCAGTGGTATAAAGCAGCTTTTCAAACCTCTCAATTTACAACACTTTAAGAGTAGGAGAATCTTGAGCTGGGCGTGGTGGCCCACGCCTTTAATCCTAGCACTCGGGAGGCAGAGGAAGGAGGATTGCCATGAGTTCAAGGTCACCCTGAGATGACAGAGTTAATTCCAGGTCAGCCTGGACCAGAGTGAGACCCTACCTCGGAAAAAAAAAAAAAGAGTAGGAGAATCTTGCATTCTTTTTTCTATGATATTAATTACTTTTAGTGTTCCTTCTAGGGGACACTCAACAGTAAAAATTGGGTATGCTGTCTAGTAGAGTGGGCTTCATGGAAAACATCCCCACAGTGAAATGGCACTGCTCAGAACAGAAATCATTCTGCAACCTTAGGGCTGTAAACCACATGCATGTTCACACACACACACACACACACACACACATTCATTTTAAGTGCACTTTTCATATAGATTCTAGACGACCATTTCTCCTTCATATATTCATTCATTTATTCAGAAGTTATGCATTTCCATTTGTTTTTACAAATCCAGAGATTAAAATCAAACCTTATAATCAGGCAGGGTGTCAGAAGAGGCTGAGGGAGCTGGAGAAACCGGAGGAGCTGTTGGGGCGAGGTCCTCTATGGTGTCAAAGTCAAAAGCAGAGGGTGAAGATTAGTATGGGAGAGGGGGTGAGTGAGAGTGTATTTCTAAGACTTTGGTTAGGACCTGATGAGAATGGCAGGTAGAGCAGAGAGAAGGCCTTTCATACAAAGCGAAAAATAGGGTACTGTGGACCATTTGCCTGTGTGTTGGCAGAAGTTTGTTATAAATCAGTGCGAGTTTGGAAATCACAAGTATCATTTTCAGGACATTTGGACATATTGTCCAGCTTATGGATGTGGCCAGGCAGATTTGCAGAGAAAGATAAGTTGTAGCAAGGACACAAGGAAAGAGCCAAACAAGAGTGAGAGAAAACTAATGCAGAGCTTAAGCTGGGTTTGCACAGAGCACCAATATGACTCCCTGGCCTGTTAGGATGCATGGAGCCTGGATTTGCCACCTGGGCAGAGGCCATACAGGCTGCAATTGTCAGATGTTAAGCTTGTTAGAGGGCAAGGAGGGAGACTGTGCTCTGAAGGACTCAGGAACCAAATGGATGCCATGACAGGCTTCAGAGTCCTCAGTAGGCCTAAGTTTCTGTTTCCCAGCAAGATCTAAGGGTGGGTTTAACAGTTACTGGAAACTGATTATGCCATAAGATAAGTTCAATTCCCCTAGCTCCAGCCCGCTGACCTTGCTGTAAGGGTAGGCTTAACAGTTAAACCGATTATCCCATACATTCCTGAAGTCATGAGACTTTCCTGTGGTCATAAAATAAGCTCAAATCCTCTAGCTCCAGCCCGCCAATTTTGCCCGCCCAAATCCTAAGCCAACCAGAAGAGTACACTGTTTAAATCAGCCAATCATGTACCATCCACTTCTTCTATGTTCAAATCCATGTACCCATCCCCTACAAAAACCCTCCCCTCCCCCTACTCTGGGCTTTTGTATGGAATCACTGCATTGGTTCCAAGAGCCCGAATGAAAGCTCCTTGTCCTTGCATAAGTGTTTTCCTCTCCTTGGTGGTCACTGGGGGTGTGAGAACTGGGCATAACGTGCTCCTGATGGCAAAAGCTGCTGGCAGTAGAGCTCAGGAGGGAGAGGAAGAGGAGGGAGGGATATGGGTGTCCCAAGATAGTGCATGTGAACCAAAAGGTGCCACTTAAGGTATGGTAGACCAGAGGGGGGAGGAGAGAGAGAGAGAGAGAGAGAGAGAGTCCCGAGGACACCCGAGGTATCCAAAGTGCATTTTTCTGGAGACCTGGGGTTGGGGCCTAGTGGCTGAAGGCTGTAGCCTGGCATGCCGGCCAGGTTTCCAAGAGGAGGGGTGAACACCCAGTCAGGCTAATCCAAGAGAGAGGGACACTTGCTGAGAAGGAGGGTGGAGATGACCGAGAAAAGAACAGTGAGGCAGGAATCGTGGTGGGTGTGAGAGCGTGTATCAGGCAGAGATGGTCTGAGGCCTTCAGAGGGTCGGATGGCAGCTCAGAGGTCCAGTCAGAGAAAAGGAGTTGTGGCTGCCTTAGAGAGCAATCAGAAGCCTTCCTGTGTAAGTCAAGCACCACATGTGAGGTTCAGGAGTGACCAAGGACCACGGAGACCACTCTGAGGCAAAGATGGAAGTTTCTATTGGTGGAAAAACATGAGCTGCCAGGACTGACTCTCAAGAGTGGAGCAGTTTGGGCCGGGCGTGGTGGCGCACGCCTTTAATCCCAGCACTTGGGAGGCAGAGGTAGGAGGATCGCCATGAGTTCGAGGCCACCCTGAGACTACATAGTGAATTCCAAGTCAGCCTGGGCTAGAGTGAGACCCTACCTCCAAAAACCAAAAATAAATAAATAAATAAATAAATAAATAAATAAATAAATAAATAAATAACAGAGTGGAGCAGTCGGCTTGGGGTTACAGATAGGGGCTTTATATGCTCTTCAGTTGGGGGAAGGTGAGGAAGGGAAGGAATTTTCTTGTTGGGGCAGTAAATGTCTGTTCTTTATATGAGCCATAGTGTGAGACCAGATGTGCCCCGGTGAGAGATAAGGGGGCTGTATATCTATACCTGGAAAGTTGTTAGAGAGGGGAGGGATAATGGCTGGACAATTTCTTGAGGCATGTGGATGAATCACTTCACCCTCCTGCTGTAACTCCATTTGTCCTGACCTAACATGCATGATATGGATAAAGGATGGTACTTTTACATTTAGGTACAGATTAGTTAACTATGGAGATAAATGCAACCTATGCCAAACTTTTCACAGGTACTCCCGAGGTTGTATTACTTCTAAAAATATTTCAAGGCTGTGAATCCAGTTGCAGTTGTTTTAGGGGATTTCTTCCCATTTCAAAGCTCAGGCTGATTGCTTAAAACAGTAGTTGTGAAAATTCATAGAAGTAGAAAGGAGAGATTGTCATAATTTTCCCAGTTAAACTACACTTGATCTTAGCCAAAAAGCCCTGAAGCAATGGTTCTTTTCCCATTTGTGAAATATATTTCTATGTAATTCCTAAGCTGATATGAGATTAAGGGCAAAATTTGCATTGGCAATTGTGTTGCTCATAGAAGGTTTGCCTTAAAATAACATTTATTGTAGGATTTTTTTCTTTAAGCCATGGTGTCCTATAACCCAGGCTGGCATGGAACTGCTGATTTTCTTATCTCAACCTCCCAAATGCTGAGGTCACAGCAGTGAAATAGCCCTTGTGGCCTAGGAGTTTGCCCCTGGTTCCAGGCCATGTACTGTCACTCAGCGCCCGAGGGGGCGGGACTTGGGGCGCCGTCCAATGGGACACACGTTCCTCCAGGACAGGGCCGGGGGCGCGCCTGCGCAGTGGGGCCTTTGTGTGGCGCGCTGGCCGTCCGCCTCCTGGGCGTGCGCGCGGTCGCCTCCTCCTCGGGAGTTTGGGGCGTTTCGGTCGCGGACTGTGGCCGGGCCGCGGAGCGTCGGGGCAGGAGGAGGGAGCCCGGAGGCCGGGAATGGTGAGTGCGCCGTCGGACCCAGGGCAGGAGCCTGCACGCGGCAGATCCCGGGCGGCCGGGCTCCTCGTCCGCTTCCGAGCCCCCGGCCCCGGTTCTCCGCTGGGGCCGCCCTGCGCTCCTCCGCCCGGCGCGGCGCTGCGGTGCGGGCCGAGCGGCGCCTTCTCCGTCCGTGCGGAGCCCGCAGCCCGTGCGGCGCCCTGGGCGTGGAGCGTGCGGGGTTCGCCCCAGGGAGGGAGGCGTTCACCCCAGCCGCAGCCCGTGTGCGCCCAGCTGAGGCCCGCGGGCGAGCGGCTGCTGCCGGGGCCCTGGGGCCGGCGGGGTCCGAGTGCGGGCGGCGTGCTCCCGGAACCGGGGCCCTCTCCCCGCCCGGAACGCCGCCCGCGTGCAGCGCTCGTCGGGCGCCTCTGTCTGCCTGGAGTGTGTGCGGCCTCGAGCCGAGGGGGAGGTGGTCACCCCGCGCCGCAGCTCGTGGCTGCGCAGCCCGCAGCCCACCGGCCTGCAGCCGCTGCGGGTGCCCTGGGTCCACATTCATGGATCCCGGGGGCACTGGGGCATGGAGCAGCCAGAAAGGGTGGTTTGGCAGGTGCCCTACTGCTGGATGAGTTAAGAGGACTTTCCTCAGCTAGGTGGATGGTGGCTTGTGTAGTCTGGTTCTCTGTGGGTGTGCCACCATTATACGCCTTGGGTTTTTTGAACTGTGTCGCCCTGTCCCCAGGGATTCAGCAGCGAACCTCACAGTTTCATGTCACCTTCAGAGTTCTCCCTGAGCCTCTGGTTCAGAATCTGTAGTTGTCTATCACTTAATCTCTGATCTCTCTTTCTCTGGATCTCTGTGATTATCTCACTGACTGTGGGGCTGTTGGTCTCTTGGCCTTGGTCTCTGTAATTACTGGCTCATGTTTTTCTAGTGTATCTGGGTTTCTCACTTCATTTTCCCCATGACACACTTACTTGAGGCACTAGGGTCACTTGCCCCGGGATTGGTAGTCAGATATTTCGTACTTTCTTACTGGGTCAGATTATTTAGGCAGCTCCCCTTTCAGCTAAGTCCCCGTGTGTGTATGGGAAGGCCTGGCTGGTGAGAACAGGTCCAGCTGGCTTGGGACATGGTTCAGAAACACAGGAGCAGGGGAGACAGGGCAGAAACAGTCTACTTCCGTCTTCTCCCTGGAATACAGGCCTAAACCTTGGGGCTCTCCTGATTTTCCTTGTGGACAAGGCTGCTGCTGGAGTTGAGTGCTTTTCACTGAGTGACCGAGGTCACAACGAAAGGCTTTGGATCCTCAGGGGCAGAGGCATGAGGCATGGACCCCAGTCCTGCCCACGGGCAGTCTGACCTCCAGTGCTACTTAGGCTCTCTGTCTGTGTCTATTTTTTTCCTCCCTCCTTTCCCTGTTTTCCTTTTCTTTTCCCTTTTCCTTTTCCAGACAGTGTCTCATTTTACAGTCAACATGGAGCTGGAACTCACTGTGTAGCTCAGACTTGCCTGAAGCTTGCAACAATACTCTGCCTTCTGCTTTCCAAATACTGAGATGTGTGCACACGAGCCACCAACTTCCAGCTACCTGTCCCTTTATGATCCTCATATTTGTCTCTGTCTCTCTGTCCTCTGTGGTGTGTCTCTAAGACAGCGAACATCACTGTGGAGCCCTGGTTTGAGGTTTATTTTATTTATTTATTTGTTTATTGGTTTTGATCCATCCCAGGTGGTTAACACTGGATGCAGTGTACCAGGAGCAGCCGTGCCCAGAGTTCTCACCCCTTCCTGACTCTTCCTCTCTGCATGTCCCCCATCAGTTCCCTGTAATGGTGAAACAGGGGAGGGGGGCAAGACCTGGGTTCAGTCTCAGTTCCCAAAGGTATCTGTGTGTAGATTTGTTATCCCAGCCACTCAGGAGCCTAAGGCAGGAGGTAGAACCACAAGTTTCAGACCTATCTGCTCTGCAGAGGTTTTTCAAGGGTGAAGTGGCTACCTAGGGAAACTCTTTCTTTTTTTTTTTTTTTTGGTTTTTCGAGGTAGGGTCTCACTCTGGCCCAGACTGACCTGGAATTCACTATGGAGTCTCAGGGTGGCCTTGAACTCATGGCGATCCTCCTACCTCTGCCTCCCGAGTGCTGGGATTAAAGGCGTGCGCCACCATGCCCGGCTCGGGAAACTCTTTCTTAAATAAACAAAAACCAAGTGTTTAAATTTCAGTGGTAGTTCATGTGCCTAGCGTGACTTGTGCCTTAAGTTCATTCCCAGGCATCACTCAGAGGCACCTCAGAGAAGCCAGTTTTTGCTGTTGGTGCAGTTTTTTTTTCAATTACTCCATGCTGGACAGTGCAGTATGGCTTCAGTGTGGTATGAGTGAAAAAAAAATTTTGTTCTGTGGAGACTAGACCTTCTTTTCTGTCTACCAGCCCTTCCCCTGGGATCATAAAACCTAGAACAGTGGCATATAGAGCTTAGCCTTCTGTACAGGAAAGGAAGCTGTTGCCAGGGCTTGGGAATTTCATGGGATTGTCCCTCATTGCCTGCTACCATGGGACACAGGGGCCAGTGGCTGTGCTTTCAGTAAGTACAGAGTTTAGAAGCTGTGGGAGAAGCACAACTTTCTGCTGTTCCCCAATCAGTGAGGATGGATGAAAGACTAGAGGGTCTGTGGAGGGAGGATTTGTATGGGGAAGACAGACCTCATAGACGTGAAGGAAGAAGACATAGTCTGGAAGAGACAGAGTGGATGTGAGGGAGGAGACTTCAGGAAAGGTTGTGAGGGGAGATGAGATTTGGAGGGGTTTTTAGATTGGAGGCCTGTTCTTAGGGCTAGGGGAGTTTTAAGATCTGAAGGGTGAAGTCATGGTAAAAGAAAAGAATAAGGGAACAATAATGGGTAAAATTAAGAGGACATGGGAAGGGAAAGGAGCCCTTCACTCTGGGGTCTGCTTAATGTCTGTTGTGAGCTGAAAGTGAAACTTGGAGCATAGTTAGCGATATCGTCTGTGGTTACCTACTTACTTAGAATGTTCCTTCTATATACTTAAAACAATAATGTTACAGTAATACTGATTTCTGATTAAAGCCAAAGCAGATATGATCTTGATATCTGGCCTGATTAATTTTCAGATGGAAATTTTAATTTTCCTGTGAAACTTTGCTGCAGTGGGATCAAGAGAGGACCCTAGGATATGGACATGGTGAGTTTCTGCCTGGCTTTGTAAGACAAGGGAGAGAGACAGTAACACTATGCAACCATGTAACACTGTTCACTAGTTTCCTGTTGTCTGTGTCCCTTGGGTCCTGGGGGTTTTCCCCCAGGACTCCTAGACCCCTCACCTCCTGGAACTCTCATATCTGATTTCTAGGCTATTGCATTTGGAAGTTACTCACCCTGCTGTTGAGATGTTATGTGTCCACAGGTATGGTTTAGACGTCAGGGACATGTATAGGAAGGCTTTAGTGTGGCAGGATGGCACTGGCATCTGTGGTATTACTGATCTGGGTGCAAAGGAGCTTGGGCCTCATGTCCATGGTTTGGGGCAAGATGTAGGGTCTGGTCATGGTGTGTAGGAGATGGAGACTGTAGCAGTAGTGTGGGTGGTTTGGAAAGTTGGTTTCTCCAGGTATCCTGTCAGCACCTGAACAGAAGAAACTTTAATCATCCTGCCTGATTCTCACTACTGTATTGTTTCTTCTTCTTCTTCTTCTTCTTCTTCTTTTTTTTTTTCCTGAGGTAGCATCTCACTCTAGCTCAGCCTGACCTGGAATTCACTATGTAATGTCAGGGTGGCTTTGAACTCACAGTGATCCTCCTACTTCTACCTCCTGAGTGCTGAGATTAAAAGTGCACCACTATGCCCAGCGTAGTACTGTATTGTTATTTTTAATTTTTTTTTGGTTTTAGGAGGTAAGGTCTCACTGTAGCCCAGGCTGACTTGGAATTCACTTTGTTTTTTCAGGGTGGCCTTGAACTCACGGTGATCCTCCTACGTCTGCCTCCTGAGTGCTGGGGTAAAGGCGTGTGACACCATACCCAGCCTTAGTATTGTATTCTTTTTTTTTTTTTTTCTGATCAAGGCTGGGCTTTACTCGGGCAAACATCGCTTATATATAGAAGATAGAACTTTTTTGACAATGCTTACATGCCTAAGGTCAGCTGTATTCTTAATGAAGCCTTTCCTTCAGGTCCTGAGGTCACTAGATCATAGGCTGAAATCAGGATTCCCCTGTCCTGGGTGGATGATCTTTATTAGGCATTTTCCTTTCTGAGCTATTTATGCATGTGTCTGTGTGTTGTTGTGGTCTGAGGAGGGACTCTGTCTAGCATGGACAATTACATTAGATTGCAGGATCCCAGGAGCAGCTGTGTGCAGAACCTTCACCCCTTCCTATCTCTTTCCCACAGTATCTGTATGTCCTCTTCAGTGCCTTGTTAATGTAAAATGGGGGAGGGACTATAACTTGTTTCAAATCTTGTATCACTCAAATCTCGTGTTTTTTTTTTACCTGTTGCAGTCATATTTGCACTGTTGGCAGAAATCACTTGACCAAGAGCAGCTTATGGGGAAAAATAGGTTTATTTTGGCTTACAGACTTGAGGGGAACCTCCATAATGGCAGGGGAAAATGATGGCAGCAGCAGAAGGTGGACATCACCTCCTGGCCAACATTAGGTGGGCAACAGGAACAGGAGAGTGTGCCAAACACTGACAAGGGGAAACTGGCTATAATATTCATAAGCCCGCCCCCAAGAATACACTGCCTCTAAGAGGCGTATATTTCCAAATTTCCATCAGTGGGAACCTAACACTTAGAACACCTAAGTTTAAGGGGAACACCTGAATCAAACCTCCACAATAGTCCTGTTTTGTTTGTTAATGAAGAGCCTCAAGTAGGAGGAATTTAATCTTTTTCTCTTCCTTATAGAGTGATAGGGAAATATCAACATATTCAAACTCACAATTCATGGGATAGTTGGACAGGAATGCTGTATTGACAGTATTTAGGGGAAGAAAGGGATCCAGCCAGATAGGGACAGTGTTGTGGGGGAAGGGAGTGGAGAATGAAGTATAATGTCACATGCCACATATATGTGTGGCAATTTAATATCTTTACCAATTTGATCAGATCAGGAATTAAGAAACACCCCCCCCTTTTTTTTTTTTGGTTTTGTTTTTCGAGGTAGGGTTTCACTGTAGCCCAGGCTGACCTGGAATTCACTATGTAGTTTCAGGGTAGCCTTGAACTCACAGTGATCCTCCTATTTTTGCCTCCCAAGTGCTGGGATTAAAGGAGTGTACCACCATAACTGGCTAAGAAACACACTTTTGGGTGTCCCTTAGAGTGATCAGCCCTTCAAGTGACAGACTGTATAAAAGGAAGCTCCAGGAAATCAGGGCCTCTGGCCTGGCTGCCTTTGCTACTCACTGGTGCATGCTTCCACCCTATTGCTGCTGTCATTCATGGACATTGCACCCGGCTTCTTCAGCCTTCCAACATGGACTGAAGACCAGCAGTTCCCAGGAGTGCTCCAGACCTCCAGCACCACCTCAGGACTCCTGAAGCATCCAGTGTCTCACTGAGCAGTCACAGAGTTCCCAGGTTCCCAGCCTGCAGGCAGTCATTGTTGGACTTCCCAGCTCATAGCCTGTAAGCCAATTTAACAAATCCCCCTTATAATTATATTCATTGTATCTATTCTCTTCTTCTACTGAACTCTGTCCAATACTGATAGTGGTACCAGGAGTGGTGCTAGAGAAAAGGAGTTGTAAGGATGAGTTTCCCAAGTGGTTCAGTGTTAACTGTATGTGGCTGTCCAACTGTAATGCTCCTGTAAGGCTCAGCTTGCTAACCCACTGTCCTGCAGACACCTACCCTCTTTTGTCTCTCCATCTCTGTCACTGTCTGTGTCTTCAATACTCTTGCATTGAAAGTGGGTGTTGAGTCATGGGCTGGAAAGAAACCTTGTCTGGTACCCCACACTTTTGCATTGTTAATTTGAGATAGGGGATTCCAGGAACACCCATGCACAGAGGCCTTCATGCCTTCAAGCATCCTTCTCACTGATCCCCTCTCCCCAGTATTCTGTTAATTTGAAATAGGGGACGTGGTGTAGACCTGGGTTCACGTCTCACTACCAAACCAGTCATAGTGGTACATGTCTGTCATCCCAGCTTCTGAGGGGTCTTAGGAAAGAGAAAGTGTTAAAAGTTCCAGGGGGGGCTACATAGTGTGTTTAAGACCAGCCTGCTTGGTTTAGTTAGACTCAATCTGATATAACCCAAACCCGAGTGGATAAAGTTCAGTGTTAGTAACTATGGTTGACGTGGACAGAGCCCTCGTCTCCATTCTCATTCAACGTCTCTGTGTGTGATCTCAGAGAAGCCATGTGCTCTCTTGAGACTCACTTTGTCCTTCAGGAGAATGGAATGATGCCACTTCCTGCTGAGCTGTGTGGTGGCACAGAAAGGCAAGAATAACTATTGCTTTGGAGGGGGCTGTGCTGCTTTAGAGCCCACCGTTGTCCCTTCTGTGACCATCAGGCCAAGTGTGGAGTATGGCTCAACATATGGGAAGTGACAATGACTTCAGGATTAGTCCTGCACTGGCTGTGTCCTTGGGGCAGGTCATGCAGTGGCTTGGCTCTCCTAAGGCTCCAGGAAACTTTCTTCACTGGGCTCAGAGGGGTCTCAATAGGATGTGAGACATCAGTGGTCAAAGGTCCCTAGACTGCAAGGATGGATGACAGACTAAATGATCTGTGTGAGGAGAAACTGTGCTAGTAACACAGACCTGACAGATGTAAAGAGAAGAAGGCATGATGTGAGGGAGGATGTAAGCACCTTCTGAAGCTGGTCATTGGCTGAGGCTTGGTAGCCAGAGATGAGGAATTGAAGGAAGTGACATCCAGAGGGTGGAAGTGAGGATGAGAGTAGTGTGAATGACTACATGAGGTTCTGCAGGAAAAGATAAGAGTCTGAGGGGGCCAGATCGTAAGTTAACTAACCTTTGAGCATGACCGTATTCCTTCTCCAGGTCTCTATACATGAAAATGTGTGTTACTTCCTGTACCAAGCCTCTGAGAGAGGTTAAGGCAGGGAACCTTATGTCCAGGTAGCCAAAAATGATGCATTTGTGGACTGGATTCCTTAGCCAGTGAAGGTAAACTGTGGTTCCTATACATCAACCATAGGACAGTGTCTCCTGGCTCCCATTATCTACTCCATTTGGCTTCTGGGTTCTGACCCGCAGAATCCCATGACACCCAACTCCTGAGCCCACCTGTGTGGTTTCCAGGACATTTCAAGTACGTATCTGTATAGTCTCATACTTGTCCCTTGGAGAATATGTTCTTTTCTGTCTCCCAGTTAACCAAAACCTCCATCTATTTGTGTTTTATGCTCTGCCTTTGGACTCAGGTCCTGACTCTCGGGAGGCCACATACTATGACTAGCCAGCCTGGCTTGAACCTGAGCTCCATCACCAACTTTTATCTGCCAGACAGAAGTTCAGGAGACATCAGGGTGGTCAGTGCCATGGGAGTCTGGTTCACCTTGAGGCTTTGCATATTGTGGCACTCAGGGAGCAGGAGTGTCACTTTGTGAGCTGAGGTATTGTCTGTGTGGGAGGTACTAGAATCCTTCTCTACTCTCCATGTGGGGTATGGGAGCAAGGTCCCCTGAGATGGAGACTGTGGTCATAGAGTGTTGGGCATGTGGAGCTGTTTTCTGAAGGCACACTAAGGCAGGCTGAACTGAAGGGACTTTTATTGGACTGTTGTGAGGATCCTTTTCTATCTGCTCCAGTGTTTCTTGGGCTGAAGCCCTAGGAGGTCATGTCGAAGGCTCTTGATCCCACTCAGCTTCCTGTGATTTGTTTCTCTGCCTATATCTGAATCTCTGTGGTTTCTCTATTTCTGAATGATTGTGATTCTAAACCAGTTGCTTGAGCTCTACTCACCTTTTCTTCTGCTGCCACTGGCCATTCTTTCCTTGGTTATCTTCAGGTTTCTCAGGATCTTTTCCCAGGAGGCTTTTCCATCACTACCTGGCGTCGAGGAACAGGAGCTGGTGTCAGGATTTCTGCTTCCTTGCCATTTGCTTTGCCCTTTACTCTCATAGCCCAGTCTCTCTCTCTCTTTGTCTGCTTTATTAAGGAATAGAGATTTGTATGTGCTTAGCAAGTTCTGCCATCAAACCACATTACATGTTTTTTTTTTGTTGTTTTAACTTAAGACATGAGGCATGGTCTCACTCTGTATCCCAGGCTGGTCTTGCACTTTGCATGCTCCAGCCTTGGCTTCCTGTGTACCTGAGACTACAGACATGGACCTTCAAGGCTGGTTCTGTGTCCTTTGTGGAAATGAATAGAGGAGGCAGGGCAGGCACCATTTATCCTTTTGACTCCCTGGCTGGACTTCTGCATCCTGCCTGCAATTCCTAGTGAGGTCTGGGGGTAGGGTTTATGCAAAAGCTCTGAATGCATATCTCCTTGTGTGGTTCTTGTTCCCAGCCAGAGCCTTTGAGCACAATATGATGGTTGGGGAAATCCCAGATGCATATAGCCAGAGACTTGGAGAAAGAGGTGCGGAAATGGTGAGAAATAGGTAACAAGAGGCACAGAGAGCACAGCCGACCATGGTTAGAGCCCAAGGCCCCTCAGACTTAAAGAGGAAGTTCAGGTTTTCTCCTTCCATGCCCTCAGATTTCCTACTACCTTGGGAAAGGCAACAAGCCATCAGCTTTGACATTCAGCAATGCTCTATAGTTAGGAAGGTAAGGCAGAGGTGTCCTCCTTTAGTCCTCTCCATTAGAAGGGGTCTTCCCAGCACCAGGCTTTCATGATTTTTAAGTTGCATCTTTCTAAAAATAAGTACTTAGTTAATTTTGAGTGTGTTTGTGTGTGTGTGCATGTGAAAGTCAGAAGAAAACCTCATTATCTCTTGTTCACTCACAGTGAGACAGGGTCTCCTCCCTGAGAGTTTTGGATTCTCCTGGCTCTTATTCACATTGGCCTCGTCCGACCTGGATAATAGAAGCACAGGCCACATTGCATCCATCTTTATGTTTTTGCTGGGGAATCAAACCTGGGCCCACAGGCTTTGCAAAACTGAGGCATGTGCTCAGCCCCTGGGGCAGTGTTGGTCATGGAGTCACAGGACACACAGTGGACACTTGGGAAATGCGAAGGGTGTGGAAGTAGGGACTGCCTCCCAATGGCGGATGGGCAGGCAGCTTCACCTTGTTCTTTCTCTCACTGGTGCTGAGTCTACATATCGGTCATTCTTTTCACCCGCTCACTCTCCCCACTGCTTGGGTTTCAAGGGTTAGGGTTTCATTCTATAGCCCAGGCTGGCCTCAAGCTCATATCCATCCGCCTGCATCAGTCTCCTAGTGCTGGGTTGTATATGTTTCAGTCCCTAACCTTAACTGTGTGTGCTCTTTTAGAGTTTTTTTTTTTTTTTCTTTTTGTGTGTGTTTATGTCATCTGTATCATGAGTTGTGCATGTGTGTGGGTTGCAGTGTTTGTGTTGTATATGTGTGCATGCCTGTGGAGTTCAGGCTAGAGGAGATTATGGTATGTCCTTCCCCATTCCAGACACACCTGTTTTGCCTTGAGGTGGAGCCTCTTCCTGATTGCTGAGCTTGCTGTTTATGTATAAACCCCAGTAATTCTCCCAGCTCTGCTCCCATAGGACTGGGGCTATAGACGTGTAACAGTGCCCAGCAGTGTGCGTGGGTGCTGGGTAGTTGATCTAGAGCAGCTCAGGTCCCCTCAGTCCCTCTACATGCCATGAAAACACTCTTATCCTCTAAGCCATCTCTTCAGCCTATGTGTGCCTTTATCATTTTAACTGTATCATTAATTTCTTATCTGATTTCTCTCTCCTCAGTGTTCTGTTAGGGTGAAACATGTGAAGTGGCCTAGACCAGGCTTCAAGTCACACTTGCAAGCCAAGCCTGGTGATTTTGGCCAGGAACTTGCTTGTGGACAGTGAAGCAGGAGAATTAACTAGATATTCCGGAGGAGCCTGAGCTGAAGGCCAGGTTCACACCAGTCTAGGCAATGTAGTGTGTCTCAAACACACACAAAACTCCACTTGGGGAGATGGGTCAATGGTTAAAAACACTTGCTTGCTGGGCTGGAGAGATGGTTTAGTGGTTAAGAGCTTGCCTGTGAAGCCTAAGGACCCTGGTTTGAGGCTCATTTCCCCAGGACCCACATTAACCATATGCACAAGGGGGCGCACGTGCCTGGAGTTCATGTGCAGTGGCTGGAGGCCCTGGCGCGCCATTCTCTCTCTCTTTTTCTCTCTCTGCCTCTTTATCACTCTCAAATAAAAAATAAACAAAAAAATAAAAAAAAAACCCACTTGCTTGCAAAGCTAGATAGACCAATTCAGTTCTCTATTTCACACATAAAACCAGATGCAAAAAATGGCATATCCATCTGGTGTACATTTGTAGCCACAAGAGACCCTTGTATACCTAAACACACTTGTGTACACACACACACACACACACACACAGATTCAAAAGTTGGGTGTTTTGACACCCATGAAAAATATTTTATTTGTATTGTATAAAATATTTACAATCACATAGTTACATTTTAATAGCAACTGTATTCATCTCATGTAACTATTTCCCTTGTCAAAGATATAATTTTTAAACCTCAAATAGTTGTGTATCTGTCTGTCCTGTTACAAGTAGATGACTTCAATTAAACAAACTTATGAAGGTACCTTCCCCTGATTCATAAAAGCTGTAAACTAGGAGGTCAATCCAGAGAAAACAGTAACTCTCTGAATCAGTCCACTTGTGAGGTCTGTATTTTCTTCTCACCCAGGCTTAACATTACAGAAAAGACAAATACAATTCTGGTTGGTAAACGAGAAAATGTCTACTTGGTATTTGTTTTTACAAAAAAAAAAGTTTTAAAAGTATAAAATAACATAAAATACTCTAAAGTTGATTAAGCAAGTAAAATACTCTGGCTTCTTTTGTTTTGCTTTGTTTTGTTTTGTTTTTCAAGGTAGGGTCTCACTCTAGCCCAGGCTGACCTGGAATTCACTATGGACTCTCAGGGTGGCCTCGAACTCACGGTGATCCTCCTACCTCTTCCTCCCGAGTGCTGGGATTAAAAGCGTGCGCCACCACGCCAGGCTCTGGCTTCTTTTCTAAGGTGTCCTGACAGACAATCTCTAAAACTTTCATTTGTACAAAAATGAATACAGCTCATGAAAAAGTTTTTTCACTTTAAAAGTAGTAGACCTTGAAAAATGCATATTCCTAATGGAAAAATAGTTATAGAATCTTTGTTATAGTAAACAAAAGGTTAGCGATAATACTATTATCACATTAGATTATTGTACTGCAGACACGTCTATTAAAAATACCTATCTTAAAATTTTAATTTTATGTTACTATAAACATCTGTCAGTTACAGACAAAGATAATTCACAAAGCACATGCTATCTGAATGAACTTTGGTGACCAGAAATGTTAAGTGTCAAATAACAGGTAAAATAATGTGCTATTTTCATATAAAAATAAAAAGGTAGCAGTGACACATTCTAGTATATTTTAGGTGCTGAAAGTCTGCAGATTTAAGGGACAAGGTAGTAGATGTTGTATCTCTTAAAGATAAGTTTGGAATTTCAAATGAATTACTTTCTTACTAGCTGTCTTCCTTCCTATAAGAAGAGTTAGAATCTCTTTCCATCATACATTTATTTAAATCATGCTCTTGCCCATACATTAACAAAAACAATCTAGTCATTAAATTCATTAACAGGTGATCCACCCATGAGCAATGTAGATTTGATAAAATACTAGATGGTTTTTGAAACAAATATTTATATCAAATATAGCTTAGACTCTTTGACATGGAGAAGGCTCAGGTTTTTTTTTTTTTCTGTTAATTACTGGTTACCTGTTACATCTTCCCCTATTTAAATCCCTTTCTATATATAATTATACTCTCACTTCTTTCTTAAGAACAGCTAATGTTACCACTAAAGTGCTTTCATTTTTTTTTTTTTTTTTTTTCCGAGGTAGGGTCTCACTCTGGTCCAGCCTGACCTGGAATTAACTCTGTAGTCTCAGGGTGGCCTTGAACTCACGGCGATCCTCCTACCTCTGCCTCCCAAGTGCTGGGATTAAAGGTGTGCGCCATCACGCCCGGCAAGTGCTTTCATTTTTTTTTTGTTGTTGTTCACTTTTTACTTATCTATTTGAGAGTGACAGACATAGAGAGAAAGACAGATAGAGGGAGAGAGAGAGAGAGTGGGCGCACCAGGGCTTCCAGCCACTGCAAACGAACTCCAGACGCGTGCGCCCCCTTGTGCATCTGGCTAACGTGGGACCTGGGGAAGCGAGCCTTGAACCGGGGTCCTTAGGCTTTACAGGCAAGCGCTTAACCGCTAAGCCATCTCTCCAGCCCAAGTGCTTCCATTTTTAGTACATCAAAATCACTTAGCCGGAATGGCAGAGGAAAATAAGTGTGACTTTTGGAGGTGGTCTTAGAGCCAAGCCTCAGATCGATTTGGCCACATCCTGCTTGCTGATGAGAACCTCCATCAACCTCAGTTTAGCCTTGATGTGCTGGTATTCATAGCATTCCTCTGCCATTGGCGTCCTGTCCTCCTTCTGTGGGCTTCTTCCTGTTTGCTTAAAAAAACTGCTCCTCAGATTCTCTCAGTGCTTTCCGCAGCCTCTTCTTGTCAGCCCTGGTTTCTTGGAGATGGCCAGCAGATGGACATGGTGGCCTGGTGCGAACCTGACATGGAGAGAGCTGGCTGTTTCACTTCTTTCTTTGCATCTGGCAGCAGGACCTTAGCCGGCTCGGCTTCCGGGTAGGTGAGGTGCTCCCCAACAGGAAGGCAGGATTCTGGATCTGGCGAGGCAGGCTGCTGGCTTCCGCATGGACCATCTTCCCGAGTCCTCTTCCTCCTTTAATTGTTGGAATGAGGGAAGGCGTTGAGAAAATTTGCTTGATAATTCTGTATCAGTCGTAAAGAGGCTTTATGAGGTTCTTGTCTTGCTTATTGCCTTTGCTGCTTCTTGAGGAGGAAGCTGCTCACTCTTCCCCATCAGGCCAGCTTCTGAAGTCTCCTCTCCAGATGAGCTGGCTCCAGACCTGCAGCTCCCTGCTTCCCGTTTTCTCTGGAGCGTGGGCTGCTCATAGGACAGGTTTCTGGGGGGCCTTTGGGAATGCTCCCTTGTTCTGACAGCTTCAACTTCAGCTCTTTGAGCTTTTAGTGACCTGTTGCCAAGTCATTCATCTACTTCAGGACTTCAGGGTTGGGTGTCTTGTTGCCATGTGAAGGCTGGTATTTCTTTTCTTCCTCAAATTTGCCTTGAATTTTCCACTTGAGGCTGTGGATGTGCTTGGTGAGCTGGGCAATGGTCTGTGGCTCCTTGCCATCACCACCGCTGCGCTGAGAAGAGTCCAGGGCATCATAAACTGCTGACTGGTGGGTGGAGTTGGGCCGACTTGGGCTCCAAGTTGAATCTCTGGCTTTGGCTGAAGATGGAGCATCGTGGCGACAGCAGCGGGTTGTCACCGTCCGTGACGTGGTACAACAGCCTGCTGGTCCCGACAGACATGAGGTCTTCAGGTGTGCCGTCAGCCTCGATCTGCTCGTCTTTGTACCCTGGCATGGGGTCTGCAAAGTCTGCGTCATTGGCAGGTGTGCTCTGGGTAGGCACTGGGGCTGGATCCTTAAGTTCCTGCGCCTGGGCCGCTTCTTCCTCATTTAAGTCCTGCTGAGTTTCAAAAGCATCCTTTGACCAAATGGCAGTCCTCTGGTCTGTCTATTCAGAAGGGTCAGGAGAGGAGGTCAGGGAGTCCAGACTTGGCACATATTTTTTAGTCCTTGTACTCAGAAGGATGAGGAAGGAGAGTTACTGTAAGTTTAAGGTAGGCCTGGGGCTAAAGGTTGAGTTCCCTGTCAACATGGGCTAGAGGGAGTGAAATCCTGTCTTGAAAAAACAAAAACAAAGCAAAAATTTACACTCATGGAAGGAGCTAAAAAACCCTAATTTCTTTTCTCAAATCTGGTTGCAGGAATGCCACTTCTACAAGAAGATGAAAGCCAAGGTTGGGCATAAACTGACTCTATCCTCCTCACTTTCCTCCACTTTGTTTCAAATGAGACAATTGGCCTCTAGGACACCCCAAAACTCTCTGTTCCCCTGTCTCCTTTAAAACTGGTTTGTTTACACAATACAGGGATAACAGAATTTGCCCATTATTTCTCTCCAAAGACTTAAGGAAACAATTAGAAAACATTCTAATGTAACTCCAGATGTCACGGAGGAGGGAATTCTCCTTAAGAACTTAAAACAGTTGCTCCAGATGACAACTTTGGTTTATTATAATCAGGAAGCAAAGAGAAAAAGGACCAGAAATGGAGATTAAGAAAACAAGGACAGACCTCAGTAGAACATTATTAGGGTAATGAAGGTTGCTCAGGGAAGGGCTCCTTCATTGAAACCTTTTTTTTTTTTTTTTTAAATTTTTATTGACATTTTCCATGATTATAAAATATATCCCATGGTAATTCCCTCCCTCCCCACCCCCACACTTTCCCATTTGAAATTCCATTCTCCATATTATTACCTCGCCATTACAATCATTGTAATTACATATATACAATATCAACCTATGAAGTATCCTCCTCCCTTCCTTTCTCTACCCTTTATGTCTCTTTTTTAACTTACTGGCCTCTGCTTCTAAGTATTTTCATTCTCACGCAGAAGCCCAACCATCTGTAGTTAGGATCTACATATGAGAGAGAAAGCCAAGCACCACATGTTCTCTCTCATTGAAACCTTTAATTATTTAAAATCTAAACTGTGTTTACTTGATGTCTAGGTTTTAACTAGTAGAGAAACTGAGTCTTGTGGTTAATACCTCACTCATTAACAGTCCACTGGTGTTAATTTGTTATGGTTAAAGGGTTATAAAAACTGGCTTTAAGACTGAGCAAAGTAAATGAGGTCCTTCTATTTGTTAACATTTTTTTTTGATATAAACATTACTATGTATTAGGCACATGCAAACTGAAACAACAATGTATTACTTCATATCAATTATAAAGCAATTTTTCAAACACTTTTCAATATTTAAAAATACCCTCCTATTGCTAAAGGACATGTTGTTTTAAAAGTTCACATAGAGCTGCAGAGGTGACTTAGCAGTTAAGGGGCTTGCCTGTAAAGCCAAAAGGATCAAGGTTAGACTCCCCAGGACCCATGTAAGCCAGATTCACATGGTGGCACATGCATCTGGTGTTCATTTGCAGTGGGTGGAGGCCCTTGTGTGCCCATTCCCTTTCTCTTCTCTCTCTTGCTCTCTCTCAAATAACTAAAAATAAAAATGATTATAAATAAATAAATAAAAAGTGAACATAACTGTATTAGTTAGGGTTCTCTAGAGGAGCAGGACTGCTAGAATGAATTATTTTAAAAAGGAAATTTATGATTAGCTTATGGTAGTCCAATAACAGTTGCAGGCCCAAGAATCAAGGAACCTGGTAGCTACTCAGTTCACATGGCCAGATGCCTCAGCAGTCCTGATCAGACACTACAGATGGAGCCAGAAGGCCTGGAGGCTTCCTGAGGGGCTGCTGGGTTTCAATCCATGTGGGTCGTCAGTTGATGCTGGTCTTCAATCCACGTTGGAAGGCAGGGAGCAAGGAGCAGTGAGCAGCTCTGGCAGCCAAGTGAGAAGAAGGAAGGGGCTCTTTTCACCCAGAGATTGCTCATATAAAAGTCCCCCTCTGAGAGGGGCTGCCCGCTCTGGGGGAAGGGTGAACTCTGGGGGAAGGACTTCTTCCTTTAGTTAATCCTTCCTGGAAGCAACGTCAAGAGGCCCACCCGAAAGGGATTTCTGTGGATTACTAAAGAGATCAAGTTGACAACACCTTAACTATCATAAGTCCACCCCTTGTCAACTAGACACCAAACCATATTTCCTTAGATCATCCTTAATTTCCAAATGAAAACAGTAACAAGCTCATAATTCCACCTAACATGGTGTAAGTATCCCATGTACAACCAGAACCACAAAATCTTCGCGCCAGCACAAAGCTTAACTTACTCTCTAGTATAATAGGTCTAACAAATTCAACAGTGATATAATCTTAATATTGGTGTAGATATGTACAAACATTCTGTATCAAGGTAGGGCAGAAACATTGCAATTACAATCCTCGTTTCTATAACTGGTCACGTGGCCTTAGCTGGTACTTGTAACTGCCTTCTTCTTCTACTCATTGTATATTTCCTGCACCTTCAGCAAGCACCTCAGCAGGTCTTGGTTCTTTACCTGGAGGGATGTTCCATACCTTCATTCCCAAAAGATCTTGTTAACATTTTAATTCCTGGAGAAACTGAATCTTAAGATAAAGGTTCACATGTAAGTGTTTAATTTCCAAAGATGAGGTACTCATACCTAAAGACATTGTGACTTTAAATATAACTTCTGTTTTGTTTATACTAAGTCCATTGAATGGTCATCACTAGATTTAATAACTTAGGTTTAAGTAATTTACTTTTAAAAAATATGTTGGCATAGTTTATCTAAGCTTTATCAACTTCTACTCATGGGTAAGATATAAAATAGTTTTGTTAATAAAAACTTTTATTATAGATAAAATCAATTGCTATCAAGATCAAGCTAAGAACATTGCTTGTCAAATAGTGTTTTCTCTTCCAAAACAAATTTGTCAAGGGTTGAATTAGAGTTTAGCTGTTTTGGCTCACAAGTGAGCAGATTGTGCTCTATGATATGTAAAGTAACTGCCTCATTTCTGGCATCTCAATTCCAGTGCTTATAACAAAATTAACTCTTCTTTTTATTAGTTATGGACATACTCAGCATGTAAATAGAATATGTTGGTACCATCCTTACTCTTATCCCTGCCCCCCCTCCAAAGGGACCCTCCTCCTTGGGGATGCTAGTTATCCCCATGGAGAATCTGGGTCATGCATTTGGGGGTAGCCATCAGTTACGGGGAAGAGACAATGTCTGTATGTGTCATGTCCCAACTTGTGGCTCTAGCAATATTTCTGCCCCTTCTTCCATGAATTTCCCTGAGCCATGCTGGGTTCATTTTAGGTTTGCTTCAGTGATGGGCTTTTGGGAGTCTCTGGATCTCTGATTTAGTAAGAGTTGAATGTCCTCTGTGTCTGTCTCCTTCACCCATGTGCTAATATCAGGTTCACCCAGATAACAGCACTCTTGCTCATTTTCCCAGTTCCTCTATGGTTTCAGCTGGGGCCCTGGTGAGGAGCAGTGGGCTGATTCTCTCCTCAGATCTTGCATCCAACTGAAAAAGAGAAGCATATTCTCCAGTGGAGAGTGAAGCCAGCATAGGTTAAATGGGATAACCATTGTTCATTTAGAGAGACTTTAAGAGGCGTAGGCCCTCTTGTAGCCCAAGATTAGTGGGAGCTTGATATTGGCGGGTAGACTCGTTATCTGGCTATGCTTCTGACTTGTTTCCCAGTTCCAGATACGGGTTCCTTTCCACTGAGCGGATCTGTTAGCCAATCCAGAGCACTTGGTTATCTACCGTGGCTGTGTACAACTATTGCACTTGGGTGAAAATAACATCAGGTTGTTTGTTTCTGAGTACCTTATACCTCAGGAAGCTCAGACAGGTTTTGGCCACTTTACCCTAGTAACTGATATTGCACCTTCTGGCACTAGAAGGGCTGTCTGGGGACTGACTGGCTCTCTTCCAAATTCCAGCCAGGCCTCTCCATGTTCTGTACCAATAGCATATGATGTCTTCAGCAGTAGGGTCTTAGGTGGGTAATCGCGTGCTCTGACAGAAGTCTGTCTTCTTTTGGGAAATGTTGTGGGTCTCTCTGATCAGTATGGGTGTTAACTGAATCCTGATACTGGGAGTTACAGGCCAGTGCCAAGAGAAAAGAAAGAGGGAAAAAGGAAGGAAAGTATAAAAGAGAAAGAAATAGAGAGGGAGAAAAGAAACAGAAGAAAGTTAAGGTTAGGCTTCACCTCACCCTCTCTAGGGCCCTTTGAGTCTGGTATTCCCTCTGAGGTCCTGATGAGGGTTCAACCTTTTAGTCTGTCTTCCAGGATGTAGGATTTTATGGTACCAGTTTCATTTGGGTCCAGTTTTTTTGTCTCCCCTCCCCTTTACCCTTTCCTTCAGCCCTCCCTTCCCTATTGTGCAGTCCTGGAGATGCCTATTAGGTATGTCAGCATCTTGGGCTGATCCAGGTTAGGAGCCACAGATGAGTGAGACCATGTGATGATTGTCTTTCTGTGATTGGGTGAGTTTGCTGAGTGATCTGTTCCAAGTTCAACTATTTTTCTATACATTGCATTGTGTCATTTTTTTCTAAATGCTGAGTAGAATTCTGTCCTGTAGATATACCACATCTTGGTTATCTATTCGTCCAATGATGGGCATCTGGGTTGATTCTAGTACTTAGCTATTTTGAATTGAGCAGCTATAAACGTGTTTGAGCAAATCTCTCTGAACTGAGTCATGGAGCTTTTAGGGTAAATGCCCAGTAAGGGAATAACTGAGTCTGTTGGTAACTCTATAGTCAACCTTTTTAGTAGTCTTTATAGCTTTCCATAGTGGATGTACCTTTTTACATTCCCACAACCAGTGAATGAGGGTTCCTATTTGTCCACATCCTCACCAACATTTGTTTTCATTTGATTTTTTAATGTTCACTATGCCTTACTGGGGTAAGGTGGAATCTCATAGTTGTTTTAATTTGCATTTCCCTGATGATTAGGGATGATGAACATTTTCTTAAATGAGTGTTTGCCATTTGGATTTCTTCCTTTGAAAACTCCTGTTCAGTTCCCTGCCCCACTTTGTGGGTGGATTTTTTTGACTTCTTATTGTTGAGGTTTTTGAGTTCTTTGTCGATTCTAGAAATTAGGCCCCTGTCAGTTGTATAGCCAGCAAAAATTTTCTCCCATTCTGTGAATATTCTGTGGGTGTATGTTTGTCTGTGAAAAAAAATTTTTCAGCTTCCTGAAATCCCAATGGTTGAAAGATTGTTTAAGTTCCTGAGCTACTTTGTTAAGGAAGTATTTTCCCACTCCTATATCCTGGAAAGTTCCTCTTTTTTTTTTTTTTTTTTTTTTTTTTTTTGAGGCTGGGTCTCACTCTAGCCCAGGGTGACCTGAAGCAATTCACTATGTAGTCTCAGGCTGCCCTTGAGCTCACAGTGATCCTCTTACCTCGGCCTCCCAAGTGCTGGGATTAAAGGCGTGCGCCACCACTCCCGGCTGTACTTTCTTTTCGTGCATGACAAGATGTGTGGGTCTACTTTCATTTTCTTGCATATGGTTATCCAGTTTGTCCAGCACCATTTGTTGAAGATTTTATCATTTTCCAGTCTACATTATTTAGAGTCTTTGTCAAAGATCAAGTAGCTATAGTTGACCTAAAGTCCAGATCCTCAATTCTATTCCATTGGCCTATAATCCTGTTTTTGTGCCAGTACCAAGCTGTTTTTATTACTGTGGCTTTGTAATATAGCTTTAGATCAGGTTTGGTGATGACTCCAGAGGTGTTTCCTTTCCTGAGGATATGCTTGGATATTCAAGGAGTGCTGCCATTCCATATTAATTTTGAGATTTTTTTTTTTTTAATCTGTGAAGAGTAATACCGAGATTTTTATTGGTGTTACATTAAATCTGTATATTGCTTTCGGTAGGATTGCCATTTTCACAGTGTTAATTCTGCCTTTCCAGAAGCATGGTCCATCTTTTCAAGTCCACCTCAATTTCTTTCTTGTGTGTTTTTATGTTTTCATTATATAAGTCTTTAACATCCTTGGTTAGTGTTATTTCAATGTATTTCATTTTTTTGTTGCTATTGAAAATGGTACAATGTCACTAATTTCTTTTTCTGTATCCTTGTCCTTTGCATATAGAAAGGGTATCTTTGTGCATTGATTTTGTATTTTGTTACTTTGCTGAAGAGGTTAATCAACTTTAATATGTTTGAGATGGCTCTTCTTGGGTCACTTATGTATAGAGTCATGTCGTCTGTGAATAGGGCTAACTTAACTTCTTCCTTTCCAGAATGTGTACCTTTTACTTCTTTCCCCTGTGTTACTTCTCGAGCTAGGACTTCTAGTACTATGTTGAAGAGCAGAGGTAAGAGTGAACACCCATGTCTTGTTCCTGACCTCAATGAGAATCAACCAATGATCTGTTTCACAAAAAGTGACAGGCTCTTCAAAGGCTCTCCATATATATGTCTGAAATTGGATCTTTATCATTCAGTACAAGTGGGTCAAACACCTGAACTTTTTTTTTCTTTTTCTTCTCTTTTCTTCCTTTAAATTTATTTATTTTATTTATTTATTTATTATTTTTTTTTTGAGGTAGGGTCTTTTTGTAGCACAGACTGGCCTGGAATTCAGTATGTAGTCACAGACTGGCTGTGATCCTCGTGCATCTGCCTCCCAAGTGCCAGGATTAAAGGCATACTCCACCAGACCTAGCTTAACCTAAACATTTTAAGAGACTTTAAATGTTAGTAAGGCATGATGGTGCAGGCCTGTAATTGCAGTACTCACATAAGCATCACTGTGAGTTCAGGGTCAGCCTGTGCTAGCATAAGATGCTTTCTTAAGAACAAAAAAGACTGTGTCAAAGGTATGGGAGGGCTACTGGAATAAGCCTTAGGAAGATATATTCACATGTATTGACTTCTTGTAAAAATGTGAAAGTGATGTGGAAACAACTTTAGGAATGGTGTAATACAGCTGCGCAGGATTGCCCATGCTTACAATCCCACAGAAAACGAGAACTTCAAGGTTGTCCTCAGCTATGTAGTGAGTTCAAGGACAAACTAATTTTCATGAGATCACGTCTTAAACAAGATATAGGGTTGAGAAGTCTGATTGCATTTACAATTAGCACCATAACAAAATAACCGAATACTTGGGTGAAAAATGTTTCTAAGAAATTACTGTGTGTATATATGTGGAAATGTGCATAAAAATATGGAACATGGGCTAGAGTGATGGCTTAGTGGTTAAAGCTAATTTCTAGTACCATGTACAGCAACATGCTCAAAGAAATGGCATATGAATTTGTGCTTAGGCTTTTCCCCTTCCTGTAATCTGTTCTTCTACATATATACAATTCCATCCCCTCAAGACTTTCCCTCTCTTCCCTCCCTTATAGCCTTTTTCTAGCTATGGTTTTTTGGTTCCACCTCACACAAAAGTCTATATATTTGTAGCTAGGATCCACATGTGAGAGAGAACATGCAATGTTTGGCTTTGTAGGCCTGGGTTACCTCACTTAGTATAATCCTTTCCAGATCCATCCATTTCCCTATGAATTTCATAATTTTATTTTTCTTGACCCCTGAATAGAACTGCATTGTATGAAAGTACTACATCTTTATTATCTATTCATTTGTGGATGGACATCTAGGCTGGTTCAATTTCCTAGCTACTGAGAATAGAGCAGCAATAAACATGGTTGTGCAAGTATCTCTAAGGTAGTGAGAAGAGTCATTAGGATATATGCCTTGGAGTGCTATAGCTGGATCATATGGTAAATCTATTTTTAGCTCCACACTGATTTGCACAGTGGCTGTACTAGATTATATTCCCATCAAAAGTATACGGTTCCCCTTTTTACAACATTCTCAGCAACGTTTATTGTCATTTGTTTTTATGATGGAAGCCATTCTGACAGGAGAGAGATGGAATCTCAAGGTAGCCTTAATTTGCAATTCCCTGATGGCCAAGGATGTAGAACACTTTTTTAGGTTATATGCCATCTGTATTTCTTCTGATGAGAACTTCTATTTAGTCCAGTAGCCCGTTTTTTAATTGGATTTTTTGACTTCTTATTTTTCCTTTTTTTGAGTTCTTTGTACATTCCGGATATTAATCCTCTGTGTAGCTGGCAAAGATTTTCTCCCATTCTGTAGGTTGTTTCTTTGCTCAATTCACAGTGTCTTTTGTTGTACAAAAGCTTTGTAATTTCATGAGATCCTAGTAGTTGAGTAAGAGTTTTATTTCCTGAGCAATTGGGGTTATATTCAGATAGTCATTACCTATGTCAGTATGTTGAAGGGTGTCCCCTACTTTTTCCTCTAGCAATTTCAGTGTTTCAGGTCTGATATTAGGGTCGCTGATCCACTTGGATTTGATTCTTGTGCATGGAGAAAGCAAGGATCTGTTTTCATCTTTCTACATATAGATAGCCAGTTTTCCCACCTCTACTTGTTGAAGAGGCTGTCTTTTCTCCAATGAATATTTTTGGCATTTTTGTAAAAAATCAGATGACTGTAGTTGCCTGGATTAACATCTGGGTGCTCTGTTCTGTTCCATTGATCTACATGTCTGTCTTTGTGCCAATACCATGCTGTTTTTGTTATTATGGCTTAGCTTTGTTATATGGCTTGAAATTGGGTATGCTCAAAATTGTTTTGGCTATTCGAGGTTTTTTTGTGCTTCCAAATGAAGTTTAGGATTGCTTTTTATATTCCTGTGAAGAATGCCATTGGAATTTTAATGGGGATTGCATTACATATGTAGATTGCTTTTGGTAAGATTGACTTTTCACAATGTTGATTCTTCTAATCCAGGAACATGGGATGTCTTTCCATTTCCTTGTATCTTCTGTAATTTCTCCCTTGAGTGTTTTAAAGTTCTCATTGTAGAGGTCTTTTACTTCCTTGGTTAAGTTTATTCCAAGGTACTTGTGAATGGGAGAGATTCCCTAGCATCATCCTCTGTATGTATGTTGTTAGTATATAGGAAGGCTACTGATTTCTGTGTATTTATTTTGTATCCTGCTACGTTGCTAAAAGTGTTAATCAGCTCTAATAGTTTGCTGGTAGAGTCTTTAGGGTCCTTTATGTATAGAGTCATAGCATCTGCAAATAGTGATAATTTGATCTCTTCCTTTCCAATTTGCGTACTTTTTATGAATGTCTCTTGCCTTATAGCTATAGTCATGACTTCCAGTACTATGTTAAGTAAAAGTGGGGCAGTGGCCACTCTTGTTTTGTTCCTGAATTTAGTGGAAAAGCTTCAAGTTTTTCTCCATTTAGTATTATGTTGGCTGTAGGTTTGTCATAAATAGCTTTTTATTATATTTAGACATGTTCCTTCTATTCCCAGTTTCTGTAATACTTTTACCATGAAAGGATTTTGGATTTTGTTCAATGCTTCTTCTGTATCTATTGAGATGATCACATAATTGTTGTCCTCCGATTTGTGTATGCTGAACCATCCCTGCATCCTTGGGATAAAGCCAACTTGTTTGGGGTGAAAAATCTCTTTGATATATTCTTGTATTCTGTTTGACGATATTTTCTTCAGAATTTTTACATCTATGTTCGTGAGGGACATTTGTCTGTAATTTTCTTTTCTTTCTTTTTTTTTTTTTTTTTTGGTTTTGTCTTTGGTTTTGGTATGAGGGTGATACTGGCTTCACAGAAGGAATTCAGTAGAATTCCTCCTTTTTCTATTTTATGGAAAAGTTTGAGAAGTACTGGTGTTAGTTCTTCCACGAATGTCTGGTAAAATTTACCAGTGAATCCATCTGGGTCTGGACTTTTTTAGTTGGGAGACTTTTTATAACTGCTTGGGTCTCCGTAATTTTTATAGGTCTAATTAAGCAGTTTATCTCACCTTGATTACATTTTGGCAGGTCATATGAATCAAGGAAATCATCTATTTTTTTTTTTTTTTTCAGATTTTCAAACTCAGGGGCATATGTATTCTTAAAGTATATCCTTAAAATTTTCTGAATTTCTTTGGTATCTGTTGTAAAGATACCTTTTTAAAAATCTCTAATCTTACTAATTTTTGTCTCTTCTCTCTTCTGGCTAAATTTGTTAAGGGTTTATCAGTCTTGTTTATCCTTTCAAAAACCAACTCTTCCAGAAGTTTGTTTTCTTCTTTAATTTGTTTGTTTTCTTCTTTGATTCTCCACATTTCTCCTCTGATTTCTTTGAGCATGGATATCATCATTTTCTTGCAATCTTTGTCAGGCATTTCATCTAAAACAGTCTCATTGGTGATCATTTCTGATGGATTTATAATTTTTGATGGAACTATAGTGTCTTGGTTGTTTGAGTTTCTTGTATTATAATGTAGCGACTTTTGCATCCTGAATCGATTTGGTGCTTGGTTTTTGTCCTTATCTTCAGTTTTCCCAGAGGTGGCAGTCCACCTTTATATATCCTCAGAATATGAGTTCAAGGTGCCAGCTGTAGCTCTTGTACCCCAGTCCAGACGCAGAAGTAATCCTAGGTGCTGGGTTTGCTCACTAAGGAAGTATCTAGTGGGCTGGGTAGAACAGTTTACTGGCAGGTTCTAAACTTCAACAGAGCAACATACACAATGAATAAAAAACCAGCACAAAGTATGCAATTGTGGGTATTAAAACAAACAGTCTTATAAACCATATTCCCTAAGGTGTGTGTTGTTCTATGCCCTTAATCTTGCCAGCTGGGAGGTAGAGATTTCTGTTTTCAGTTGGGTTCCAGGTCAACTTGGATCTGGATCAGACCCTGCCCCAATAATGACAGAAGCAAAAGACAAATGCCTTGTAAATATGAAAGCATCAAAGGCAACAGTATTCAACCCTCAAATACAGGTTACTTGTGAATGGTAAAGCCAACCAAGAATATACACCCCATAATCTGCCCTGACAAGGAAAGAGAGATTACCTCTTCCTCTTCCAATGCAGGCCTGTAGTACCTTTTTTACTTTTCTTTTTTTTGCCAGTCAGTCTTGTTACTTTGGGATGGCGTCTGGCCTCACGCATGCTGAGTGCCCCTCGTCCCCTCCGCGCTGTGCTGTGCAGCGGGCCTCTGGTCAGCTGCGGCGGCTGTGCTGCCACTGGCTGCTGAATGCCGGAGGTTCCTGGTTGTGATGGTGGGGCATGGGGAATTCAGACTTCTGCAGCTGCTCATGCAGTTCCTCCTGTATCCCTTTCAATAGCTCTTTGGTTGATCTTAGCTGTGTTTACTTCTGGTTTCTTAACTTTGCAAGGAGGCTGATGAAATAGAAAAATCCCCTTGTTGGTTTCTGCTGCTCCCGCCACTTAGCGCTCCTGGTGGGGGTGGTGCCAGGCAGGCACGCCGATCACGCGGATATGGCCATTTTCCTCCTTTTTGGTGGATATTTTTCTCTACAGCTTCTCCACTGTGTCTAAGAATAACCCAGACTCCTGCACTTTCAGAAGAAGAGTGTATTTTGTAGGGTTTTGCTTAAGACCCATCCTAGGCTGGTTCGTTGTGGCTCCTTTGCCACCATCCTACCTGGAACTCTAGATTCTAGGTTTAATAGTGCAGCTCACACAGTTAAAATGATTATCCAGATTGTATTGGAATAGTTAGCTGAAGTGTGCCTCAAAAGATGGCCTACTGTGTGTGATCTGGATCTACTTGAGATCCTTCAGTGTAGTATTGATGAATAGATTATAAGATCCAGTCATTGAAATACTGAAATATTTTTAAGTCACTTAAATCCTAAGCCCACAAAATGAGAGGTTCCAGAAGATATTGCCCTTGTCTGTGAACCATGTTTCCCAGAGTTTTACCAGCATACCCGAAGGTTGTTCTTCTGTGCAGCTCACATCTTATGCAGGGAGCCACTGTTGCTGTATTAGGTGACTTGTGTGCACTGGTAGTAAAATCCTGGAGTAAGCCAGGCATGGTGCACATACTTTTACTTCCAGCACTCAGTAGGCAAAGTTAGGATAATAGACATGAGTTTGAAGCCAGCCTGGGAGTACAGAGTGAGTTCCAGGTCAGCCTGGGCTTAAGTGAGACCTACCTTGTAGAAAACAAAAAGAAGCACAAGGAAAAGATCCTGGTATAACAAGAGGCAAGTAGTGGCACTGACTTATCCTAGGCAATGGACAGGAAAGACAAAAATAATTATCATATTATCGTAATGGTCTGACTTGTGCAGCCTTTGGTACTGCCTGATTAATCATGATATTCTCTATCTGTCTTTCTCTCTGTGTCTATCGCTCTCAAATAACTAAATAAAAAATTAAAAAAAAATCCTTTGTTCCAACACCAAGAAGAAACCTGGCAAGACCCTTCCTGATTGAAATCTATCATGTAGAACTAATAGCTCATCATAAAGAAATACTTGTAGAGCTGTGGATTGGGAACATGATGCTAAACCTAAATGGAGGTGCTCAGGGTTCTGGATTTGAGACCCTGCTTCCCATGCATTTAGAAACCTGAAGCAAAATATTGTGACCCAGTGTTAGGAGTGGCTGCTAAAAATTTAGGGAGAATGAATGGTTATTACAAGGAAAAAGTCACTTTAGAATCTAGCTGGGAGCCTCAAAAACTGATAAAGCAGTCAAAGGAATTAATGAATGTTTTCCTAATGACTCCCCAGAACTAGAATGTTTAAAGAAGAATTATGTAACCATACTAAAATGCCTGTAAGTACTCAAAGAAATATGTTCATAATGTCACCTGAAAATTCCATTAGCAAAAGGAAAAATTTTATGAAAAGAGTGTATCGGCATCCCAGAAAAAGGCACATACATGTTAAATAGTTTATATTATTTTTCTGTTGGGATTGTAGAGATAAAAAATAGGATGTTGCACATGTGAGACAGAAGTCCCCAATCAGGCAAAAGCTTGTGAATGTATTAACGGACAAGACCACCAACCTCCACTACCACAAGGCTCAAAAAGTCATCAGATAATATGTGGGAATTACACTATACTTTTCCTGGCTCTGTGGTATTTTACCCACGATGAGATAATTACCAATGTGCTTAGTAAATGCCTGGAATTACTTTGTTGTTCTGTAATTATAAAAGTTCAAGTTATCACATCCATATCAGAAGACATTTTTGGAAGCAATCCAAGTGCATGTTTCTTTGCCATGCCCACTATTTTCTAGCTCAGATCAAATTCACTTATTCCTTTTGAAGCAAGAGTATATGTAAACCAACTCATGTATTTTTAAATATGTTTTTATCATGTGTTCAATCATTAACTTTTCATGTAAATTACATCCTTTGAGCAATGCAAGGAAAACACACAAACAAACACATATACACATAAATACATATTAGACACCTAATGGCATCTGTCTTAAATGTTGTAGCTGAAAATTTAAAGCCATACTATTTTTCTTCAGTGTAAAAAATTTGCTAACTTGACATCTTACAGGACCTGCGAAATTCTTTTGTCAAAGATCTGGCTTTACCTAAATCATGTAAGCATGGTGGGGGGTTACTGGAGGCAGTCCTGGCCTCACAGTTGCTAATGTAACAGTAGGAAGAACAAGATTTATCCCAGGCACCACAGCTTCTCTCATCACGGACATCAACAGAGTCAGGTTTCTTCCTGCTCATGCTCCAGGCCATCGCTACACAACCTGTGGAGACCAACGTCCAGGGAAAAGATCCCCAAAGAGGGCTGCACACGGAGCTCAAGTACCTGTGATGGGAAAGGACACATGGCGATCCAAGAGGAGGGACAACTACCACCATACCCTTCACTACTATCCTTCCAAATTGAGCCTGAAAAGAGCTGTAATTCTACAGCTATCAACTTCTGGGAGCTACCTGCACAATGTGATACATATATTAAATGGAATGATGTTCACTCACAACTTGAAAATCTTAAAAAATATTGGTGTGTGGGTGTGTTTGTGTGTGTGTGTGTAAAGCATGCACGCATGCCACTGTGCACATGTGGAGGTGAGAGAAACACTTTGCAATGAAATGTCTGTGCAACTCTTCCTTTGAGAAAAGATCAGGTTCACTTGCCACTGCAAAGGAATGTCGGGTTATCTGGCCCAAGATGTTCAGATTCTACAAGCTCCACCTTGTTGTTGTAGGCATATTGGGATCAGAGATGCATCAGCCACTTTGTACCCAGCTTTACATGTGTGCTGTATAACAGAAGTTGAGCTGGTAGACTTCACAAGCAAGTGCCTTCATCCTTTGAACTATCTCCCCAGTACAAAATTGACATTCTCATTAAGGGCAGTAGTCATCTTTGGCCATACCCATGTCCTCATGAGAAGACTGGGGTGGGGCCATCATTTTGTGCTTTCAGACCCTGGTGTAAATTTGTGGCGATCCAACCTGTTAAATAGCCATTGGCAGGCTGAAGAGATGGCTTAGCAGTTAAGCGCTTGCCTGTGAAGCCTAAGGACCCCAGTTTGAGATTCAATTCCCCAGGACCCATGTTAGCCAGATGCACAAGGGGGTGCACGCATCTGGGAGGTGGTGCGCCCATTCTCTCTATCTGTCTCTTTCTCTGTCTGTCACTCTCAAATAAATAAATAAAAATAAACACAAAATTTTTTTTAAGTTAATTAAAATAGCCATTGGAACAGAACTTGTAAGTATTTGGGGAATAAACAGATAGTCTGGTTTTTTTGTGGGGGAAGGGTGATTTTAGACAATGGATGTGGTTAAAAGCCTATTAAGACCATTTGTATGTGAAGACTCCAGGGATATTGTCATCTGCAAATCCCTTTGTTCCCCCAGCTCTATAGTTTAGCATGTATTCCCTCAAATGGAATGTGTTAAAGCTGAAACACCCAATTCATGGGGAAACTGGATGTAGGTGTGGTACGTCCACGGCGACCTCGCCTGTGTAGCAAGCAGAGATGCTTCTGTAGTGGATGAGAGCTGAGGACAGAGGGCCAACACTCTTCGGAGGGATGCCCCCGGTGACCCCTTGGCAGTCAGTTACTGTAAAGGTTCCTGCTGCCCATGAAGTCACGACGACCTAATTGCTGGCGCCAATGAGCTGTTTTCTGCGCTCTGTTTCTCTCCTGCTTCCTTCTAGTTGTTTGTCAAAGAACAGCTAGTTTCTACGCTACACTTACTATTAATCTTGCACGCAATCAGAGTACAAAAAACAATTTGAGTATTAAATGTGCCCCTCCTATGATTAGGGCAATGGAGGAAATGTATAACTCTACTAGGAATAAAAAATTAACTCTAGAACAGTTTTTAGATGGTATAGAGTAGAAACAGCTTATGATGTTTTAGAACAATACTGATCCTGAGAAAGTGAAAGTAGGAATGTTAATCGGTAATGTTCATTAGAAGTATGACAGTTCTACAGATAAGGAGTTGTAAAACTTAGGCATTCCCATCAGGAAACTTCCTGGGGGGGTATGTTCAGTACTTGGTCAAGGGCTGATAGTAGACTCCCAGAGCTGGGAACTACCTAGATCCACTCCCCTATGAGGGAGGATATGATGAATTCGGTAATAGATGAATGAATTATAAAGGAATAAGGAGGCTATGGCATTCTCTTCTATTTATGAAATGCTTAGCAAGGACACGTAAGCCTTGGTGCTTATACTCTAGACAAAAAAGAAAAGAATTCCTGGAAAACATTAAACCAGCCTTAAAATATTGGTGGTCTTTTGGATAGAAACACTTTTATAATGAATATGAGGATTATATAAATAATCTAATAAGTGGAAAGAGATGGCTCTCTGCTCGGTTTATAAAAAATAAATAACCTATTGTTCACCTTACATCCCTTACCCCAAGCTTCTATTCATGTAAAGCTGTGGTCAATGAAGCAAGGCGTCCTTCTTAAATAATGGGTACAGTTCCTGCCTGATCAACATTGCATGTATGCTTACAATAGAACAATACTTAAGATTGTTTAGGTTAATGATTTCTGAGATCACTTGTTGGCTTGCTAAGTTCCCCTGTTCAATCTGTATAAAACCTTCATGAAACCTTCAGTAAATTGCAGCAGCATATTCTACCTAGAGTGTGTCTGTCTGTCATTTCCTCGCCGAATCCCGAGTTCTCCTTGAGCCTTCGCCCTTGTTCTCCCTCGGTCCTGATCTCCCCGAGAGTCAGTCCGCGGCATAGGTGGAACTGGTGGACCTGGAGCTGTCACTGTGGTGAGCAGGTGTGTGGGCTCAGTAAGCCTCGTGATCAGAGCCAGTCTCCTAGAGGCTTGCTGAGTCTTCTTTTATTAACTTCCTGGTGCAAACTAGATAAAACTTCAAGTAATAGCAACATGTGCTAGCAAACTATGTTAGAGATTCCCTCTTAGGAATCAAACGGAACTTTGCTTTTCCACCCATTTCATCCTTGGTCAGGTGAAAATATTTGCATGAGCATAGACAAGCACAGATTTGTTTTGTGCTCAATATAGTCATGGATACACATGAATGGTAGAGGTTCAGTGCCACATGTAATCTTGTCTTCCCCTCAGAGGGATGTTAGGGCTTTAGAATTATTTTCAGAATACATATATGTCACATGGCCTAAAGTTGAGTACATGCCTGAGTGTCTTAGCACATTTCTGACTCGTGTGTGGTTGATTTCTCAGTTACTCAGTATGTAGGTGTCTGTCAGTTCACTTAAGCTTTTGTGAAAGACTTGAGACCTCTGTAGATGTTTATTTAAGCTTGCTGTTCATTGATGAAGGGATAGTCAGTATCCTCCTTTCTCAGTGTTTCTTAAACTAGAAATACTTAGTGTGCTATTGTGACTCAGGGCAGGGAATCTTTGAGCTGCAGATTGCCATGGGAGTGGTGGCTCCCCATCATCCATTCTAGATTCCCCGTGCCTTAGTCTCCTTTTGGTCATTGTGGTCACCTTCCTCTGACTGAGGGGGCCTGGCCAGACTGCTCTGAGAACCTAGTTATCCTAGGGACCCCAGACCAGGCAGTAGAATTCTGTGTACTCTTTCCTGGAGAATGTGTGGCTTTTGAGTCAAGGAACAGAAGGTGTTACCCCATGTCTTCACCAGTATGTGTCCAGGCCCATAGTGGGGTCTGCTGACCACTGGCATGCAGCTGTCTCCATGTGGGAGTCCTTGGCTGTCTGGGTACAGGAAGGTGTCAGGGCTGGGGACTGGTTGGGCCTCTTGCATTGGGCCACCGGAACACATGCATGGATCCTGCTGGGCATTGGCCATGGGAAGCCTGAGGTTCAGGAAGTTTACAGCCCTACTCCTTACTGAGTTGGGAGAACTTATCAGCTCAGCTGATGAACAGCCTTGCACTCCTGACCTCTGCTGGGTATGTCTCTTATGTAGTCTGGATTTTCTGTCTCTGTGCTAGCCAGTCCACAGGGATTCAGCACCAAGGCTCTTAGTACCACTCCACCTTTGGATTTCTTCCTGAGTCCCTGATTTCGTATCTGTATTTGTCCCATCAATGACTGATTTCTCTGTGTCTGGATCTCTGTGACTGTCTGACTGTGGAACTCCAGGCTTGTGATCACATACGAGCGGCACTTCCTTTGGTCTCTGCAGTCATTGGTACATCTTTGCCTAGTGGGTTTAGGTCTCTCACAACTGCTTTTTTCACAGGATGAACTCTTTGTGACTCTAGAGTCAATAAGACATGGATTGGTATCCAGATACCTTGCATTTTCATACTGGGTGGCTTTATTTAGACACATCTTCTCTCAGCCAAGTCCCTGTGTACACATATTACCCTGGGACTCACTTTGATCTGGCCAGGCTGTGGTACAGTGCTGAATATGTTTGTCCCACCACTAGAGCCCTCAGAGTCCAAGGCAGGTCCTGTGAAGTCAGACATTCACAGAGGGAAAGAGCATTGGAGGCAGGTGTGGAGACCATGAGACTCAGTGAGACAACTCAGGAGGACAGAACTGGAACTCAAGGCTGGGCACTTGGGTTCAGGGTGAGGATGACTGTTTTCACTCCCACACCTGGGAGGGCCTGGGTACAGGAGAACAGGTCCAGCTGGCAGAGGTCCATGGGTAGAGGAAGGAAGACTTCCCAGGAGATGTATAATCTCGGATTCTCTTGGTGTTTCCTTGTCTCTGAAAATGTGTCCCTCCATCCTTTCCCTGTTTTCATTCTCTTTTTTTCAGGTAGTGCTCAGTACATAACCAATATTGATTTGGAACTCACAGCCCAGGCCTGCCTGAAGCTAGCAGTGATCCTCTGACCTCTGCCTTCCGAGTACCAAAACATAGACATAGGAGCCACCAGCCTCCAGCTAGCTACCTGACCTGTTTTATTCCTACTATTTTTCTGTGTGTCTCTTGCTCTCTAGCCTGTTAGGCAATGAAAATCTGTGTGGATCCCTGGTTTGAGAAGGTACTTTTGCTGGTTGAGCCCTCACCGACACAAATGGCTAACACTGGATGGAAGATACTAGAAGCAGCTGCGCTTAAAAGGCCTCTTTCCCTCTGTGTGTGAATGTCTTCTGTTAGTGCCCTGTTAAGGCAAACTGGGGTGGGGTCACTTTCACTGCTAAAGCGGGAGTGGAGGTGCAGGCCTGCAAACGCAGCCATCTAGGAAGTAAGGCAGGAGGAAGGACCGCAAGTTTCAGATCAATTTGGTGAACAGAAATATTTCAAGGCCAACTTGGGCATTTAGTAAAACTCTGTGTCAAATAAACCGAAACTAGTTGTATAATTTCGAGAGATAGAGCACTTGCCTGGCATGGCTTGGGCCTTGAGTTTATTCCCAGTCACTTTCTCTCAGTGGTAACTTGATAAGCCAGTTCCCACCATTCCGCTCAGTTTTCTTCTCCTGGAAATGGGGACATGTTGCCACCTGCTGGCTAATGTGGTGAACTGCAGCATGCCAAGAGTAAGGAATTGCTTTGGAGAGGCCAGGGCTGCTTCACAGTCCACCATTCTGCCCTCTGGAACATGAAACTTATAAGATTAGTGGGAAATGGAGCTTGGTTTGCTGTATAGAATGTGAAACTGATGTCAGGGTTGAGCATTTGTCTGTCACCATGGAACAAATAGGCAGCAGCTTGAAAATCACAAGTTCCACAAGGCTGGGTCTTCACTCAGTGCACAGGATTCTTAATAGGAAGGCGAATGTGTTCGTAACTGATGGTCCCCAGTATGTGAGGATGACTGGGGCACTAAGGATCCTGTGGTCGGAGAATCTGTATGAGGTAGGCAGACCTTACAGGTGTGAGGGAAGCATTCATGGAGTTGGGGGGAGGGTTCCTGGGCTTTACCACTGAACCACGCCCAAACCCCTCAGTGGAGGATTCAAGGCAAGTGCTCTGCCTCCGAACACATTCCCAGCCCACCACTGGGGGATTCTAGAGAAGTATTTAGTTGCTGAGCCATGCCCTAGCTCCTTTCTGGGAGATTTTAAATAAGCACTACAGAATTGTTAAGGTATAAAAAGAAACCCACCCAAGATGATCCTACAGTGTGTGGAAGGCCAGAACTTGATCTCTGGGGCCAGTAAGGGACAGCTTGAGGGGAGGGTGACCACACTGCCTATCGCCCCATACAGCCACAGCCCAGTCTGACCCTTTCTTTCAATTATAGAAGCCTCAAACTTTGAGATGACTATAGAGAAGATGTCCCAGAGTTAGGAGAGAAAGGGAAGAGAGATGGCCCCATTCTCTAGTCACAGACCGGATTCTGATTCCCAGGAGAGTGTAGTGGCTCCTTTCCAGATATCTTTTCCCAGGGCACCTGAAAGTATCATGACCTCTCTGAGCGTGTTCTGACTCCTTAGTGGTGAATACAGGTCTCTGATCCTTTAAGTTGGACTGTGGTGACTATAAAGAATTGGACAAGTTGAGTAACCTGTCCGGCCATGTGCTCAGTCATCCACAGTTGTTTTCATAACCCCTTTACCCCATAGCAGTTCTCTCTGCCTGTCACTCACCACCAGTAGCTGAGACTGATGGCACACACCTTTAATCCCAGCACTTGGGAGTCTGTGGTAAGAGAATATGTGAGCTTGAGCCAGCCCAAGACAATATATTTAATTCCAGGTCAGCGTGGGCTAGATTGAGGCCCTAGCTCAAAGAAGGGGTCCAGAATAGTAATAGAAAAGTTGTGGAAGTTACTGTCTTGATTGTGGGAAATGATCCCAAGTGGATGTGAGACAGGGCCTCGGATGGTGTGTGCATCCAGATGCTTGTGTCTGGGAGGGCACACCATGGTCTCAACTGCAAACATCAGGGCCAAGAGAGACCTGTCTGCTCCCTATTCCTAGCCTTTCCCAGCTTCCTGAGCCTTACCCTTAAGTTTCTCCATAAACATGGTTAATGGGCCTTGGGCCCTCCTTCACTGTGGCATCCAACTATTCTTTTTTTATTATTATTATTATTTATTTATTTATTTGAGAGTTACAGACACAGAGAGAAGGACAGATAGAGGGAGAGAGAATGGGCGCGCCAGGGCTTCCAGCCTCTGCAAACGAGCTCCAGACACGTGCGCCCCCTTGTGCATCTGGCTAACGTGGGACCTGGGGAACCGAGCCTCGAACCTGGGTCCTTAGGCTTCACAGGCAAGCGTTTAACCGCTAAGCCCTCTCTCCAGCCCCCAACTATTCTTTTAAAAAAATTTTTTTTGTTTACTTTTACTTATCTATTTGAGAGCGACAGACACAGAGAGAAAGTGGCATATATAGAGAGAATGGCGCACCAGGGCCTCCAGACACTGCAACCGAACTCCAGATGCATGCACCCCCTTGTGCATCTGGCTAACGTGGGTCCCGGGGAATGGAGCCTCGAACCAGGGTTCTTAGGTTTCACAGGCAAGCACTTAACTGCTAAGCCATCTCTCCAGCCCCAGCTGTTCATTTTGACATTAATGCCACCTGGAGGAGGGAAGAGGGGCACATGTATAATGGGCCCAGGGGAACACTTAACTCGCAAGCCCATCAGTCAATGCCCCTACTTTGGTATGGCCCCAGTCACCTCTTCCTGATTGGTGGTCTGCACATAGCAACAACTACTCCCCCCCCCAATCCAAGTTTCCCCAGTTACTACATCATCCAGCAAGTGCAAGCAAAGGTGCCCTTTAGCTCCTCCTTGTCAATGAAACCATCTGGATTCTGGTCCCTGATGGTGAAAGCCTGACAGAGCCAATGTCCCTGAGCAGCAATGATCTACCCAGTCCAGATGGTCACACACTCCTCCCCAAGGGTGTTCTCCTGACATCTGCTGCCCAAAGAACCTCTGTTCAGGCTTCTCCAATCCCCAGATCTAAGGCGCACTCTCAGGTGAATGTAATTCAGCATGCAGGAAGCTCCACACTCAGCCCCTCATTTCGTGACCACACAAACCCAGAGAGGGAAGCTGACGCCAAGAGAGGGAGGGCCTTGCTTGAGGTCACATGACAAACATACACTGAGGTGTATATAAAGGAGGCAGCAAGTCACATCTGCAGGCTCGGTGGCACACCATGGCGGGCACAGAGAATGCTGCCAGCTTGTGCAGAGGTTGCACTGAATGATTTTCTTTTTAAAATACTTTTGTACATTTATTTGCAAAGGAGTGAGAAAATGAGCATGCCAGGGTGCACCAGGTCCTCTGGCTACTGGGAACAAACTCCAGATGCATACATTACTGTGTGCACCTGGCTTTATATGGAAACTGGGGAATCAAACCCAGGCGATCAGGGTTTGCAATCAAGTTCCTTAACTGATGAACCATCTCTCCAGTCCTCCTTGAATAATTTTCATGAGTTCTATTAGTCCCCTCAAAGTTCCTCTCAACCTAGTTATTTATTTATTTACTTTTAAATTTTTTTCTCAATTTTTATTAACAGTTTTCATGATTATAAAAAATATTCCATGGTAATACCCTCCTTCCCCCCACTTTCCCTTTGAAACTCCATTCTCCATCATATCCCCTCCCCATCTCAATCAGTCTCTCTCTTATTTTGATGTCATGATCTTTTCCTTCTCTTATGATGGTCTTGTGCAGGTAGTTTCAGGCACTATGAGGTCATGAATATCCAGGCCCTTTTTTGTCTGGAGGGAGCACGTTGTAAGGTGTCCTACCCTTCTTTTGGCTCTTACATTTTTTCCACCACCTCTTCCGCATTAGACCCTGAGCCTTGGAAGGTGTTATCGAGATGTTAGTCAGTACTCCAGTACTTCTTTCCAGCACTGTGATACCTTCTGAGTCGTCCTAAGGTCACGCCCATCTGAAAAGAGAAGATTCTCTACCCAAAGTGAGAGTAGCATTAATATAAGGGTATGAATATTAAGAGAAGTGCTTGCTGGGCAGTTTGATAAACATAGTATTTACATTTTCCAGACATCAGCAGATGTTACACCCCTAGGGCTCATGGCTAACCCTGTTTTAAATTTTCAGTATCAGGGATGTATTCCCTCCCATGGAGCGGGCCTCCAGTCCAATTGGAGGGCAGCTGGTTTCCACCATGACAGACTTGCCACTATTGCACCCATTGGCTCATTTGGCCTGGCTGGCCAATTTTAAGGCTTGCAGTGTCCACTGTCTCTGAACCTATTTAAACTCCTGGTTCTGAGACAGACTGAACATTGAGAAGACACCAGAGCTGGCTCCACCTTCTGCATCATGAGGCTGCTGACAACACCCATCCTCCTGATACCCATATCAAAGCCTTGCTAATTAGTCAGGACATTTCTCAACCCAGGCAAGAAGTCTGCAGAGTGTCTGGCAGGCAGGGCTGGGTTCCTGCTGCAGGCCCAGTCATTTCACCCCAATCCAGGCCACTTTTCTCGGAGGCCCAGAATGGGCTCATTTCTAACCTTGGCACCCTGGGGGTTTCTTGCCAGCCACCACTCCTGCCACGCTCTGCTCAGCTGGAATTGGTCCTGTTCAGCTGTTACGTTCTCAGACTGTTCTCAGTGTAATTTTGGGGCTCTTTTTTATGCAAGATCTACCCCTCCACAGCTACTCTTGCTGCCTTCCTGGGTCCCCTACTTACCTTAAACCTCCTTTTACCAGATTTTTCTCCCAACAGATGCTCCTCTCACCCAAGGATGCTTTTCTTGTTAAGAATGTGAATATGTGGGCTGGACAGATGGTGTACTGGTGAAGGTGGTTGTCTGAAAAGCCTAATTAATGATCTGAGTTTTTTCCCCCATCCCCAGTATCCATGTAAAGCCAGATGTACAAAGAGGCACATGTTGTGGAGTTCCTTTATAGTAATGGAGGCCCTGGCATGCATCTTCTATTTCCCTGTCTCTTCTCTATCTCTCTTTCTACTTGCAAATAAGTAAATAAAATATTTAAAAAATTAAAAATGTGATATGTGTGTGGATGTGGATTCGCATGTTCATGTGTGTGCAGGTGTATGTATGTGGAAGTATGCAGGCACATGTGCACACAGGGGTAGGGGATAAAAGACACATTTGCATGTTATTCTCAGGCATACATCTACATGTTTTTTTGAGATAGACTCTGTCAGTAGCCTGGAACTCACCAAATAGGAGAGACTGGCTGGGCATTCATCCCCAGAGACCCAACTGCTTCTGCCTCTGGTGCTAGGATTAAAAGCCTGCACCACCACAATTGGCATTTTCACATGGGTTCTGGGGCTCAAACTCAGGCCCTTATGCTTAAAAGGGAAACATTTCCCGAAGATTCTTTTTTTTGACAAGACAGTATTAATTTTATTGAAATTCTCTTTAATAAAATGTTTCGCAGGGCTGGAGAGATGGCCTAGCGGTTAAGTGCTTGCCTGTGAAGCCTAAGGACCCCGGTTTGAGGCTCGGTTCCCCAGGTCCCACGTTAGCCAGATGCACAAGGGGGCGCACGCGTCTGGAGTTCGTTTGCAGTGGCTGGAGGCCCTGGCGCGCCCATTCTCTCTCTCTTTCTCTATTTGCCTCTTTCTCTCTCTGCCACTCTCAAATAAATAAAAAAAAATAAAAGAAATGGTTCGCAGTAGAGAACACAACCTGCAGGGGGAGCGGCTTCCCAAATACTTCCTGCCCTGTGACCCACAGAATTAAGTAGATTTGATTTACTCCTTCGTTCTGTCAGTCTTGGTTGTAAAGGGGTGATGAATGGAAGAGGGGGAAATGACCATGCGAGGCAAGGATAAGGCTCGATTTTAAACAAAAACCCTGAAGGGCTTTAACTTCAACTAGATGCAATCTGTTTCATAGCTGTTGGTCAACCCCTTCTAACCAGTTAGGAATAAACTAAATATAGCTTCATTACCTCAGCAGATGGCAACAGGAAAACTCTAGGCCAAAATATGAACCTAGTGTGCATCTGGTACAAACACCACAGCTGCCCAAGTCAACAAGAGATTTCAGAACAGCTTCTCTACCCTTCACTCTTCTTAGTGGAAGGCCCAGGTTTCAGCCCTCAGTGGAGTCCATCAGGCAGGCTTCATTTACGCTTCTTCTCCTGTGTGCTGGTGAACCAAGAGTCTAGTAGTTTCTTGCTGTAGTACAGCTGCCAGGCATGCACTTGGACTGCCAGTACCAATACTAGGTACATGACAGAGACAGCAGAAAAACCAAATAAGAAGCGGTAGGTCTTGCCACGGCGGCAAAGTTGCTGTGCAGCAGAAACATCCTTGTGCTGCCATAAATGAGGGGAGCAATGGAAAAGAGTCCCATGCTGATCCTAGAGAGCACCAGGTAGCTAATGTTGTTGCAGGGGAAAGAGAGCAGGCCCAAGAGAGATGGCACAATGCTCAGCAAATAGGGATATTCCCACTGATAAGGCATGGCCACCTGATCGTGTGACAAGAGCCTCAGGTATCCTATGCTCATCTTGGCAACCAGCAGCAGCCATATGACCAGATGCACGCAGATCAGCTTCTTGATTTCATACTTGAGAGTAACACTCCTCTGGTACTGCATGGCGACACGCTCCCGGGGATGAAAGTCGCTGCCTTCCGTGCCAGCCACTCGCAGGCCGGCCCGAGAGGCCATGGTGCCCGGCCAGAACCATGGGACTACCCAGCCAAGCCCTCTCCTTCAAACCCTGTTGGCGCCACCTAGCCGAAGAATTTTTTTTTTTTTTCGAAGAATGTTTTTTGAGACAAGGTCTTGTTATACATGACTCAGGCTGGCTGTGAATTCATGACCCTCCTGCCTCTGCTTCTGGAGTGTTGGGATCACTGGTGAGTGTCGCTGTACCTATGATCTCAGGTCCCTAGCCCCCTCCTCCAAGAAGTCTTCCTAGATCTCAGGCTCCTTCCTAGTCTTGGACCCTCACTGCCATTGCCCATACCCCACTGCCCATCATTTCTCTACATGTTTACCTCTAGATTTAGAGATCTCAAGGGTGAGATCCATTGTGCTCCATCTCTGACTGGACTTACCTCTGAGCTGGAATCACCTGAAGTTTGCAAGCAGCTGTTTAGAATCCAGGTTTCTTCTGTAGCACACATGAAGCTATGCCTCCCATGTCTCTAGCCTGACTTCTTGTTTCTAGATGTTTCTTACAAAATATCCTGGTGTCCAAGAGCCCCTTTCCTCCATACCATACTGGGCATTCACCCAATTCATAGTTTGTACACCACACTGGGGGACTTTTTCCAATAAATCATCATTCCAGCCCACACCTAAGGACAGTGAGGCCCCAAATTGGCCCTCGATGTCGGAAGAGGAATGTCTGGGAACAGTTCGCCCATCCCAGCCAACAATACCCTCCCTAGTCAAGCCCTGTCAGGGCTTTCCCCAGTGTGGTGGTTTGAATAAAATAGATAGCCCCCAATATATTCAGTTGTTTGTAGTTTGCATCTGCTGGCTACCTGGCTGGAGGCAATGTCACTGGGTGGATCTTCAGGTGTGGTGGTGGGTTTCAATCTAAAGATATGCAAAGTGTGCCTAGCTGGAGTTCCTGAAGTGTGCTGTGGCTTTTGAACTTTGGGCTTGTGCTTTTCTCTCTCTGCTTGGGCCTATGAAGGCAGGCCAGCTTCTTCTGCCATTTATGGAACTTCCCCTGGATCTGTAGGCTTAAATATCCCTTCCTCCATAACTGTGCCTGGTCTGGAAGTTCATCTCAGTGAATCTAAAGCTGTCTGCTACACCCAGTTTCTCACCTCCTTCCAAGCACCTGCGTGGCCTTCCCAGTCCCTTCTCTTCCCCTTCACTTCCCTCAGACTCCGGGGCCTGGCAGGAGCAGCAGTGCTCTGGTGCTTTGTCTCTGTTAATCCTTTGAAAGAGGGCTCGCATGGTGGCCAGGGGTGTGATATTAGGATGCTATAAAATCTCTGTACTATTTATAAATCTCTTCAGACATCATAAAGGAGGAACTTCCCTGTGTAGTTTATCTCTCGTAACATAACTATTTCCCACTGTCCTAGAACATGCATCCATATCCACACAGACCAAACACATACGTGGCCCCCCCACCAAAAAAAACAAAAACAAAAACAAAAAAAAAAAACTGGCTGTGCTGCAGTACTGTAACTCCAGTGAAAGACTGAGGTATGAGGGTCAAGAGTTCCAGGCATTTCTGGACTATGTAGAGACCCTTTCCCAAAAGAGCATAGCAACACGAGAGGCGAGGAAGAGATAAAGGGAGGAAGGGAAGGAAGGAGGGGAGGAAAAAGACAGGGAAAGGGAGGAGAAGAAAGGAAGGAAGAAAGTGAAAAAGGGAAGGGAGATGAGTAGGAAGGAAGGAAGAGAAGTAAAAGGGGAAAGTTGAAAAATGGAAATAAGGAAGAAAGGAAGGGAGAAAAGGGGGGAAAGCAGAAGACTAGAAGGAAGGAAGGGAGGGAAGGAGGGTGAGTGGGTGGATGGATGGGTAAGGGAAGCAAGGCAGCGCTGCAGAACCCAGGTCTGAGCACACTCAGTCCTCGTGGGTTGACCATATAGTGTTGTCAGGCACACACAGCAGGCCTTGTGGTATCTTCTGGCCAGGAGCTGCACTATACATGAGCCTCCTCATGCCCCAGGAGTCCCTGCATCTGCTCTACATCTGCTGTATGGGTAGTTGGCAGGCACAGGTTCTGCCAGCTGCTGAGTCCCTGCTTCAGTGCAGCTGCAGCCCAGGTACCAGAAACCCTGCATCTGATCTTGGGCAGGTGGCGGGGGTTGGGGTAATGGGTGGCATAAGCTCCAGTACAGCTGTACCCCACTCCGTTCTGCAAGCCAGTGCATGGCTCTACCCTGGTCCCTGCCCCATACCAGGGGAGGTAGAACAGCCTGTGACGTCAAAGTACCACAGCTCAGCTTGGGCTTTATGGAAATTGTAAACTTAAAGGAGAGAGGTGCAAAAGGTGAGGAGGTAGCAGCAGAGTGCATTTTCCTGAGCCTTGAGTGAGACCTCTCAGCATCAGGTAGGAAGGTCAGGGCTGGCAGAGGGCCCCCAAGGGCTCACCGGTGGTGCTGCGATGACCCCAGGCCAAGGACCTGGCCAAGGCAGCCCCCCTCAGCTCCAGCATGCCACCCATGGTAATACCCGTCCCCCCTCCCCCGCACTTTCCCTTTGAAATTCCATTCTCCACCACATTATCATTTTTCTATTTTTCTATGGATGGGGACAGAAAATAAAAAGCAACAGTGCTAGGTACTAAGTGCTGGAAGGAAAAGCAGGATGGAGAATAAATGAAGTCTTGGCTTTCCTAGCCACTAATCTTAACCCAACATGCTAAAATCTTTTTGTTTGTGAGAAACGGATATCCAACACTACTGTGATTAACAAAACTGGGAAGGTTCTAAGTTTAATATGTTCACTATAATTTGAGAAAACTTGTTCATATAAGGTGCTGTGGTGATAGGTAGGTAGAGAATGTTAGAGAACTCATTAGGCCTGTGAAGAAATGACAGTTTGTGAATGGCAGGCTGGTGTCAGGAAAATCCTCACACTTCATGAATGGAAGAATAGCTTAGGTACTTAATGGAAAGGAACAGCAGGGTATTCCAGGCACACCATGCCTAATCTGTTATTTGGATGAGGCCTTCCGATTGGGTGGCTAATGTGGTACGCAGGGTACATGCAGAAATGTAGACAATGGTATTAAAGAGTGAAGTGATGTGATTCAAGTGTCTTCTTGTGAATGAGCATGTGCATGCCACAGTGCATGCGGAGGTCTGAGGACAACCTCCGCTTTGCTTGACACAAGCTCTCTCTTGTCTTACTGGGTGTGCTGTGTTTGTTTGGCTGCTTCATGTGCACAATTCCAGTGGCCTGCAGGCTTCTCAGTTCTCCTGGCTCCTTCTGATTGCCTTGGAGTGAGCATGCAGCTTGCATGTGCCGTTATGTGGATGGTGGGGAGTTGAACTGGAGCTGTTAAGCTTTCAAGGAAGTGCCTTTGACCACCTCCCAGACCCCTCATTAACATTGTTTTATTTAAAACATGAAAAATAGCAGGGCGTGGTGGTACCTGCCTTTAATCCTAGTACTCAGAAGGCAGAAGTAAGAGGATTATATCAGTTTGAGGCCAATTTGAGACTACATCATGAATTCTAGGTCAGCCTGGGTTACAGTGAAATCCTACTTCATAAAAGAAAAAAAAAAAAAAACCCTGAAAAATAAATCATGATTCAATACTGCACACAAGGCCCAATAGATTGATAGATGTTTCCTGAAAGAAGACATAAAACAAGCATGTCAATTTTCTCTATATTATGAATCTCCAGAAAATATCCTAACGGCAGTGACCTGGTCCTTTATCCAGAGAAGAGTGTCATCAAGAAGAGAAGATATAATGTATTACATTTATAGATTTGCGTATATTGAACCATCCCTGCATCTCTGGGATAAAGCCTACTTGGTCAGGGTGAATGATCTTTGTGATATATTCTTGTATTCTGTTTGCCAATATTTTGTTGAGAATTTTTGCATCTATATTCATGAGGGAGATTGGTCTGTAATTTTCTTTTTTTGTTCTATCTTTGCCTAGTTTTGGTATGAGGGTGATGCTGGCTTCATAGAAGGAGTTTGGTAGAATTCCTTCTTTTTCTATTTCCTGGAAAAGCTTAAAAAGCAATGGTGTTAGTTGTTGCCTGAAGGTCTGGTGAAATTCAGCAGTGAATCCATCTGGGCCTGGGCTTTTTTTAGTTGGGAGATTATTGATAACTATTATGATCTCCATGCTTGTTATAGGTCTATTTAAGTGATTGATCTCATCTTGATTTAATTTAGGTAGGTCATATACATCAAAGAAATCATCCATTTCTTTCAGATTTTCATACTTTGTGGAGTATATGCTTTTGTAGTATGTCCCTATGATTTTGTCCCTATGATTGAGCTGCTGATGTTGCTGTGGGACTCTGCTCCTGCTTGGGTCCAGCTGTTGGCTGAAGTTGGCGTGGTTGGGTCCAGGACCGCTGCTCTGTTTCCTGGAGCTGGGCACAGGTGGTGGGGGAGGGGAGGGAGCCGCAGCTGCTCTGGTTCTCTTGTTGTTCCATGTGTTCTTCTAACTTGTCCATTGTTCACTGCTGCTCTCTCTTCCCGTTTCTTGAGTTGCAGAGAGCTCCGGTGTGAGTGGAAGCTCCCTGCACCTGGCTTTTCTTGCAGCTTGAGCCGATCCTGCTGGCTTTCTGGTGCACCGCCGCCGCGGTTGGTGGACCTGCCGGAGCCGCTTTTCCTGCCTGTGCGGGCTCTGGATGTCCTGGATCTCTCCTACTTCTCCTCTGCCGTTTCAATTTCCTATACACCTCACTTTTTAGTAAAAGTGTGTATTTTGCTGGGTTTTTTTTTTTTTTTTTTTGGTCTCTTTCCCCCCAAGGCTGCTTTGGTGTGGTACCTATGCCGCCATCTTAACTGGATGTCCTGGCCCATTTTTTAGTTGGGAGACTTTTTATAACTGCTTTGCTGTACTTGTTATTGGTCTATTTGAATGGTTTATCTTGTCTTGATTTGTGTTAGGTCATATGAATCAAGGAAATCACCGCTTCAGATTTTCAATCTTAGTAGCATATATATGCTCAAAGTATGCCCTTATAATTTTCTGAATTTCTTTGGTATCTGTTGTAATGATGCCTTTTTTTGTCTCTAATTTTATTAATTTTGTTTCTTCGGCCTTTTTTGTGTCAGATTTGCTAAGGGTTTATCAATCTTGTTTATCCTTTCAAAGAACCAACTCTTTGTTTCTTTGACTCTTTGGATTTTTGGAGGGGGGTTAAAGAAATTGGACAGTGATGTTGAGCCACCCAGCATCCATTAGCCCCTCTGAGTCTGAAGGTAGAGAGTGTGAAAGTGTCCAGAGGATTCCAGAGAGAGGTGGAACCAAAAGAGAAGAAAACATCCTGCCAGAGCAAAACTCAGGAAAGTTTAGACAGTACCACAGCTAAGAGGCCATACATGATATTCAGTTAGAAGATGGACCCGGTAGAATCGCAAAGTCAGTTTTCTGATCACAAGTGGCTAAGATGTGTGGAACGTCCGGAAGTGGAAATGAGGAATATCAGTTTCACTCCTTGTTTGTTATCTAATACATAGGACAGCTGAGGGTGGGGGGGGTGGTGGTGGTGGTGGAATACTTCCTTTGTAGATGTCAGTTTCCTAAGCTTAAAATCTAGAAAATTGGACAGCCATGCTTCTTTAATAGTTTCTCCTTCTTTGTCAGTGAGCTGGGCTGGGAGCAGGTCGGCAGTAAAGCATTTGCTATGCACAAGACTCTATGTTTCATCCTGACACCATAGAAAACATTGGTTGTCAGGTATAAAACATAGTAGTACACTTGGGGCTTCAAAAGATTATGTTCCAGAATGTACCTAAATACCTAAGAATATAGACTAATTTTACATAGTGAAATATTGATCACAATTAATAAAAATTATCAAAATTACCGAAATAAACTGATTAACAGTTAAGTAGCCAGGCATAATGTATCACATGTTCAATCCCAGTATTTGGGAACTTGCAGCATGATGATCACAGTGAATTCCAAGTCAGAGTTTGAGTGGGACTCTGCCTCAGAAAGTGTCCACTTTTCACAATGAAGTGGCTCATAAGGGAGCACAGGTGTGTAGTAGCAGAAGAGGAAAAGGAAAGCTTAGTGAAACTGTGGTCAGTTTTAATTTTTTGTTTTATTTTTATTTTCAATGGATTTTGCTTTTATTGTTTATTTTATAAATCTTTTTAAAAATTATTTTTATTTGCAAGCAGAGTTAGAAGGCACATACACATACGCCCACACATACACGGGGGCGGGGGAATGAGCATGGAGGACCTCCAGACCCAGATGAATGCACTACTTTGTGCATCTGACTTTAAGTGGGTACTGGAGAATTGAACCCAGGTTTGTAGGCTTTTCAGTCAAGCTCCTTAACTGCTGAGACATCTCTTTAGCCCCTATTTTATAAATCTTTAGAAAATAATTGTAGGGGCTGGAGATGTGGCTTGGGGTTAAAGGCACTTGCTTACAAGGCCTGACAGGCTGGATTTGATTCTCCGTTACTCAATAATGCCAGATGCACAAAGTGGCACATGAATCTGTAGTTTATTTGAAGTAAAAGGCTTTGCAAGCAAGTGCCTTTAGCCATAGAGAAATCTCTCCAGTACTGCCCTTTAGATATTTTGTTGTCCCACATATGATCAGTAGAACTTTGCACTGTCACCTCTTGGTTTTTTGAGATAATGTCTAGCAGTGTAGATCCCTAGCCATCTTTGATCTTCCCCACATAATGTGAACCTGACAACACCTCCACAGCTGTGCACTTTTGATTAAATCTTCAGTATCACACAGAAATTCCCTCTTATGGAGCAGACTTCAAATCTAATCAGAGAGCACTTGGTTTCCCCAATAGACATGGAAATATTGTACCAGTTGATACATTTTACTTGGTTAACTAGCAAATAAAACGTGCATGGTTCACTGCTTCTTAACATCACTGATTATTTTCTCTCCCAAAAAGGTTGCATAGCTCCGTCTCTTTTATTGCTAGCTAGCCAACTGGGAGGAGATTTTGAGCTATGATGTAGCTTGATTTCCCAGTGTCCTGTATCACATGCATGTGGAGTCTTTAGCAATAGTTCTTGCCATCTAGTTCTGATAGATAATCAAGGGCCTTGGCAATGCCTGAAGTAGTCTAGGGCATCAGTGGATGTTATGGCTAACACTCAATGGAAGGCAACTCCACCCTGACACTGAAATTTTTCTAATAACAATGTATTGCTTCTGGGTAGAAGAAGAAAAAAATCTTACTTTATTAGCACTAACATTTGAAACATACGTTTGTGTCAAGGTGTTTCAGATAGTGTGTGTTCATGGAATTGGAATTGCATGGCATAATGACATGCACAGTGCAGTGTTTTTTTATGCATTCCCCATATAAGCTGCAGTGATATTAACTGATGCATCATGGAAGATTGGTGCCCACACACCTTGAATTAATTGTCTATAATATATTTGTTTCTGAATTAATGTTTGGTTATTCTTTGCCTTTCAGACTTGCTGTTTATTATGATATCATTGCTGATTATCAGACTTCATATGGGGTCAAAATCCGTAACTTTTGATAAAGTTATGGAATTTTTTAAATTTTTTTTATCGATATTTTTTTTATTAACATTTTCCATGATTGTAAAATATATCCCATGGTAATTCCCTCCCTCCCCACCCCCACACTTTCCCGTTTGAAATTCCATTCTCGATCATATTACCTCCTCATTACAATCATTGTAATTACATATATACAATATCAACCTATTAAGTATCCTCCTCCCTTCCTTTCTCCACCCTTTATGTCTCCTTTTCAACTTACTGGCCTCTGCTACTAAGTATTTTCATTCTCACGCAGAAGCCCAGTCATCTGTAGCTAGGATCCACATATGAGAGAGAACATGTGGCGCTTGGCTTTCTGGGCCTGGGTTACCTGACTTAGTATAATACTTTCCAGGTCCATCCATTTTTCTGCAAATTTCAAAACTTCATTTTTCTTTACCGTTGAGTAGAACTCCATTGTATAAATGTACCACATCTTCATTATCCACTCATCAGTTGAGCGACATCTAGGCTGGTTCCATTTCCCAGCTATTATAAATTGAGCAGCAATAAACATGGTTGAGCACGTACTTCTAAGGAGATGAGATGAGTCCTTTGGATATATGCCTAGGAGCGCTATAGCTGGGTCATATGGTAGATCAATCTTTAGCTGTTTTAGGAACCTCCACCCTGATTTCCACAATGGCTGGACCAGATTGCATTCCCACCAGCAGTGTAGAAGGGTTCCACTTTTTCCACATCCCCGCCAATGTTTATGATCATTGGTTTTCATGATGGTGGCCAATCTGACAGGAGTGAGATGGAATCTCAATGTAGTTTTAATCTGCATTTCCCTCGTGGCTAGTGACGTAGAACATTTTTTTAGATTCTTATATGCCATTCGTATTTCTTCCTTTGAGAATGCTCTATTTAGCTCCATAGCCCATTTTTTGATTGGCTTGTTTGATTCCTTATTATTTAACTTTTTGAGTTCTTTGTATATCTTAGATATTAATCCTCTATCAGATATATAGCTGGCGAAGTTTTTTTCCCATTCTGTAGGTTGCCTCTTTGCTTTTTTCACTGTGTCCTTTGCAGAGCAAAATCTTTGTAATTTCATGAGGGCCCAGTGATTAATCTGTAGTTTTATTGCCTGAGCAATTGTGGTTGTATTCAGAAAGTCTTTGCCAAGACCAATATGTTGAAGGGTTTCCCCTACTTTTTCCTCTAGCAGTTTCAGAGTTTCAGGTCTGATGTTAAGGTCTTTAATCCATTTGGACTTAATTCTTATGCATGGTGAGAGAGAAGAATCTATTTTCATCCTTCTGCAGATATATATCCAGTTTTCCCAACACCATTTGCTGAAGAGGCTGTCTTTTCTCCAATGAGGATTTGGGGCATTTTTATCGAATATCAGGTGGCTATAGTTACTTGGGCTTACATCTGGGTCCTCTATTCTGTTCCACTGATCTACGTGTCTGTTTTTGTGCCAGTATCATGCTGTTTTTGTTACTATGGCTCTGTAGTATAGGTTAAAATCAGGTATGGTGATACCACCAGCCTTATTTTTGTTGCTCAGTATTATTTTAGATATTCGAGGTTTTTTGTGATTCCAAATGTATTTTTGGATTGTTTTTTCTATTTATGAAGAGTGCTTTTGGAATTTTGATAGGCATTGTATTAAATATGTAGATTGCTTTTGGTAAGATTGCCATTTTCACAATATTGATTCTTCCAATCCAGGAACAGGGGATGTTTCTCCACTTTTTAGTGTCTTCTGGAAGTTCTCGCTTGAGTGTTTTTAAGTTCTCATTGTAGAGATTCTTTACTTCCTTGGTTAGGTTTATTCCAAGGTCCTTAATTTTTTTTGATGCAATTGTGAATGGGAGTGATTCTCTGATTTCATCCTCTGTGTGTTTCTTGGTAGCATATATGAAGGCTACTGATTTCTGTGTATTTATTTTGTATTCTGCTACATCGCTGTAGGTTTTGAGCAGCTATAACAGTTTGCTAGTAGAGTTTTTAGGGACCTTTATGTTTTGTTTTGTTTTGTTTTGGTTTTTCGAGGTAGGGTCTCACTCTGGTCCAGGCTGACCTGGAATTAACTCTGTCATCTCAGGGTGGCCTTGAACTCATGGCAATCCTCCTACCTCTGCCTCCCGAGTGCTGGGATTAAAGGCGTGCGCCACCACGCCCGGCTCTAGGGACCTTTATGTATAGCATCATGTCATCTGCAAATAATGATAACTTGATTTCTTCCTTTCCAATTTGTATCCCTTTTATATGTGTCTCTTGCCATATTGCTATGGCTAAGACTTCCAAAACTATATTAAATAAAAGTGGGGACAGTGGACACCCTTGTCTCATTCCTGATTTTAGTGGAAAGGCTTCCAGTTTTCCCCCATTTATTAATATGTTGGCTGTAGGCTTGTCATAAATAGCTTTTATTATATTGAGATATGTTCCTTCTATTCCCAGTCTCTGTAGGACTTTTATCATGCAGTGATGTTGGATTTTGTCAAATGCTTTCTCTGCATCTAATGAGATGATCATGTGATTTTTGTCCTTCAACCCGTTTATATATTATGTTACATTTATAGATTTGCGTATATTGAACCATCCCTGCATCTCTGGGATAAAGCCTACTTGGTCAGGGTGAATGATCTTTTTGATATACTCTTGTATTCTGTTTGCCAATATTTTGTTGAGCATTTTTTCATCTATGTTCATGAGGGAGATTGGTCTGTAATTTTCTTTTGTGGTTCTATCTTTGCCTAGTTTGGGTATCAGGGTGATGCTGGCCTCATAGAAGGTGTTTGGTAGAATTCCTCCTTTTTCTATTTCTTGGAAAAGCTTAAGAAGCAGTGGTGTTAGCTCTTCCTTAAAGGTCTGGTAAAATTCAGCAGTGAATCCATCTGGGCCTGGGCTTTTTTAAGTTGGGAGATTATTGATAACTGTTCTGATCTCCATGTTTGTTATAGGTCTATTTAAGAGATTAATCTCATTTTGATTTAATTTAGGTAGGTCATATAAATCAAGGAAATCATCCATTTCTTTCAGATTTTCATACTTTGTGGAGTATATGCTTTTATAATATGTCCCTATGATTTTTTTGAATTTCTCTGGAATCTGTTGTGGTGTTACCTTGTTCATCTCTGCTTTTATGAATTTGTGTCTCCTCTCTCTTTCTTTTGGTCAGATTTCCTAAGGGTTTATCAAACTTGTTTATCCTTTCAAAGAGCCAACTCTTTTTTTTATTAATTCTTTGATTTTTTTTTTTTTTTGTTTCTATTTCATTAATTTCTGCCCTAATCTTTATTGTTTCTTTCTGCCTACTGATTTTTGGTTTGCCTTGTTTTTCTTTTTCCAAGGCTTTAAGGTGAAGCATTATGTCATTTATTTGTGACCTTTCTAATTTCTTTATGTAGGCACTTAAGGCTATAAATTTACCTCTTAGAACTGCCTTCATTGTGTCCCAGAGATTTTGATATGTTGTGTTCTCATTATCGTTTGACTCTATAAATTTTTTGATTTCCTTCTTGATTTCTTCATTGACCCATTCATCATTTAGTAGTGTATTGTATCCATGATTTTGTGTATGCTCTATAGCCTTTCTTGCTACTGATTTGTAGTTTAATTCCATTGTGGTCAGATAGGATGCAAGGAATTATTTCAATTTTCCTGAATTTGTTAAGATTTGCTTTGTGTCCTAATATATGGTCTATTTTAGAGAATGTTCCATGTGCTGCTGAAAAGAATGTGTATTCTGGGTTGGAGAGACGGCTTAGCGATTAAGCACTTGCCTGAGAAGCCTAAGGACCCTGGTTCGAGGCTCAATTCCCCAGGACCCACGTTAGCCAGATGCACAAGGCGGTGCACGCATCTGGAGTTCGTTTGCAGTGGCTGGAGGCCCTGGCACACCCATTCTCTGTCTCTCTCTCTGCCTCTTTCTCTCTCTCTCTGTCACTCTCAAATAAATAAATAAAAAATATATTAAAAAAAAAGAATGTATATTCTGCAGCGTTTGGATGAAATGTCCTGCAGATATCTGTTAGGTCCATTTCTTCTATGACCTCATTTAGTCCAAATGCCTCTGTGTTTATTTTTTCCCGGGATTATCTGTCAATTGATGAGAGTGGGCTGTTAAAGTCACCCACTACCACTGTCTTTGGTGTTATCTGTGACCTTAGTTCTAATAGTGTTTGTTTGATGAATTTGGGAGCCCCCCTGTTAAGGGCATATATATTTAGGATTGTAATGTCCTCCTGTTGGAGTGTGCCCTTAATCAATATAAAGTGTCCTTCCTCCATGCATCCTCAGAACGGTGTCGTGGTCCTCTTCCCTTTCTGGAACTGAGATGACTTGGCTACTTCCGAAGCTGGATTCCAAGTAACCAGAAGTAAATGTTCATTTTCGTCCAGGTCTGTTTGAGTAAAAACTTCAGAACTACAGGGTTGGCCTGAGCTGTTTATTTCAAAAGATGTTCCTCAATTTAAACCTAGTTTCTCTCAAAGTTTTTTTTTCTATTTATTAAGTTGATATTAAATTTTTATTCATTAACATGTCCTCATTCCACTCACACAGACATCAGTGGAGGAAGATTTAGTACTTGGCTCTGAGGTTGCCAGTTTTACAATAATCTATTTTGCATATAAAAGTTTACATTTAACTTTGTTGTTCATTAAAATCTTACAGATGTGGTTATGCAGTTTTTAATTTCAGAAAGTCGGTCAGAACATATTTTGAAAGATTTAGTGCCTAATGTGGCTTTTATGATGTAATAAAAGATTGGCAGAATCTGAACAGTAAAAAAAAAATAAATAAAATATAATATAAAGTGTCCTTCCTTATCTTTCTTGACTAAAGTTGGACTAAAGTCTACCTTGTCAGATATTAGGATAGCAACCCCTGCTTTTTTTGTAGGCCCATTTGCTTGAAACACCATCTTCCAATCTTTCACCCTAACATAATGTCTACCCTTTATAGAAAATTGAGTTTCTTGGATACAACAAATTGTAGGATCCTGCTTTTTAACCCAGTCTGTATACCTATATGTCTTTTCGTTGGGGCATTGAGGCCGTTGATATTAAGAGATATTATTGAAAGGTGTGTATTTATGTTTGCCTTTTTTTTTTTTTTGTGGTTCCGGTTCACCTGTGCTCTCTTGTGTTAACTAGTATTTGAGTATTGCTTCTTTTTTCTAGGTTCCTTATATGTGTGCTTTTCCTTTTCTTCAGCATGGAGGAGTCTATCAAGTATTTTCTGTAGAGCTGGTTTTGTCTTCAAATATTCCTTTAACCTGCTTTTGTCATGGAATGTCCTTATTTCTCCATCTATTTGAATGGGTAACTTTGCAGGATAAAGTAACCTTGATTGACAGATGTTATCTTTCAGAACTTGGAATATATCACTCCAAGCCCTTCTGGCTTTAAAAGTTTGTGTTGAATAATCTGCTGTAATCCTGTTGGGCTTGCTTTTGTAGGTAACTTGATTTTTCTCTCTAACTGCTTTCAGTATTTTTTCTTTGGTGTGTGTGTTTGGAAGTTTGATTATAATATGGCGAGGAGAGGTTCTTTCCAGGTTTTGTCTGGCTGGGGTTCTAAAGGTTTCCTGTATCTGTATTGGCACCTCTTTCCCAATTTGGGGGAAATTTTCTTCAGTGATTTTGTTGAAGACGCCTACTATGCCTTTGGAGTGGAATTCTTCTCCTTCTACTATGCCCTGAATTCTTATATTGGATCTTTTCATAGTGTCCCAAATATCTTGAAATTCCCACTCATACTTTTCTATAAGTTTGTCTTTCTCTGTGTTGGCCTGTATTAGATCTGCCACCTGGTCTTCTAGCTTAGATATTCTGTCCTCTCCTTCATCCATTCTACTGGTGAGGTTTTCTAAAGAGTTTTTTTTATTTCATTAACTGTGTTTTTCATTGCTAGTAATTCTGACTAGTTTTTCTTTATTATTTCTATTTCGTTATCTATGTCTTGTATTGCCTTCTTTATTTCATGAAATTGGTTTTCTGCATCTTCTTTGATTCCTTTGATTTCCTCTTTTAAGTTCCTCTTTGACTCCTTTGATTTGTTCTCTGACTTCTTTGAACATATTTACAATCATTCTTTTGCAATCTTTCTCAGGCATTTCCTCTAACTCGTTCTCACTGGTGGTCATTTCTGATGCATTAATACTTTTAGGTGGATTTATATCGTCTTGCTTTTTAGTGTTTCTTGTGTTATAATGTATATATTTTTGCATCTTGCATTAAGTTAATGCTTGGATTTTCTAGCTAGCTGGGTATTCTTAGCTGTATCAGTTGATTTGATGTTATATATTTTCAGGGTAGGAGCTTAAGGTGTTAGGTGTGGCTGTTAAGACTCTCAGAGTATCTACAAAGATGTTCTTAGGGGCTGAGTTTCCCTGCTATGGTAGTATTAAAGTAGGCTGAGTGGAATAAAATACAGGTAGGTTCTAAAAGTTTACTAAACACTGTACCAATTCAATCAAAAAAAGCCCCAAGTATGTATGCCAGAGTAGTTATTATAACAATCAGATCTTCTATCAACATAGAGGTTAAGATTTCTCGTCTGTTGAGTGATCCAAGTCAGCTTGTGACCAAGTGAGACCCTTCCCTGGTGCAATCCCAGTTACCTTGGATGATTTTGGTCTCCGTCAAGTTGCTGCCTGGGTCGTCTGGGTGCTGTTCTGATTTCTGGAGCTGTGCCCTGGCTTTTCCTGTGCAGCACACCGAGCCTGGCAATTGTGGCCCTGCAGATCAGCACACCTGCTGCTGGAACTGCTGCTGCTAAAGGTGCCTCTGCTGGGTCTGTCAGCAGCTGAAGCTGCTGCTGCTGGGCCCATCGCTGCTGCTGCCTCTGCTGCTGCTGCTGCTGTAGCTGCCACTTCTGGAGCCACTGCTGCTGCTGAAGTTGTTGCTGCTGGGTCCACTGAAGCTGCTTCTCCTGGGTCTGCTGCTGCTGCCACTACTGGGTCTGCTACAGCTGGGGCCGCTGTTACCAGTGCCGGAGCCACTGATGTTGCTGCCGAACTCTGTTCCTGCTTGGGTCCTGCTGTCAGCTCAAGATGGCGTGGCCGGGTCCCGGGATGCTGTTCTCTGCTGGAGCTGGGCTCAGGCGATCGGGGAGGGGAGGGAGCCACAGCTGCTCTGGTTCTCTAGCTGTTCCACGTGTTCTTCTACCTTGTGGTCTGCTCCTCCGTTGCTCACTGCCGCTCTCCCTTCACGTTTCCTGAGTTGTGGAGAGCGCTGGTGTGAGTGGAAAATCCCGCACCTGGCTTTTCCTGCGTCTGGAGCTGAGCCTGGCGGCTTTCTGGTGCGATGCCGCCATGGTTGGCGGAACTGCCGGGGCACTTTTGCCGTCCTGTGCGGGCTCTGGTGCTCTGGATCTCTCCTACTTCTCTGCTGCTGCTTCAATTTCCTATACACCTAACTTTTTAGTAAAAGTGTATATTTTGCTGAGTTTTTTTGGTCTTTTTCCCCCCAGGCTGCTTTGGCGTGGTACCTATGCCGCCATCTTAACTGGAAGCTGGATGTTTTTTGATAGAGTTTCTATTTCACTACTAATGTTAGGCATTGAACCCATGGACTTGCATCTTCTGGACAAGCAGTGTAACACATGCCACATATCCTGTCATATGCTTTTCCATTCTATTGTATGGTCATTAAAAAAACAACATAACTAGTCTTATGTTCTTGTATCACTACAGGATGTTACAGGTAAGATATTTGCTTTCAGTCTTTTTCTTTGTTGATACAGCATATAGTCTCTGCCAAGATACATATAGAAATGTTAAGTCCAATTTGCTGTTCCCTATTTTGTAGTCTTTGGCTGAAGAGAAATGTCTCATTATAGGAATTGGTGTCATTTGAAGACATAGCTGTGGACTTCACCTGGCAAGAGTGGCAGGACCTGGATGTTGTTCAGCGAAACCTCTATAGGGATGTGATGCTGGAGAACTACACCAGCCTGATGTCGTTGGGTGAGTTAAACTTCCGTGATTCCCTGAAGAGCAATTACTTTCCCTTTGGTTGATAACTATGGTTATCATTACTAATGTTTAGTATTGGTTTATTTTTATTTTTGTATACTTTATTTATTTATTTGAAAACAATGGACAGAGAGAGACAAAGAGGCAGATAGAGAGAGAGAGAGAGAGAATGGGCATGCCAGGGCCTCCAGCCACTGCAAACGAACTCCAGACACATGTGCCCCCTTGTGCATCTGGCTAACGTGGTACCTGGGGAACCGAGCCTCGAACCAGGGTCCTTAGTCTTCAGAGGCCAGCGCTTAACCGCTAAGCCATCTCTCCAGCCCAGATTTCTTTATTTTTATCTTATTTATTTATTTTGTATATTTATGAGAGAGAGAGAATGGATGTGCCAGGGCCTCTAGCCACTAGAAAGTCCACATGCATATGCCACCTTGTGCATCTGACTTATATGGGACCTGGAAAATTGAATCTGGATCCTTCGGCTTCGCAGGCAAGCAACATAACTGCTAAACCATTTCTCCAACCCAATATATTTCCTTTTTATTTAGAGAATGGGTATCAATCTATTCTAGGTTTTCCTGGAATATACTCTGTAGCCAAGACTGGTCTCAAAATCTTAGTGATTCTCCTACCTCATTTTCCCACATATTGGTGGTGTGCCACCACACCTGGGTTGTTTCTCTTTAAAGACTTTTTTTCTTGAGTTGGAGAGATGGCTTAGCAGTTAAGTGCTGGCCTGTGAAGCCTAAGGACCCCAGTTCGAGACTCAATTCTTCAGGACCCACGTTAGCCAGATGCATAAGTGAGTGCATGCAGGAGTTCGTTTGCAGTGGCCAGAGGCCCTGGAATGCACATTGTCTATCTATTTCTATCTCCCCCCCCCCCTCTCTGTCATTCTTTCTCTATCGTTCTCAAATAAATAAACAGAAAAAAAAATTTATAGTCTTTTTTCTCTATATAGCCATTTTACCTACAAATAAGGACATTTTTCTACTCTCTCTTGCGATTTGTATGGACATTGTTTATTGTGCTTTTCATATATCCTAGGCTAAGATTTTATCCTTTTCTTCATGCTTTTAATTGAACTTAGCTCTTCATTCATCTTGGAAAAGTGCTCTACCACTAAGTTACTTTTCATCACTTGGACTTCAGTAGTCTATTGTAGAAGAGTGGTGGATAACTACATCCTTGTTTTCTTTTTCAGACCTTAGAGAAAATAATTTCTATGTTGCCTAGTTATTAATATTAAGACCCTCTCTTATCTGTAAGTTTACTTGTTTCACTATATTCCTGTGTTAGTTCATGGAGAAATTTTATTTTCTTTAAATTTATTAATGTGTGGGAGCGAGGGGTTGTGGGCATTCATATGCCTTAGTAAGTGGCCCCTTCAGATTATCTTGGAGTAAGTCCATTTCATGAGGATCAGACATGTGACATTTGTGTAGAGCTTTATATTGGTGGTTTGGAGCATTAAACTAGGGTCTGCATACTTTGCAAAGAAGGACATTTAACTGCTGAGCCATATATTGAGGAATTTTCTGAAGATGTGAATGAATTTTGTAAAATTATTATTAGGTAATTATGCACTTTATACAGAATCTTTAATTTCTTTTTTTGCTTATTGTTATTTATTTATTTGACAGTGACAGACACAGAGAGGAAGAGACAGACAGAGAGAGAGGAGAGAATGGGCCCACCAGGGCCTCCAGATACTGCAAACGAACTCCAGATGCGTGCGCCCCTTATGCATCTGGCTAACGTGGTCCTGGAGAAGTGAGCCTCGAACTGGGGTCCTTAGGCTTCACAGGCAAGCCCTTAACTGCTAAGCCATCTGCAGCCCCAGAATCATTGATTTCTACATGTACATTTTCTTATGGTGATGCTTTCATCTTTGCTCTAAGCAATATTTTGTACTATTCATTTTTTCGCTTGTGTGTGTGCATGAAGTTTTGTGTATGTCTATCTGCGCACACGTATGCGTGCATGCAGTGTTTATATGGTGTGTCGACATGCAAATGCCTTTACCAAGCCCTGTGTACTTTCCTTGTTGCTGTTCAGTTACCTTTAGTGGCCAGAGTGGAACGTCAGAGGGCCTCCTCCATTGTTCTTCCATTTAATATTATCATTATTATTTTTAAAAATTTTTTTTAAATTTTTATTTATTTGAGATTGACTGACAGAGAAAGAGAAAGAGAGAGAGAGAGATAGAGAGGGAGAAAGAGAATGGGTGCGCCAGGGCCTCCAGCCACTGCAAATGAACTCCAGACACCTGCGCCTTGTGCATCTGGCTAACGTAGGTCCTGGGGAATTGAGCCTTGAACTGGGTTCCTCAGGCTTCACAGGCAAGTGCTTAACCACTAAGCCATCTCTCCAGCCCTAACATTATTATTATTATTATTATTATTATTTTAATATTGGTCTGTTTTAATTCTAAGTAAAGCAATTCCAAAAATACAAACTGAACATCAGAGCCATGTGAACCACCATGATAAAATAAAACAGACATTCACAATAACTACGTCTAAAGACAGTTCAGCTTGATAGATCGTCTTCAAAGTATGCTAAAGAACGTGTTACTAAAATACTGCTGGTGTTCAGTTAGAATTGAAAGACTCTGGGGAAATGAAATAATATGATACAGTTGGAGTGAATAAAGATACACAGGATTTACATTTTCCATTACTCCTAGATAAAACAAACATTCAAAAATATTGCAGCTGCAGGAAAGGCAACTTTAAATTAATAGCGAGGGGAAAATCAAGTTTTGGTGGAGGTAAACAGAAGTGACAGTTTTTAATTTGCACTTTTATAAAGCTCATTTATACCTGGTCAACCAGGAACCAGACGCAGGACAGTGAAGTTCTCTGCTTCTTTTGGCTATACTGTGACAAGAAAAAGTCATCTTTTGAAGATGTGTAAAGAAATAAAAGCAACTTTCTTTATAAACAGTCAACTAATCAATTAATGGAATAAATAAGTACTAACCCACATTTTTACCACTCTGTCATCACTACACTTTACATTATTTTTCACTGTGGTTGCAAATCCCCAAATGTGTAGTCTAAAAGCCACCAATCATTTTATAAAGCAAAATGAATAGCCACCAAATAAGAATATTCTTCTGCTTACTCTTTGGCTAAGAAAGTAAACAAACAAAACAAAACAAAAAGAAACAGAAGACAACTCTATCACTGGTGATAAAAGAAACTTTTTTTTTTTTTTTACATGTAAAATAAAGTTATCAATTTAAATCTTAGTATATTTTATAAAAACAAGAGGTAACGTAATAAAACAGCAGTGGCCTCGACTAGCAACATACTGTTTGTTAATCCTGTGCAATAAAATACTTTGTTCATACTATACTTATTCAAACATGACTGACAATTACTACAAACACTTCAGGAATCTTCACTGGACTCCTATAGACTTACTGTTAAAACTGAGAGACATTTACAATCAGTGTGCCATGAACACGTTACTTCTAGCAAGAGATAATGTTAGTATTATTTGAATTTGTTTTAGGTACTGAACAGCTAAGTTACAAGGACTGAACGTGAAAAGCATTCTAAAAGCCCATGAACACTGTTCACACCTTTTCAGTACACGCTAACTCATTCAACACATTTCTCTTCATACATAGCATGCAACAGCACCCAATAAAAGCCTGAGAAGAAATGCTGCTGTGTAAATACTGCAACTATTCCTGAAATAAGAATTATAGGACATACTCTCCAAAGCTCCCCATTCCCATAATTTGTATTGCATAGGTCACATAATCACACACATACTTACACACGTGTATGTATATGTACGTTCATGCAAAGAATATATTAAAAGGACAATGAAGTCGTGTCACAAAGCAATTTACAGCTTCAATATATTTTTTACACTTTGCTTGAAAGAAAATCTCAGTATTTTACAGTCTTTCAGCAGGCATTATATACACTGCACTTTAAGAAATCTAAAGGGCATTGAAATTAATTTTTCCAACATTTGGTAACAAAACACACAACATTTCTCCAACTACTTGTGCTATCTACATGATCATCTGTTTGCTCTGGTAACCACTAATCACAAAAATTGATTTAGTGGAATAATTAGAAAAATTATCTAACACCATGCAAGGGTTTGAATCATTTTTAATATCCTATTCTAGAAATATTCTACAAATATTAAGATTTTAAAAATTAAATCTCTCTTTCGCGCTTTAAAAGATATCTTTTCATGACAATATCCATAACATCAACATTATTTTTTTTTTAATTTTTATTAACATTTTCCATGATTATAAAATATATCCCATGGTAATTCCCTCCCTCCCCACCCCCACACTTTCCCCTTTGAAATTCCATTCTCAATCATATTACCTCCCCATTACAATCATTGTAATTACATATATACAATATCAACCTATTAAGTATCCTCCTCCCTTCCTTTCTCCACCCTTTATGTCTCCTTTTCAACTTACTGGCCTCTGCTACTAAGTATTTTCATTCTCACACAGAAGCCCAGTCATCTGTAGCTAGGATCCCCATATGAGGGAGAACATGTGGCGCTTGGCTTTCTGGGCCTGGGTTACCTGACTTAGTATAATACTTTCCAGGTCCATCCATTTTTCTGCAAATTTCATAACTTCATTTTTCTTTACCGCTGAGTAGAACTCCATTGTATAAATGTACCACATCTTCATTATCCACTCATCTGTTGAGGGACATCTAGGCTGGTTCCATTTCCCAGCTATTATAAATTGAGCAGCAATAAACATGGTTGAGCATGTACTTCTAAGGAAATGAGATGAGTCCTTTGGATATATGCCTAGGAGTGCTATAGCTGGGTCATATGGTAGATCAATCTCTAGCTGCTTTAGGAACCTCCACACTGTTTTCCACAATGGCTGGACCAGATTGCATTCCCACCAGCAGTGCAGAAGGGTTCCTTTTTTTCCACATCCCCGCCAACATTTATGATCATTTGTTTTCATGATGGTGGCCAATCTGACAGGAGTGAGATGGAATCTCAATGTAGTTTTAATCTGCATTTCCCTGATGACTAGTGACGTAGAACATTTTTTTAGGTGCTTATATGCCATTCGTATTTCTTCCTTTGAGAACTCTCTATTTAGCTCCTTAGCCCATTTTTTGATTGGCTTGTTTGATTCCTTATTAGTTAACTTTTTGAGTTCTTTGTATATCCTAGATAATTAATCCTCTATCAGATATATAGCTGGCGAAGATTTTTTCCCATTCTGTAGGTTGCCTCTTTGCTTTTTTCACTGTGTCCTTTGCGGTGCAAAATCTTTGTAATTTCATTAGGTCCCAGTGGTTAATCTGTGGTTTTATTGCCTGAGCAATTGGGGTTGTATTCAGAAAGTCTTTGCCAAGACCAATATGTTGAAGGGTTTCCCCTACTTTTTCCTCTAGCAGTTTCAAAGTTTCCGGTCTGATATTAAGGTCTTTAATCCATTTGGACTTAATTCTTGTGCATGGCGAGAGAGAAGAATCTATTTTCATCCTTCTACAGATATTTATCCAGTTTTCAAAACACCATTTGCTGAAGAGGCTGTCTCTTCTCCAATGAGTATTTTTGGCATTTTTATCGAATATCAGGTGGCTATAGCTACTTGGGCTTACATCTGGGTCCTCTATTCTGTTCCACTGATCTACATGTCTGTTTTTGTGCCAGTACCATGCTGTTTTTGTTACTATGGCTCTGTAGTATAGGTTAAAATCAGGTATGGTGATACCACCAGCCTCTTTTTTGTTGCTCAGTATTATTTTAGATATTCGAGGTTTTTTATGATTCCAAATGAATTTTTGGATTGTTTTTTCTATTTCCATGAAGAAAGCCTTTGGAATTTTGATAGGGATTGCATTAAATGTGTAGATTGCTTTAGGTAAGATTGCCATTTTCACGATATTGATTCTTTCAAGCCAGGAACAAGGGATGTTTCTCCACTTTCTAGTGTCTTCTGCAATTTCTTGCTTGAGTGTTTTAAAGTTCTCATTGTATAGATTCTTTACTTCCTTGGTTAGGTTTATTCCAAGGTATTTTATTTTTTTTTGATGCAATTGTGAATGGGAGTGATTCTCTGATTTCATCCTCTGTGTGTTTGTTGTTAGCATATACAAAGGCTACTGATTTCTGTGTATTTATTTTGTATCCTGCTACATTGCTGTAGGTTTTGATGAGCTCTAACAGCTTGCTAGTAGAGTCTTTAGGGTCCTTTATGTATAGAATCATGTCATCTGCAAATAATGATAACTTGATCTCTTCCTTTCCAATTTGTATCCCTTTTATGTGTGTCTCTTGCCTTATTGCTACCAGACTTTTAAGGAAGAGCTAACATTATTATTTTTTAATATATATGTAGTTATTATAATTACTTACTAAGCTGTTTTTAGGGTTTATCATTAGTAATCCCAATATACTGCAGCAGTGGTTTAGTGAATCTAACTTATGTAGTAATTCTTGTAAAGACAAATATTTCATTAAACATGTTTAGTTATTCTTACATTACAATTCTCTTCCCGTCATCTTGGAGCACTTAACTATGTAGAGGTGCTTTGTTAGGTACAGTATATGAGGTGTTGGCTTAATATGCACAACTACTTTAAAAGTTTTTTTTTTGTTCATTTTTATTTATTTATTTGAGAGTGATAGAGAGAGAAACAGGCAGAGACAGACAGACAGACAGAATGGCTGTCCCTGGGCCTCCAGCCACTGCAAACGAACTCCAGACATATGTACCCTTGTGCATCTGGCTTACATGGGTCTTGGGGAATCAAGCCTCAAACTGGGGTCGTTAGGCTTCACAGGCAAGTGCTTAACCACTAAGCCCTCTTTCCAGCCCTATGCACAACTACTTTATGCAGAGTATGTGCTTACTATCTGCTTCTTACAAATGAGAAAACCAAGGGTTAGGCAATGTGTTACTTGACAATGTTGGGTCATTAGTAGTGTAAACTGGGTTCCACCTAACAGCCTCTGCTGTTTTATTTTTTTTAATATATTTTTATTTATTTAGTAGAGACACAGAGAGAAAGATAGAGATTGCAGCAGGACCTCCAGCCACTGCAAATGAAATCCAGATGCATGCACCACCATGTGAATCTGGCTTACCTGGGACCTGGAGAATCACACGTGGGTCATTAGGCATTTTAGGCATGTGCTTTAACTGGTAAGCCATCTCTCCAGTTCCTTCTTTGTTTTTTGCAACATAAACTTCTTGAGTTGAAATTGGGAAAATGTCTCACAGTTTGAAGATTAACACACCATCAACATTTTGATTTTCATTAGATTATCATTGTGGTACTTATTTCTACTGTGACATCAAGTAGTGTAGTTTTATCAGTGAGTTTGCTCTACATTGTTGTATTTATGAGTTTATATGTACAGTTTGTTTTCAAGTAGCTCAAAATACAATGTATAACAGCATTTCCTTGTAACGGTTTTTTATTAAATAGAAACTGTGTGTATACATAATGTGTTGGTATGATGATTTCCCTCCTCCCTGCCCCCACTCCACTGACGGCCCTCCTTATTGGGATTGCTGTTATTTACCATGGCCTTGTGGATTATAAGTTGTGAGAGCAGAAGTCAGTCATTGTGGCTGGGGGTGGTGGGCAATGCTACTGGCTATTCTATTCTACACTGTGGCTTTTACATTCTTTCCACCTCCTATTCTGCAAAATTCCCTGAGCGTTGGTGGGTATATTTTAAGTATGCTTTAGTGTTAAGCTTTCAGCTACTTCTAGATTTTTGCTTTGGTGCATTTTGTGTATCCTTAGGGTCTATCTACATCACTCTGGTGCAAATTGTCAGTCGTTCCTAGGAAGCAAAACTCTTGCTCGTCTCACCAATTCCTTTGTGGTTTCACCTGGGTTCTAACTGCTTTGCTATGAGTGATTCATCTGACACAGAGTCAGCTATTTTTGTTTGGTTGATAGATTTTGGTTGTCCTCAATTCTTGCTATTTTCTGAGAAATAAAAGCAGACTCTCCAATGGAGAACGAGATCAGAATAGGTAAAGGATAAGCTTTATTAATTTAGAGAAGTTTTGATCAGAGTGGCCACATTTTTGGATAGAGACTACCGGGAAGTTTTCATTGGAATCCATAATCTTGGTCTCCGTAGGATTCTGACTTGGTTCCCAGCTCCAGCTATATATTCCTTTCCACTGAGCAGATCTTGTAGCCAAACAGAGAGCTATTGTTTACCCACCTAGTCTGTGAGCCACTATTGCACAGGGATGTGAATCTTTTCAGATTAGTTGCTTTAATATAGCAGCATCTCCTGCTTGCTCACATTTTTGGCCATTTCCCCCCCAGCAGCTCATGTAGCACTTTGCAGCACTTTTTAGCATTATACAGGCTAACTTGCTTGCAGATTCAGCTGGATCTCTCCCCCCGTCCCCTTTTTTTGGTTTTTCGAAGTAGGATCTCACTCTCCCCAGGCTGACCTGGAATTCACTCTGTATTCTGAGGGTGGCCTCGAACTTATGGTGATTCTCCTACCTCTGCCTCCCGAGTGCTGGGATTAAAGATATGCGCCACCATGCCCAGCCTTAGGTGGATCTCTTGATATTCTGCATTCATATTATATGATGTCTTTTTGTTTGTTTTTCGAAGTCGGGTCTCATTCTAGTTCAGGCTGACCTGGAATTCACTATGTAGTGTCAGGTTGGCCTCAAACTCATGGTGAACCTCTACCTCTGCCTCCTGAGTGCTGGTATTAAAACCATAAGCCACCACACCTGGCTATGTGATGCCTTTAGCAATAGGATATTATTTTTTTCCTCAGGTGGGCCATCAAGTGCTTTGACATTACCCTGTCTTGTTTTGTGGACCTTGTGCGTCTCTCTGATCAACAGCTAAGTGTGAGTTGTAACCAATATCTGGTACTGGAAGGTACAATCCAGATCCAAATGTTTTCGGGCAAACCTCTGTCCTACACTCTTTGGGGCCCTTCTCACCAGATGATCCCTCCATGCTCCTATTGAGGGTTTTATTTTTAGCTTGCTATCCATGAGGAAGTTTCCATGATATCACTTCATTTTGGATTTTGTTTTGTGTATAACTCCTCCTGCCTTCCCATTCTCCTTTCCCGAAACCCTAGCATCCGTTTTATGTGTCACTAGAGTTGCTTCTCAGGTATGCATGGCACTCAAGCTGTTCCAGTTTAGTAATCTCAGATATGGAAGTACATGTGGCAGTTGCCTTTCTGTGCTTCTGTGAGTTCACTGGTAATGATGTGTTCCATGTGTGCTGGCATTACTCTTTGTGGTCTAAGCCTCCTATTCCTGATTGTAGAGCTGGCAGAGTATGGTGGTTTGATCCTGGTGTCCCTCATAAATTTAGGTGTTCTGAATGCTAGGTTCCCAGCTGATGGAGATTTGGGAAGTAATGTCTCTTGGAGGCAGTGTATTGTGAGGGAGGGCTTATGGGTGTCATAGCCAGTGTCTCCTTGCTAGCGTTTGACACGCTGTCCAACAGCTGTTGTCCACCTGATGTTGAGGAGGGAATAATGTCCACCCTCTGCCCCTGTCTTCATTGTCCCTGCCATCATGGGCCTTCCTCTAGAGTCTTAAGCCCAAATAAACTTTTTGTCCCACAAGCTGCTCTTGGTTGGTTGGTTGCTGCCAACAATACAAACCTGACTGCAACACAGGGATTCAAAGATTTTTTTAGTCTCTACAATGCTGTATGACTCGCTTACAGGCCTGCATAGGCTTGCAATTCCACTGGATCTAGAAAATTGAACTCCGGGTCCTTCAGTACCCATGGTTATAGAGCAACAATGCTTGCATGCTGAGCCATCATTCTAGTTATAGTGTGTGTTATTTTTATCTGTTGTTCTTACTTGTTTTCTATTACATTTAGGAATTTTGCATCTATATTAACTGATTATTACTGCATGTGTACTTTGGATGTTTGGTCTGTAGATCATCCACATTAGTTTAATGCTGATCTATTAGTGTACACCTGAGAATGTGCCAGTGCCTGTATTGTTTGTTTATAACTGGCTTTTGGTTTTGCTCTTTAATTTGCTGTTCAAATGTGTTCAAATTCTTGTGAGCTTTGTGAATTTCTTTCTCATAATAGAAAATTCTTTCATGGATCTTATTTTTATTTCATTTGTTTTACACTGGAACATCTTTTTATGTTCATTCATTTACTTAAGGGCAATTCTTATGAATCTAAAGTCCATTCCTTCCTTACATTCTTTTCAATTTCTTAATTTGCATGAGGTATTTTTAAATAGTCATACAATTTTTTTCTCATCAATTTCATTGTGAATCTTCTGTTTTACTTTTCGTTCCATTCATTTCATTGGTTAAAATCTTTTCCCACAACCTCTGTCTCTTGTTCTTTTTATAACCACTATCTCTTTGTTCTGCCTATCATAAATGTCATTTATTCTTTTTCTAGTTTCATTATGTTCCTATTCCACTATGCTCTATTTATTTATTTTTCAAAAATCATTAGTTTTTTTTTGTTTGTTTGTTTGTTTGTTTTTGTTTTTCGAGGTAGGGTCTCTTTACCTGGTACTCACTATGTATTCTCAGGGTGGCCTTGATCTCACTGTGATCCTCCTCCCTCTGCCTCCCCAGTGCTGGGATTAAAGACATGTGTCACCATGCCTGGCAAAAAATCATTGTTTTATGCTGGAAATTTTGGCACACAATTTTTGTGCTATAATGTGGGAGGCTGAGTTAGGTGGATGTGCATGAGGACAGTCTGAGGTTACTGTATCTGTTCTTGGTCAATCTGGGCTAGAGTGAGTCTATATATTGTAAAATCAAAAAAAAAATCATCATATTATGTATCATGCTGTCTGACATCACTTTTGGGAGAGATTCTCAATGTCACTTCAGGAAAATATTTTAGTTAATGAACACTGGGAGTATAAACTTTAAGCTAAATTTGTATTTCATGTACTAACGAGAAGTTGTAGGCATGCAGCTTTTATAATCCAAGAGTCCATGTGATATAACATTGACACAATTTGTTCATTGTTTCCCAATTACAGGGAACTGTCTGACCAAACCTGATTTGATCTTCAAGTTGGAGAATGGACTTGCACCATGGACTCTAAAAGAAGACTCAATTCAGATGTTTCCAGGCAAGTAAATGCATATTGTGTAACATAGGTCAGTGAGATGAGAACTCATTAGACATTGTCATGGTCTTGATATTTCTTTGAAACACACACACTATGACATGGAGAAAGCATGACTCTTTATGCCATTGAATAATTTTGTTTTGTTTTGTTTTTTGTTTTTCAATGTAGAGACTCACTCTAGCTCAAGCTGACCCAGAATTCAATATGCAGTCTGTAAGTGGTCTCAGACTCAGGTCAATTCTCCTACCTGTGCCCACTGAGTTCTGGGATTAAAGGTGTGTGCACCATGCCCAGCTGAAAAAACTTTTTTACATGCATTCCAGAATTGAATTCCATAAACACGTGGTCTTGAAAAATATTATGTATTACATGCTGTACCTAAATTCTCACTTGCCTATTTTCTGTGTGTTGCAATATTTTTAATTTATCTGCTGTGACAAAATCTTTAAGTGAAACACGTTGAGGAAGAAAAGTATTTATTCAACTATACAGTTCTTTAATGGTGGAGGTGTTTATAATGCTGAGAAAATGAGAGTAGTTAACATAATTATATTTATAGTCACCTGTGAAATTTAGAAATAAGTTGGAAAAGAGAGCATCAGAGATTTCATAAGGGATTAGTACCCTTTTGTGAAATATTCATTAGAATTTAGGTGACAGAAGTAATTTGTCATCACTAAGAAATGTCAGGTATTGAAAGAATATTTGAGACTTTAAAGTGAAGGAAATATGAATTGCTTTGAAAGAATAGTAGGAAATAGTTCATTCTCTAGTTATACATAAAAATACAAAGTAAAGCCACAGGTACAACATAATGTCAGACAGTAGAAAAAGGTCTTGTGCCAAAGTGGTGGTATCTGTAGTATTAGTAGAAATATGTGTCTATTAAAATGGTTAATTGTAGAGATTCAGTTCAATATGCTGTCCTTCAACCTATAATAACATACTAACATTAGAGATAGGCTAGAAGAAAACATTTTAACTTTTTGAAACCTGAAAACAGATAATCCAGGGAGTCTGGAAACATTGAATATTTATGTGTGGGAAATGGTCACAAGAAATAATATTTGATCTGAAACTGTTAAATGTAGAATTTCTGATCAGGTTTTTCATTAGGGACCCCAAGATGGGAAGCATTTTGGGGTTTTACCTTTTATGTTGAAGAGTCATCCTCATTGTTTATTAATGTTCAATAAGGGAATGTTATTGATCATGTTGTTTGGCCTTTAGACATTCATTATACCTTCACCATGTTTAGTTGTAATGTGGTTCTGAAAATTTTTAAAATTTTTATTAACATTTTCCATGATTATAAAAAAAAATCCCATGGTAATTTCCTCTCTCTCCCCCGACATCTGAAAATTTTTAATGCAGGTCAATTACATGGGTGTATCCTAACCCCTTATCATATGTAGTTAATTCTTACTTGGGCACTTATGTCCATGAATTGAACTAAGAGTCTTTTTCTGGGTTTTCATTGTGTAATATACAATGGAGATGCCTGGTATTTTTTTGTGTATGTTAAGTAATATTGGACTCTGTTATTTCAATCTCAAGGGTATCCAGTCACTTTTATATGGAAATATAACTTTTGAGTGTAGACCTGCCATTGACCTTGGTTTTGGGTTAATCTATCAACACATGTGTCACCAATTTCAATAGTAAGCAGTGAGTGACTATATCCATCTACAGATGAAAGACCATTATGAATGGAAACAAATACTTGGAAGATAGAATATAGGTGTTCTCCAATTTGTTATTTTTCAACATTGATATTGTGATGTTTTTCATATTTGTATTTTAACCCTCTTTATTGTAGTTACTATTGTTTTGCTCTCATTCTAGTGTGGTATGTTTTTGTTCTTTCTCTTTTTTTCATTGCTATCCTCATTGTCCTTTTCCTCTTCATCCATAATAACAATGATTGAAAACATGGTTCATCTACTATTATCATCAGATACTAGTAATTGAAAAATATAAGATAGCCATGTCCACACTCATTATTAAACCCAATGTTGTCTGGGGAGTTCACTCAGTGGTTAATTGTGCTTTTTGCATAATCATTAGTTTAGATCCCCAGAATCAGCCAGAGCACTCAGAATCTCATTTCCCATAGGCCAGATTCATGGCATACACAGTAGTTTATACCAATAGGGATTGTCACACAAGGTTAAAGGCAATGACTAACACCCAAGCTTGACCCATTATCAGAAAACATACATTTCCTACCACATCTTTCCAAATTAACCAAAGCATATGAACATGTAAATAGATAAGAAACAAAAATATACATATGATCCATCTAGAAAGGTGGTAGGGGAGAGAATAAAATCAAACAAACAAACAACAACAAAAATCTTCTATTTATTTAAGTAGAATTCTGCACTTATATTGGTAAATAAAGCAAACAATCTGTATAATAAAGCATCCATTAAACATGTGGTAAAATGCTGTAAGCACTTTAGTAAAGAACTGCAAGTAGGGTAAAACGGAAAGTTTTCTTTTTACTCACTTGGTTATTTCACTGAAAACTAAATTCTTTTTTAATTTGTTTTCATTTGGAGGAAGATAGAAAAGGAGGGAACAAAAATAGATGCCCCAGGGCCTCAGCCACTACCCTCAAACTCCAGATGATTTTGCGACATAGTGAGCATGTCCACCCTTGTGCTTGCTTCACCTTTGTGAATCTGCTTTTTATGGCATGTGGATAGTTGAGCCTGAGATCTTAGCCTTTCAGGCAAGCACCCTAAATATTGCATCTCTCCATCCTGAATATTAAATTCTTGAATAAGCCTAATACAAGAGAGAATTTATGTTGTTCTAAAAAATTAGACCAGAACTTAATGAGGAAGCAATAAAAGTAATAAGCAATAATCAAATAAAGACAACTTAGAGATGTTTAGTACATGGTGTGAATACAGGAAAACGTTTGCTGAATATGCGCTTCGTTGTATAAGACCATGCGTCAAGTCAAGCAACCCACCAAAGAGAGTAGTAAAGAAGTCAGTTGAAAAGTAGTATTAATATTAATATAATTAATATAATTATTGTGAGCTATATGGTCTTAAAATATAATAACCTACCAAGTACTAGGAAGCCTTTGCAAATCAAATTTTTACTTTATATTAAGAATGTAATAAGTTCCTTTGTATTTCTCAGAATTAAAAAGTGAGCAGAAAATGTACTGGACAAAGACTGATTTTAAACAATCCCAGAACGATTTTTATCACAAGGTACATCACACTTGTCATCAAGGAACAATTAGAGGTGAGAAGTTGTATGAATGTGGGACGACAACCTTGAATTCCAAGTCAAAGCTCAGTAAGCATCAAAGTACTCATACAGGTGAGATACCAGATGAATGTGGGCAAACTTTCATCTCCAGGTCACATCTCACTGTGCATCAGAGAGCATACACAAGTGAAAAGCCTAATCAGTATAATGCATGTGGGAGAGCTTTTCTTGCAATGTCAGATCTTAAAAAACGTCAGAAAATTCCTGCAGTTGAGAAGCCATATGGGAAAGTCTTCATCTTCCAGTCAGATATTACTGTGCATCAGAGAACTAACCTAGGTCAAAAGTCATTTGAATGTACTGAATGTGGGAAAGCTTTCCTTACCAAGTCAGCTCTTAATAACCATCAGAGAATTCACACACGTGCAAAGCCATATGAATGTATTGAATGTGGGAAAGCTTTCATCTACAAGTCACAGCTCACTATGCATCAGAGGACTCACACAGGTGAAAAGCCATATGAATGTACTGCATGTGGGAAAGCTTTTATTTCCAAGTCAGATCTTAATAAACATCAGAGAACTCACACAGGTGAAAAGCCATATGAATGTACTTCTTGTGTGAAATCGTATATCTCCAAGTCACTTCTCACTATACATCAGAGAACTCACTCTGGAGAAAAGCCATATAAATGTACTGCATGTGGGAAAGCTTTCATTTCCAAGTCAGATCTTAATAAGCATCAGAGAACTCACACAGGTGAAAAGCCATATGAATGTACTGAATGTGGTAAAGCTTTTATCTCCAAGTCACAGCTCACTATGCATCAAAGAACTCATACAGGTGAAAAGCCATACAAATGCACTGCATGTGGAAAAGCCTATATCTCCAAGTCAATTCTCACTATACATCAGAGAACTCACACAGGTGAAAAGCCATATGCATGCACTGAATGTAGCAAAGCATTTATCTCCAAGGCACAACTCACTATACATCAGAAAACTCACACAGGTGAGAAGCCATATAAATGCACTGAATGTCAGAAAGCTTTTATGTCCAAGTCACAACTCACTAAACATCAGAGAATTCACATAGGTGAAAAGCCATATGAATGTACTGCATGTGGCAAAGCTTTCATAACCAAGTCATATCTTAATAAACATCACAGAAACCACACAGGTGAAAAGCCATATAAATGTGCTGAATGTGGTAAAGGTTTCATTTACAAAATACATCTCACTATCCATCAGAGAACTCATACAGGTGAGAAGCCATATGAATGTATTGAATGTGGCAAAGGCTTCATCCGCAAGTCATTTCTCACTATACATCAGAGAACTCACACAGGTGAAAAGCCATATGAATGTAATAAGTGTGGGAAAGCTTTTAATGTTAAGTCAAATCTTAACCAACATAAGAGAAGACACAAGTGAAAAGTTACATGAACATGTTGCGTGTAGGAAAGCTTTCAGGTTTGAAATCACAACTCACTATGCTTCAGAGAACTCACATAGGAAACAATCCATGAAATAGAATGAATGTAGAAATACAGTCAATTCCCTGTCACAGGTCACTGTGCATCAGAGAACTAATAACAGGTGAGAAACTTTATGACTATAATTATCTGTCATTAACAGCTCACTACGCATAAGCGGATTCACCCTTAGGAAAAATGATGTTACGATGCGAAAGCATTCATCTCCAAGTCGTAGCTTACTATTCATCAGAGAACTCTTAGGTGAGAAATCATATGAATATAATGGATGTGGGAGTTTTCTTTCAAGTCATGTCTCAATAGAGATCAAAGTATTCAAAAGACATGTGGGCAAAATGAAGATGGGTATGTTTTCTTTGCTATGCCCATCAGAATCACACAATTCAAACAGGTGAGACACCATATAAATATGGGAAGGCTTTCTTCTGGATGTCACAAATCATTAGTCATCAGTTAAGTCACATAGCTGTGTAGCCATATGAATCTAATAAATACTGCAGAGGTTGCATCCAGGTGCTGCACATCACTATTCATCAAAAACCTCATATAAGAAGTCATATTCATGCAATGAATGTTATAATGATTTTCTTTAACAAGCCAAAAAGAATTTCTACTTATGAGAGATCATAATAATATAGTAAATGTGAGAATGCTTTCTCTTACAATTCACTCTCCGTCATAAACAAATGAAAACTCAAAACAGGTGAGAACATAGAATATTGTCTTTCACTCACAGCTCACTATGCATCAGAGAAGACATACACATGAGTAGATGTATGCATGTGGGAAAATGTCCATCACCAATTTCAGCCTACTGTGCATCATAGAATTCAAATATCTTGGAAATCATATGGATATAATGAATGATGAACACATATCTTTTGATAGCCATGCATGAGAGAACTAAACCAGTGAGAAACCATATGTATATACAATGATTGTGAAAAATCTTTCTAGCATAAGCCCGAACTCATGTAGAGAAGTATTGTAGGTAATGAGCCTCATCAAAGTAATGTAGGTTGAAATGCTTTCTACCAGAAGTCACAACTCATCAATCTGGAAGACACCTCTGACAACTTTTGTCACATGAAAGCCATAGGAATGTAATGAATGTTTTGAAACTTCCGATTCCTTTCTCAATATGCAGCATAGAAATCATGAAATCAGAATACCTATGAATGTGAACAAGCTACCAGTGCTCACCGTTTACCTGTTATAGAGCTCATAAAGTGTTTATGAGTCTGAAATATATAAAGAACGCATGACAATTTTTTCATCCAAAATTCATGTATCATTTAACATATGAGAATATTTCTACTTGTGTGAAATGTTACAAAATAAAAACTCAGTTGTTTTCTCCCAAGAAATGACAATATATATTGACAATAAGAGAAAACCCATTAACAAACTACTGCTGCCTGTACATCGTAGATTGCCTGCAGATGATAGTTTTGAATCTGAACAAAAAAAAAATTGTACACTTTATTCTTTAAGTCGTAGTTTAATGACTTCTGAAAACCTGTTGATTTTCTTCTTTTGAAATTGGTTTGTGGGAAGTATGTGGAATGATTCAGAAATTTGAACTTCAGTAGACATGTGGTGTTGTAACCAAAGCTTGATGGGCAATTGTGATATGTTTGAAAAGGCTAAAAGCAGAATGAAATGTGAGACATAAGAAAATTTGAGAGTATGTTGTGTAATAATGACTGTGACCATTTCTTTTGAACTGGAGTGATGTTGAATTTGAAAGAAATCATCTCTTGTCTGACATGAAATTCACATGCCTGAGTGACAAAGTCACTGACAAATCTAGGTGGTTGTGAGCAGAAAAACTTCTATCTGTAGCCCAGCCAACTGAAAGCTGGATAAAGCTGCACTGTATGCAGTCTTATGGGATTCAGAAGTCATCAGCAATGAAAACAGTGAACACTGGAAATCTTAAGTTGGCCAGACACACCAAATGTCTGAACGAGCCTAATAGTGGCATGTCTGGTCTGGGCAAAACCCACCGCTCTCTTATTGGATGGAAGTTCCACGCTGTGGGAGGGAATACATGCCTGGTACTGAAAACCTAATCAAAAGCCTATTGCAGGAGAGGTCATAACTCTTAGGGGTATAAAGCTTGCTCTTGTCTGGATAAGTTGATATATTACTCTCACCAAATTGCCCTGAAATCACAACACTTAATGTTCATACTTATATATTAATGCTACTCTCACTTCTGGTTAGAGAAGCTTCTCTTTTCAGATGGTGATGATTACTGGGATGGCCCAAACACAACATAGTGATGAGAAGATGGGACAGAGGTGTACCAGCACTGGAACATCTCACACCCTCCAAGGCTCAGGGTCCATTGCGGAAGAGGTGGCGGAAAGAATGTAAGAGCTAACGGAAGGGTACCACACCTTACATACAACTGTCCGGACAGAATTTGGCCTCAGTATCCAAGACCTCACAGTACCTAGCAATACCCACACAAGACGCTCATAATTGGAGAAAATGATAATGTCATGAAATTAAAAGAGAGACTAATGGAGAGAGGGAGGAGATAGGATGCAGACCAGAGCTATGAAGGAGAAAGTGGGGGAGGGGAGGGGACAGGAACGGAGCAGAGGGGAGGGGATATTTACTTGGTTATGACATTTTTGCTCTGGAAATGTTTACACTCTGTCATTATGTGTTGGAATAAGTAATTATAATTTGAGTTTATAAGGCTCAAAATTAATAGACTTTGTGGGATCTCTGCTTAGTTGTTGGATTATTATATTTGCTAAATATTATGGAGACTCTAAAAGTTAATCTGAATATATATATAATCATAAGAGGATCATGAATTTAAATGGGCCAGGTGTAGAATTTGGATGTTTGAATGTATAGTTTTTCTTCTATCCTCATGTTCTTGTTCACTTGATGCTTACTTGAAATTCACTATGTAGTCTCAGGCTGGTTCTACTACCTCTGCCTCCCAAATGTTGGAACTGAAGGCAAATGTCGCTAACTCTGTGGTAATTCAACTTTTAGTGTATGTAATTGATATAAGATGATATGAATGTAAGAATGATACTTAAAATAGTTATTAAATATGATTCAATTCACTTGAAAGATGGCTAGCTGGATAAAGTGCATAGCATGCAAGCATGAGTGCCTGACTTTGGATCCATAGGACCTACATAAAAATAAGTGTTACGGGATTGGCAAAGTTGATCAGTGACTAATGCCCTTGTCTGCAAAGCCCATTGACCAATGTTTAATTCCCCACTACCTATATAAATTCATATGCAGAGTGCTATATGCATCTGGAGTTTTTTGAATGCATCTACAGGCCCATGCTTGTCCTCTCTTTCTCCCATTACAAATAAAAAGTAAGTGAACAAAACAATTAAAAATTTTGGTTGTGGTTGTTCATGTGTGTAATTCCAGAGAAGGAAAGGGGGACACAGGAAATCCCATATCTGACTATGTAGTTTGTCTAGATGATTTGATGAGCTCTGAGTTAAGAGAAAGAGTTTTATGGATACATATAACGTTTTTTAAAATTTTGTTTATTTTATTTATTGGAAAGTGACAGAGTAAGGCAGAGAGAAAGAGAGAGAGACAGAAAGAGAGAATGGGCACACCAAGGCCTCTACCATTGCAAACAAACTCCAGGTGTGCGCCCCCTTGTGCATCTGGCGAACGTGGGTCCTGGGGAATCAAGCTTCGAACCAGGGTTCTTAGGCTTCACAGGCAAGCACATAACTGCTAAGCCATCTCTCCACCCCATACATCTAACTTCTTAGTGCCTAAAACTTGTATTTATTTAACAATTTTAACATGTATATTACAGGCAGTGATATTCTAAGGTCAATCTCCTAAACATACAAGTAAAGATGTTAAATAATATATTTATAAATAGATGCAAGAATACATATAAAATATCACTTATTGTAGTTATAATGGCTATAACCCAGAGAGGTACAGGGATGATTCTATGTACAGAAAACCATGAACATTACAAATAAACTTATGGACAGCAATTTTATGATCATCTCATTTGATGCAAAAACCCTCATTCAAAACTCATCAATCTTTCATAAATTTTTAAGAAACACGTTCATAAGGTGTGGTAGTTTGAATCAGTGTCCCCCAATGGACACAAAATTTTTATTTAGCTTTAACTTGTTGTCAATGTGAATGGATCCTAGGGTCCAGCGCTAAGATGTGTTTGAGGGTGGATTTGTTTCCATTATAAAAAGATGTGGAATGCTTGAGCTCTGCCTGGATTAAATGGAGTGGTCTTGTTTATGGTGTTGACCGTTTCTTCTCTCTGCATGAACCTCTGGGAAGGGTCCAGCTTCTTTCCCCATTTTGGCACTTCTCCTGTTTTTGCAAGTTTCAATTAAATTATGTCACTCATATAAATTGAGCTTGATTTAAAAGTTCATCTCAGAAGCATAAAGCTGACTGTGGCAGAATTAGTCCAGTAGAGTAGGGTATATTTGCTGAGATGAATCAATGTGGATTTGGGTCAGTGGGAACACTTACTTTGGAAGAATGGGCATGGACTTAGTACCTGTAACAAAAGATAGCTTCAAAATTGACAAGACAAGGTTAATGGAATAATGCAAAGTGCAGAGAGAATTGTATTTGTAGGCTTTGCATATAAACTCTCTAAGTGGAAGGAAAGACTGCAAAAAACTTTGTTGGAACTGGGCTACTGGATTGGTGGTTGGTTGCATTCTGCCATTGATGCCCATAAAGATTGATCAAGGTTAAATGTGTAAGGGGCTGATATGCTTAGCTCAAGATACAAGCTGAGAAATTTATGATTTAAACTTGTAAAAAATCAAGCAAGTTTAAAATTACTGGCAGTGAAACTGGTTGTTGAATCTTCTAATGTCAAACACCTTAGTAATCTTAACAGATATGGCCCAGCTGTTTTACATTAAAACACTCAGGAGAATGCGTGAGGTGATTCTACCCCAGAAAGACTAAATAGTAGATTTGCATAGTCTCTCTCTTTTTTTTTTTTCCCCCTGTGGTAGGATCTCACTCTAGCCTGTACTTACCTGGAATTCACTATATAGGCTCAGATTGCCTCAGACTCACAAAGCCTATCTCCTCTTCCTGTAATTGAAGACACCACCATGTCCAGCTGCATTCTCTTTTGAAAGGACATTTTTTAGACAAGAACCCTACTCTTCGAGCTTTTGACTTCTTCATTCCTGAATTAAGTATAAGGCTAGGTCCTGCACACCTGGTATTGGTTTCTAAAGCATAAAGAATACATTGACTAACAAGATGTGCACAAGGTTCCAGGAGCTGCTATTGAGACATGGCATAGAGGCACGGTTTGGTAACCCTAATGAAGAGGCTGCAAAAGCCATTGGAAGACAGACCATGGTTTGCATGGAGACCTGAAGATGCTTTGGATATAACAGAGCTATGCAAGGGCTACCATGGAGCACTGTTCATTACGAATGTTTTTCCTGCCCACCACACCCAGTCTTTATTTTCAGTTTTAATGAGAAAATACTCATGTTACAAATAGAGACAAATACCACGGAGGTGAAACCTCATCAAAATGAGAACATGAAGCCATTCTACTGCTTACCACTGAATGAGTCATCTTTGTTGATAATTTACAAGCTTAAGTAAAATTATAAACATATGAGTGACCGTTCATTTAACCTACCACATTCCAATAGGCTCATAACCATCGCATATTCTATATTTTTAAATTCAAAGTTCTTACCAACTTAAGATAGTTCAACATTTTCAAGCCTCTTCTGAGATTTAAATATAATATCTGAGATGTGAGTCCTGTAAAATCAAAACAAAGTTGTGTGCTTTCAATATGTGACAGGACAAAGTAAACATTTTCAACTGCTGTAAGGCATAGCAAGGACAGACTGGAATAATTATTACTTCAAGAACTATCAAGCAAATATAAAATTTCTGCAGATAAAGTCAGATATGACCAGTGAAATGTGAGGAATCTCTCTATTTTCTAATTCCACCCCTTCAGCTGTGCTGAATACCGGGGAAAAGTTCCATCCTTAACCAACAGCTTCCATTGTAGGTCTCTTACAGTTCTGGTACATCCAAAACAACTCTTCAAGTCTCCATTCCACAGTCCATCTTCAACGACTTTCCTAGCCTATCAGGGTCGACTTGTCCTGTCTCATGTCATGTCTCAGCAGTGACTCCTGGGACAAGGTGAACTTCATGACCTCTGCATGCATTTTACCTTTGACCAATCTTTCTGGCGCTGGGCAGCAGAAGACAGCCAGCCCTTATGCCAGTATTCAAGTTCCAACAAGGTGTTCTGTAGCCTTTCTTTCCCTTTGGAATGTTCATTAAGCCAAGCCTCCAAAATCAATTCTCTCTGCACTAGCATACTCAAACTCTCATCCCAAATGTCCTTAACAACTTTGCTTATCACTCCAGAAGCCATCTTCAGTTGCAAGCACCATGTTTCCCATTGCTCCAGTGCACAAGTTCCAAATAAACAAAACACATGTTCAGATTTATCGATCCCACTCCTTGGTACCAATTCTGTACAAGACAGCCTCACATTGGTGGCATGAACTTCCAGGCCAGATACGCTTTATAGGAAGAAATGGGATTTATTTGAAGGTTACACATACAGAGGAAGTTACATTATGACAGGAGCTACTTTTACAGATACGTCAGTCAGGAAGGGGGAGCCAGAGACCTGCTTCTGCAGCAAGCTTGCAGAGTCCAAGCAGCCCTATGCCCACTGCACGGCAACCCACTCTGACCAGGAAACTGAGAAGAGCTGGTATATAGCCAACTTACTCCTTTGCAGGGTATCTGGGAATTAGACACCCAGGGACACTTCATTCAGGAAGGTGGAACAAGGAACTGCTTCCTCAGCAAGCTTGCAGGGTCCAAGTAGCCCCAAGCCAGTCAAGGGGTACCTGCCAGGACCAGCGAACTGGGAGGAGCTGAGGAACTGGGAGCTCTGGTCTACTCTGTGCCCTGGGCACCCTACTGTTGAGGGTGTCTGGGAGTTGGGGATCCAGAGGCAGTTCCATCAAGGAAACCCCCATTCTTTTAGATACTTCATTTATTTATTTATTTGAGAGAAAGGGAAAGAGGCAGAGAAGGAGAGAGGATAGGCATGCCAAGGCCTCCAGCCACTGCAAGTGAACTCCAGATGCACCTTGTGTATCTGGCTTTACGTGGCTAATGGGAAGCTGTTGCAGTCCGGATCGCATTGCTGGTAGAAATTACCCAACAAGAGTAGCTTCTGGGAAAAAGAGATTTATTTTGGCTTATAGGCTCGAGGGGAAGCTTCACGATGGCAGGGGAAAACGATGGCATGAGCAAAAGGTGGACATCACCCCCTGGCCAACATAAGATGGACCACAGCAACAGGAGGGTGTGCCAACCACTGGCATGGGGAAACTTGCTATAAAGCCCATAAGCCCACCCCCAACAATACACTCCCTCCAGGAGGCATTAATTCCCAAATATCCATCAGCTGGGAACCTAGCATTCAGAACACCTACGTTTATGGGGGACACCTGAATCAAACCACCACATTCCGCCCCTGGCCCCCATAAACTAATATCCATACATGATGTAAAATACAATGCATTCAGTCCCCATAGTTTTTTTAATCAATTCCAATGATGTTCATACATCCCCATAGTTCAAGATCTTTTAACTGAGCCATAATAACAGAAAATAACCTGAAAAAACCCATAATGGCACAGAATAAATATTCACACTGCAAAAGATGGCATTGAGCATAGCAAAGAAACATTCAACCAATACAAGATTTAAAACAACCAGGTCAAACATCAAACTCTGTAGCTTCAAGTCCAGCAACTCTAGCCAGTGACAAATCTTCAAGTCCAATAATTCTAACCAGCAACAAGTCTCTGGCATTTCGATTCCGCCCCTCCAGCTAGGCGACTCACAGTCCTGAAAAACTTCATCGGGGCCGGCAGCTCGTTGGCAGCCATCTCATGGTCCCGGCATCTCCACTGGGTCTCCACTGCAATCCACGGTTCATCCTCATGGCCCCATGGGGTCTCTACGCAGGCAACCAGCAAACCTGCTTCACACTGCCCATGGCCATTTCCAAAACACAAGACCTTGTTGCAAACTCAATGACCCTCTTTCGAGCATTTCTTATACTCCACGATACCAGGTAGGGAGCCAATTTGTTAATCCAGGGGGGAATAAAGAAGACTTTGAAGAACAGGACACTCCTTGAGCACTCAGGCCCCTTCTAAAGAGTATACATTCTTCTTGTTGCCCCAGCGCAGGTCAGCTAGCCCAGTCTCAAAGGTTGTAATCTCTCAGTTGCAGATGAATGGGCAAAAGTTCACCCAAAGATTTTTCGTTATGTGCCATATCCCTCTGCACACACCAGTTCATTTCTACGCAAAGCAACCCTGCACAACTTCTCAGGACACGGGCACAAGAGCAAGCTTCTCACACAAACTGCTAGCCAAGTCCAAGCAAAGCTCTTTCTCACCCTCATAAGCCAAACCTCACAGTCCATGGTTCTTACTGCCTTCAGGTCTTTCATCTCTGACCAGAATAGTCCATCAAGCTGTACTTACAGCACTGCAAGGCATCTCTTAGGCCAAGGTTTCAACTTCTTCCACATTCCTCTAGAAAATCACCTCCAAAAGGCCAAAGCCACACAGTCAGTTGTCTAGCAGCAATCCCACTCCTTGGTACCACTTTACTATTGCAGTCAGGTTCGCATTGCTGGTAGAAATCACCCAACAAGAGTAGCTTCTGGGAAAAGAGATTTGTTTTGGCTTACAGGCTCGGGGGGAAGCTTCACGATGGCAGGGGAAAACGATGGCATGAGCAAAAGGTGGACATCACCCCCTGGCCAACCTAAGATGGACCACAGCAACAGGAGGGTGTGCCAACCACTGGCATGGGGAAACTGGCTATAAAGCCCATAAGCCCACCCCCAACAATACACTCCCTCCAGGAGGCATTAATTCCCAAATATCCATTAGCTGGGAACCTAGCATTCAGAACACCTACGTTTATGGGGGACACCTGAATCAAACCACCACAGAAACCAAATCTGTGTCCTTTGACCTTGCAGGCAAGTTCCTTAACCACGAAGCAATCTCTCTATACCCCTCTTTTCCTTCAAGGAGAAAACACTTGCATCCCAGTGGCCCTCCTTGTTTCCTTGATGTCTGTCTGTCTGTTCCCAGTGGAACTCATCTGTCCCTGAGCAGTTGCAGGAGAGTGACCTAGGATGGTTGTCACATGTGTGTATCAGGAATGCAGCCTTTGATGCTGTGTCCTCTAGACCTAATGTGTGGCCGATTTCAACACTCATGCTCCAGACAACATCTTCCCCTTTCACATTACTTCCCATGCCTCTCTGACAACCTTTCTTCCTTCCCTTGCATTTTTTTCTTCTTCTTCTCTTTCTCTCTTGCTTTTTTTTTTAATCTGCATGTTGCATTTATTAAATACATTAAATTCTGCAATGTAACAAAAGGTTTTCTGCATATGAAATTCAAAACACCATTTTAAATGAACAAAAGATGGCTCACTTCATTTTTGTTTTTGTACAACTAGTGTTCTGCACACTAGCTCAGCTCCCCATATGACCTGTTTGTTGTTTTTCATTTGACGTTGTTCACAGACTAGTACATAGTACAGTAAGAGTGCTGGATGAAAACATGAGGTACGAAAGTGGTTTAGAGCACAGGTCATGCAGATCATGCCAGACAGCAAGGAAACTTGTGACCGAGAAAACACTAAATAAAAATACACAAAGAATGTGCATTATAAAACAAAACAAAACTCCATTACACAGCTTTGCGTCTTTTGTTACAAAGTAGGTTGAACAGCTTCACAGCTTTTTATTCCCACCCAGAAAAGAAAAGTTAGAGGAAACGTGGAGACAGAGGAATTGTGGCATTTGTTAGAAAGCAGAAACAAATGAGCAGTTTCTTCATGAAAATAGCCCAATTATTTCTTGTATCACAATAACTGGAGACTGCCTGTACAGCTGCACTATGCTCTTCATACTTACACTATACAACATTTACCTTCAAGCTGGGTCTCTGCTACTGAGAATAAATACCAACAGTAAATTGCCATTAGTGTTAGAAATGCACCAGGATTCTATTGTTCAATTATTGCCTAAACGTTTTATTAAGTGTAATCCTGTCTTTCAATTCCTTTAGTGATACTAATAATTATTCAAAAAAAATTTAAAAAAGTTCTGTGACATTGTTCATGTACATTATGAAAATAGCAGCCCTGTAATAAATGAAACACAAATAAATGAAAACTTGCATAGGCAAATGTTACTGATACTGAAAGTGGCTCTTTAGATGAACTGTTGTTGTAATGTGCTGGGAAGGCTCAGGGTCAATCCATGGGTAACAGGAAACACAGAGCCATGAAACTCTTAAGACCCCACTCATGCACACCGGGTGAAAGCTAACTTTTCTTGCTTAGAGAACCCCATCTATCACTCTCCTTGTGGACTGATGACAGAGATGTGGACATCGACAGTGCAGCAGGACATCTTTCCATTCCCTCTTTTGCAAATTTCCCTGAGCCATGTTTGGTTCATATTAGGTCTGATTCTGTGTTGAGATCTTGGGTGCCTCAGTATCTCTGAATATCTGGTTTGGTAGGGGTTGATTATTCTGTGTCTATCTCTTTCACCATTGTACTGGTTTGTACTGGTTCCCAGTTTGCCAAGAAAACAGCATACTCTTTTGTTTCCCCAATTATTCTTAGTTTCAGCTGGGGCCCTTTTGAGGTATGATGGGGTGGTTCTCTCCTTAGTATCCGTGTCTGTCTGAAAAAAGAGAAGCAGATTCTCCAATGGAAAATAAAGGTAGCACCAAGTACATGTGTTCAGTGGCCATGAAGAGAAGGAAGAACTGGATAAGTGATATAAAAGGGATACAGGGATGTGAGAGAAGAGGGAGGGAGGGGGAGAGAGAGTGAGAGAGTAGCAATACCAGGAGGAGATAATGAACAGTGTTTTTCATACCCTCTCCAGGGCCTCTTGAATCTGGTGTTCCTTAAGGGCCTGGTGGAGGTTCAGCCATTTGGTCTGTCTTTTAGGATGTAGAGATTTATGGCACCATTGCCTTTTGGGTCCAGTTTTGTGTACCCCCTCCCTTCCTTGCCCTCCCCTCTCTCCCCACCCTCCTTATTTTCCAGTCCTCGAGATGCTTGGTAGGTATTTTGTTGACTTGGGTAGATTCAGGTTAGGAGCTATAGATGAGGGAAACTATGCAGTGATATCATTCTGTGATAGGGTGAGTTCACTGAGAATAAGCTGTTTAAGGGTTGACCATTTTTCGTCAAATTTCATTGTGTCATTTGTCCTTACTGCTGTGTAGAATTCCATCATGTACATATACCACATCTTAGTTATCCATTCATCTAGTGATGGACATCTGGGTTTATTCCAGCTCTTGGTTATTATGAATTGAGCAGCTAGAAACATGGTTAAGCCAATCTCTCTGAGCTGAGGCATGGAGCTTTTAGGGGATATGCCCGTTAAAGGATAACTGGGTCTGTTGGTAACTCTATAGCCAGTTTTTCTAGGAGCCTCCATATTGCTTTCAAAAGTGGTTGTACCATCTTACATTCCCATGAGCAGTGGATGAGGGATCCTATTTCTACACATTCTGTTAGGGCCTTTGTTGAATATCAAGTACCTGTAGTTACTTGACCCCAAGTCTGGGTCCTTAATTCTATTCCACTGGTCTATACTCCTGTTTTTATGCCAGTACCATGCTGTTTTTATTACTATTTTTTTGTAATATAGCTTGAGATCAAATCTGGTGATGCCTCCAGAGGTGTTTCTTTTGCTGAGGATATGCTTAGATATCCGAGAACTTTTGCTTTTCCACACGCATTTTGAGATAAATTTTCTATCTCTGTGAAGAATGATGGGATTTAATGGGAATTGCATTAAATCTGTAGATTGCTTTTGAAAGGATTGCCATGTTAATTCTGCCTATCAAGGAGCATTGGAAGTCTTTCCATTTTCTTAAGGCTTCCTCAATTTCTTGTTTGAATGTTTTTATGTTTTCATTGTATAGATCTTTCTCTTCCTTGGTTATTGTTATTCCAAGGTATTTTATATTATTTCTTTGGTTGCTATTGAAAATGGGATAATGTCACTTGTTTCTTTCTCTGTAACTATGTCATTTGTATATAGAAAGGGTACTGATTTTTGTGAATTGATTTTGTATCCTGCTATTTTGCTGAAGGATTTTATCACCTTTAAGTATTTTGGAATGGAGGTTCTCGGATGTTTTACATATAGAATCATGTCATCTACAAATAGCACAAACTTGAATTCTTCCTTTCCAAATTGTATACCCTTTACTTCTTTCTCCTATCTATGGCTTTAGCTAGAACGTCCAGTACTATATTAAACTGAAGAGGTGAGAGTGGACACCCCTGTCTTATTCCCGATCTCAATGGGAATTCCTTCAGTCTCTCTCCATTAAGCATTATTTGGGCTTTAGGACCTTTGTAGATAGCCTTTGTTGTGTTAAGATATAAACTGACCATGAAGTGATGTTGTATTTTGTCAAAGGCCTTTTCTGCATCTATTGAAGTGGTCATGTGGTTTTTGTGTTTAGCCTTTTTTTTGTGGTGTATTACACTGACAGATGTCCATGTGTTGAACCACGTGATCAAGGTGGATAATGGATTTGATGGGTTGTTGAATTTGGTTTGCAAGGCTTTTGTTGAGGATCTTTGCATCTAAGTCACCAGGGAAATAGGCCTGTAGTTTTCTTTTCTTGTGGCATCTCTACCTGGTTTTGATATTAGGGTGATAGTAGCTTCATAGAAATTGTTGGCGAGCTTTCATTGATCTCCAGTTGTGTGGCATAGTTTGAGAAAGATGGGTTTCAGTTCTTCCATGATGGTTTAATAAAATTCATCTGAGAAGCCATGTGCTCCTGAACTCTTCTTTTTGGGGAGGTTTCTTACCGCCATTTCAGTTTTGATGGGTGTGATAGGTTTGTTTAGTAGACTAATCTGCTCTGAGGTTAGCTTTGATAGATGGTATGTGTCTAGGAATTTACCCATTTCTTCTACATTTTCTAATTGTGTAGAGTAGAGGTTTTTGAAGTAAGAACTGATGATTCTCCCAATTTCATTTATGTCTGTTGTGATCTCTCCTTTGTCACTTATAATTTTGTTAATTTGAAGCACCTCTGTTTTGTGCTTGATCAAATTGGCCAGAGGTTTGCCAATCTTGTTAATTTTTTCAAAGAACCAACTTTAGTTTCATCAATTTTCTTACTTATTTTCTTAGTATCAAATTCATTAATTTCTGCTCTGATTTTAATTTTTTTTCTTTTTTTAAAATTTGTTATTTATTTGAGAGCAACAGACACACAGAGAGAAAGACAGATAGAGGGAGAGAGAGAGAATGGGCGCGCCAGGGCTTCCAGCCTGTGCAAACGAACTCCAGACGCGTGCGCCCCCTTGTGCATCTGGCTAACGTGGGACCTGGGGAACCGAGCCTCGAACCGGGGTCCTTATGCTTCACACGCAAGCGCTTAACCGCTAACCCATCTCTCCAGCCCCACTCTGATCTTTTTTTTTTTTTAAATTTTTTTTTAAATTTATTTATTTATTTGAGAGCGACAGACACAGAGAGAAAGACAGAGAGAGGGAGAGAGAGAGAATGGGTGCGCCAGGGCTTCCAGCCTCTGCAAACGAACTCCAGACGCGTGCTCCCCCTTGTGCATCTGGCTAACGTGGGACCTGGGGAACCGAGCCTCGAACCGGGGTCCTTAGGCTTCACAGGCGAGCGCTTAACCGCTAAGCCATCTGTCCTGCCCTTTTTTTTTTTAAACAAGGATTTAATCTTTATCCTTTTTTTTTCTATTTTTTATTTATTTATTTGAGAGCGACAGACACAGAGAGAAAGACAGATAGAGGAGAGAGAGAGAATGGGCGCGCCAGGGCTTCCAGCCTCTGCAAACGAACTCCAGACGCGTGCGCCCCCTTGTGCATCTGGCTAACGTGGGACCTGGGGAACCGAGCCTCGAACCGGGGTCCTTAGGCTTCACAGGCAAGCGCTTAACCACTAAGCCATCTCTCCAGCCCCCCACTCTGATCTTAATTATCTCTTTCTGTCTGTAGCTTTTTTGGGTTGGATTGTTCTTGCTTTTCCAGGGCCTATAGGTGGATGGTTAGGTTATTGATTTGGGATTTTTCTCTCTCTCTTATGAAGGCATTTAGTGCTATGAATTTCCCCCTGAGGACAGCCTTCATTGTGTCCCATAAGTTTTGATATGATGTGTTATCATTGTTATTTATTTTTAAATGTGTGCTGTTTAATTTCCAGGAGCCGATGGGATTTTTGGTGGGTATTTTGTTGTTAATTTCTAGCATTATAGCATTGTGATCTGATATCATGCACGGAATTATGTCAGTCTTCCTAAATATCAACAGATTGAAGAGTCTAATTTTTTATTTTTTTTATTAAAACCTCACATGATTATAAAATATACCCCATGGTGATACCCTCCCTCCCCCCACTTACCCCTTTGAAACTCCACTCTCCAACATACCCCCTCCCCATCTCAACCAGTCTCTCTTTTACTTTTGATGTCTTGATCTTTTTGAGGAGTCTAATTTTATTATCCATCCTGTTAGGTTGTGTCTTTTGATGGGTGAATTAAGGCCATTGATATTTAGGGTAATGACTACTGTTAATGAGACTGTAAGGTTTGATTTGATCCCTGCCATATTACATTGCTTATGTGCTTTGTTGTTTTCATGGACTTTTGAAGTTTTTTTTTTTTTAATATTTTATTTTTATTTATTTATGAGGGAGGAAGAGAGAGAGAGGGAGGGAGAGAGGAGAGAATGGGCACACTAGGGTCGATAGCCACTGCAAATGAATTCCAGATGCATGCAACACCATGTGCATCTGGCTTATGTGGGTACTGGGGAGTTGAACCTGGGTCCTTAGGTTTCCCAGGCAAGCACGTGAACCATTAAGCCCTCTCTCCAGGCTTCCTCTTTCTTTGTTTCTTTTTTTTTTTACATTATTTTATTTATTTTATTATTATTTTTTAAATTTTTATTGACATTTTCCATGATTATAAAATATATCCCATGGTAATTCCCTCCCTCCCCACCCCCACACTTTCCCATTTTAAATTCCATTCTCCATCATATTACCTCCTCATTACAATCATTGTAATTACATATATAAAAAATCAACCTATTAAGTATCCTCCTCCCTTCCTTTTGAAGTTTTTTGTACCTTCTCTGAGTTAGATTAATATGATCATGAGTTGCTTGGACAGATATTGGTCATTTTTGCCCAGTTGCCCATGTAGCACCTCTGGCACTAGACATGCTGACTGTCTGGGAACTGACTCTCTTCCAGCTTCCAGCCATGTCACTCATGTTATATGTCAACCACATATGGTGTCTTCAGCTGTAGGGTCTTACCACTAACCTTCAGTGGGTATATGTGGTTTGATGTTTTCATGGACTTTAAAGTTTTTTTGTACCTTCTCTGACTTTGGTTATTGTGATCTGCTTCTTGTAGGCACTTGAGGTTGATCTTTTGATTCTTCTATGTGGAGAATTTCTTCAACTAATCACTGTAGGTTTGGTTTTGGGTTCATAAAGTTGTAAAGTTGAGTTTTGTCATGGAAGGGTTTTCTTTCATCATCTATTATGAGAGATACTTCAGTGCAAGTTCTACCAATAGCTTTGGTCATGGTTGCATTGCTCACAACTTCATTTTGGATTTGATCCTATTGTCTCTTCTATGGTTTGATTAGAGACTTCCATGTTAGGACTAGGAGATATAAGTGGATTTACTTGCACTTGATTTGTTATGTTATTTCTGTGGTGATGTTGTCTACCCATCACAGTGTGGGAATAGGGAGATAGGACTGCGGTCAGGATGGATGGGGTGGTGGTGCCTTGAAGAAGAGAGCCCCCAGAGGCTGTTAGGCGCTGGAGAGCAAGCTAAAAAAGGATGAAGTGACAGGAATATGCCTTTAATCTCAGCAGTCAGGAGGCAGTGATAGGAGCATTGCTTTGAGTTTGAGGCTACCCTGGGACTCCATGATGAATTCTAGGTCAGTTTGGGCTAGAGTGATACCCTACCTCAAAAGACCAAAGGCAAAGAAAAGTATAAAAATTTTATTACACCAGATTCTAAACTGAGTAGAAAAATATGCCATAAAAAGCCAAGATTCAAAAACATATTTTCAATAAGTGAAAAAAGAAGGGTCATATATGTAATATATAATAATCTAGAAACTAATAAAAGGTATTGGTATGGATAGGTCATTCAGTAGATTAAGTGCTCACCTAAAGCCAGATGCCGAAAATGACACACATGTCTGAAGCATAGTTACAGTGGCTGCAGTCCTGGTGCCCTCATTCTCATATTCTTCCCTTTATCTCCCCTTTCAAATACATAAAAATAGATTTAAAAGCTATGACATATACTATAAGTTAATAATGCTTCAACTAAACTTTAAAATGCCATATTCTCATATCTGTAGAATTTTTACTGCAGGATCTGTAAAATATATAATGTTTCCCATTTAAATTTGAACAAACTTTCTGAGAGGCAATAGTTAACCTTTTCATGACAGCTTCCATACATATAGACCAGAAACCATGTTAAGTCCGACTCACGCTTAGTTTCCTCTTCTGAAATCCTGAGCCTGGGATAGGGTGATAACGATGTGTCTACTGTCACTTCTCTTTCCAGGTTTTGTCTGGCTGGGGTTCTAAGGGCTTCCTGTATGTGTATTGGCAGCTCTTTCCGAATTTAGGGTAAGTTTTCTTCTGTGATTTTGTTGATGATGCCTACTATGCCTTTGGAGTGAAATTCTTCTCCTTCTACTGTGCCCTGATTTCTTATGTTTGGTCTGTTCATAGTGTCCCAAATATCTTGAAATTCCCATTCATACTTTTCTATTAGTTTGTCTTTCTCTTTGTTGCACTGTATTAGACCTGCCACCTGCTGTTCTTGACAAAATCCAACATCCCTTCATGATAAAAGTCCTTCAGAGACTGGGAATAGAAGGAACATATCTTTATATAATTCATGCTATTTATGACCAGCCTACAGCCAATGTATTACTAAATGGGTAAAAGGCTGGAAGCTTTTTCACTAAAATCAGGAACAAGAGAAGGGTGTCCACTGACCCCACTTTTATTTAATATAGTACTGAAAGTCTTAGCCATAGCAATAAGGCAAGAGACACACATAAAAGGGTTACAAATTATTATTTTATTCATATGACATGATTCTATATATAAAGGACCCTAATGACTCTACCCGAAAACTATTAAAGCTGATAAAACACCTACTGCCATGTAGCAGGATACAAAATAAATACACAGAAATCAGTAGCCTTCTTATATGCTAACAACAAATACACACAGGATGAAATCTGAGAATCACTCCCATTCACAATTACATGAAAGAAAATAAAGTACCTTGGAATAAACCTAATCAAGGAAGTAAAGGATCTCTACAATGAAAACTATCAATCACTCAGGCGACAAATTGCAGAAGACACCAGGAAATGGAAAAACATCCCTTGTTCTTGAATTGGAAGAATCAGTATTGTGAAAATGGCAATCTTACCAAAAGCAATCTACACACTTCATGCAATCCCCATCAAAGTTCCAATGGCATTCTTAACAGAAATAGAAAAAAGAATCCAAAAATTCATTTGGAATCACACACACACACAAAATCTCAAATGTTTACAATAATACTGAGCAACAAAAATAAAACTGGTGGTATCACCATACCTGATTTTAACTTACACTACAAAGCCATAGTAATAAAACCAGCATGGTGCTGGCACAAAAGCAGACATGTAGATCAATGGAACACAATAGAGGATCCAGATGTAAGTGCAGGTAGCTATAGCCACCTGATATTCAATAAAAATGCCAAAATTACTCATTGGAGAAAAGACAGACTCTTCAGCAAATGGTGATAAAAAACTGGATATGTATCTGTAGAAGGATGAAGATAGATTCTTCTCTCTCTCCATGCACAGGAATAAAGTCCAAATGGATTAAAGACTTTAAACATCAGACCTGAAACTCTGAAACTGCGAGAGGAAAAAGTAGGGGAAACACTTCAACATATTGGTCTTGGCAAAGACTTTCTGAATATAACCCCAAATACTTAGGCAGTAAAACCACAGATTAACCACTGGGACCTCATGAGATAACAAAGATTTTGTACAGCAAAGGACACTGTGAGTAAAGCAAAGCGGCAACCTACGGAACAGAAAAAAAAAACTTTGCCAGCTACATATCTAATATGGATTAATATCTAGGATACACAGTGAACTCAAAAAGTTAAATAATATAAAATCATGGGCTGCAGAGATGGCTTAGTGTTTAAGTGCTTGCCTGTGAAGCCTAAGGACCTCAGTTCAAGGCTCGGTTCCCCAGGACCCAAGTTAGCTAGATGCACAGAGGGGCCCATATGTCTGGAGTTCGTTTGCAGGGGTGGAGGCCCTGATGTGTCCATTCTCTCCCTCTCTCTGTCGCACTCAAATAAGAATAAACAACAAAAAAATGTTTTAAAAAGAAATCAAACAACCAATTAAAAAATGGGCTATGGGGTTAAATATTTGGATGGCATATAAGCATCTAAAAAAATGTTCAACATCCCTAGTCATCAGGGAAATGCAGATTAAAACTACATTTAAATTCCATCTCATGCAGTCAGATTGGCTACCATTATGAAAACAAATGATCATAAATGCTGGTGGGGATATGGAAAAAGAAGAAACCTTCTACACTGTTGATGGGAATACAATCTGGTCCAGCCATTGTAGAAATCAGTGTGGAGGTTCTTAAGACAGCTAAAATTTGATCTACCGTATGACCGAGCTATAGCACTCCTAGGCCTATGTTCTAAGGACTCATCTCATTTCCTTAGAAGTACGTGGTCAACTATGTTTATTGCCGCTCAATTCATAATAGCTGGGTAATGGAACCAGCCTAGATGCCCCTCAACTGATGAGTGGGTAAAGAAATGGCACATTTATACAATGGATTTCTGCTTAGTAGTAAAGGAAAATGAAGTCATGAAATTTGTAGAAAAATGGATGGTTCTGGAAAGGATTATACAAAGTGAGGTAACCCAGGCCCAGAAAGCTACGTGCCACATGTTCTCTCTCATATGTGGATCCTAGCTACACATTATTGGGCTTCTGTGTGAGAAGGAAAGAACTAAGTAGCAGAGGTCAGTAAGCTATAAAAGAGGTATAAAGGCAAGAGAAAGAAAGGAATGAGGGTACTTAATAGGATGGTATTGTATATATGTAATTAGAAGATTAGATTAATGGGGGTGAAAATACCCCAGTGAGGTCAGGGAAAGAGATTGAGTAAAGGAAAGGTGGAGGGAGGGCTAATCAAAATCTAAGAGAATATAAATAAATCATATGGAATCCTCCAGTGTTAGAAAATGCAACACACTCAGGAGCTGTAGGTCATTGCTAGAAAATATTCAGTGCCAGCGAAGGGATACCTTCCAGTGAGTTGTTGGCCAGGAAGGTCCCTGATGCCCCCAAAACATTATACGCTATTGCCGAGGCCCTTGGTTTCCCACCAGGATTAGATGGTAAGACCCTAGTGCTGAAGACTCTACATATTTGGGTCACAAGGCCACTGAGAAATTCTGCTGGAACCAAGCTGATAACCTCCTCCATGTAGACCAGCTGACAGAAAGCTGGAAGAGGCCATTCTACATGCAGTTCATTGGCAGAGTTATAACACCAGTGAAGATACTTAACAGTGGACACTGCAAGCCGTATAATTGGCCAACCAGACCAAATGAGCCAACGGGTGCAACCGTGGCACATCTGTCATGGTGGGAACCAACTGCGCTCTAAGTGGACTGGAGGCCCTCTCCATGGGAGGGTATACATCCCTGGTAATGAAAACTAAAAAGCGGTAGTCATGAGCCCTAGGGGAGTAACATCTGCTGATGTCTGGATAAATGTGTAGGTGTATGTGTGTATATATATATATTATGCTTATCAAATTGCCCAGTAAGCACTTCTCTTAATATTCATTATATTAATGTTACTCTCACTTTGGGTAAAGAATCTTCTCTTTTCAGATGGCAGTGACCTTGGGACGACTCAGAAGGTATCATGGTATCATGGTGCTGGAAAGAAGTAACTGGAGTACTGAGTCACATCTTGATCACATCTGCCAAGGCTCAGGGTCCAATGCAGAAGAGGTGGCAGAAAGAATTAAGAGCCAAAGGAAGGGTAGGACTCCTTACAACGTGCTCCCTCCCTACATAAGATGGCCTGGTTATCCATGACCTCACAGTGCCTGACTACCTGCAGAAGACCATCATAAGAGGAGGAAAAAACCATGACATCAAAATAAAAGAGAGACTGATTGTGATGGGAAGTGGATGTGATGGAGAATGGAATTTCAAAGGGTAAAGTGGGGAGGGAGGGTATTACCATGAGATATTTTTTATAATCATGGAAGATGTTAATAAAAATTGAGAACAAAAACCTAAAACAACCCACACTGCAAACAATGCACACAAACACAAGACAAAAACACAACACACAACTAACTCCCAAAACATACAAACATCACAAAACACACACAAAACAACACACTAGACTCAGTGGACACAAACAAAAGATATACCATAACACACTAATCACACGCATTGCACACCTATAACACGCAACAACCATATAACATAAAAAACACACAACACAGTAACAAAAAACACAAAACTACAAACACTACACACAATGGACACAAACAAAAGAAGAAAACAACACATTTCACACATAACAAAAAACCACCACACAAAGAAAAACAATACAGAATCAACATGAACAACACATGACAACACACACAAACATAAAACCCATAACCCACCCAAGTAAACACAAAACCAAGACACACCAGTCATAAGGCACACAAATACCAGATGAAAACACAACAAAGAACTAACAACTCACACAACACACAACACACAATGCACAAAATTCACAGATAACTTATACCCATAACATTAAACAGCACATACCATCACAAAATTCAGACAAACACACAATACAACAATGAAACATACAGGTATAAACGCAACATACACCTCACACCTAACACACAACAACACGCAATTCACACACAAGACACAACTCCCACACAGCAAATTGTCACAATACATAACTCTCACACAAGTCCCAAACAACAAATTCCAACAACACACACCCGCAAACACAGGACAACTCATATAAGCAATACACAACACACAGAAACACAAACAAGTCACAACACTCAGAAACACAAAACACATACAAACTACAAAAAACACACACACAAAACCAAACACACCACTCAACTCACAACACATAAGAACACGTCACAAAAAATTCCCACAAAAAACAACACACACAGGACACAATGCACAAATATACACACCTGTGGAGATAAACAACAGTGGGCACTGCAAGCCTTAAATTTGGACACCCAGGCCAAATGAGCCAACAGGTACAATAGTGAAATATCTGTTATGGGGGAAACAAACTGCTCTCTATTTGGACTGGATGCCTGCTTCATTGGAGGGTATACATGCCTGATACTGAAAGCCTATGATGGAGTAGTCATGAGCTCTAGGGGTGTAATGTCTCCTGCTGTCTGACTAAATGTATATAGTATGCCTACCAAACTGCCCAGTAAACACTTAATGTTCACACTCACATATTAATGTTACTCACTTTTGTGTAGAGAAGCTTCTGTTTTTCAGATGGAGGCAACCTTGGGATGACTCAGAAGGCACCTTGGAGCTGAGAAGTGACAGAGGAGAGCTCAGCACTGAAATAACTCTATCATACTGTACAAGGCTCAGGGTCCATGGCAGATCAGGTGGCAGAAAGAATGTAAGAGCCAAAGGAAGGTTATCTTTAATGTAGTCATCAGATCCCTCCCAAGAGTTTTGTTTCTGCTTTATGATGGGAAGTAAGTGGATGCAGGCTTCCCTGTCTTGATGTCTAACTGCAGTTTCCTTCCAAGTGGAAGCCTTAAATTCCTCTCCTTTAAGCAGTGAAACTTGCAAGGATAGTCAGGAAGGATAAGAAGGGCAGCCATCATCAGGGAGAGATGAAGAGTTCAAACCTTGAGGAGCTGGGACTAGACTCATCTCAGTGTGAGGACTTGTACAGAAGCACAACTAAAATACAAAGGTGGTGACAGCTTGCTGTGTCCTACAGAAATTGCACAGCAGCCATTAGTGCTCATTCCAGGTGGATGTCACGAGGAGCGTAGCCTATGCTGGGTTGATTTCCTTTAGAGGGCTGATGATTACCTTTGGAGGTCACACATAGGCAAAATTGATTAAAAGTGCCCCCAAACATGCACATGCTTGTAAACTGAACATGTGCAACATGGTTAACCCATATAACAAACGCCAGAAAAGCTTCCTGCTATGGTGTCTAGGTTTAAAAGTGATAACTAGTATTAGTGCCTTCATCCACTCAGAGATGATCAGCTGGTCTCATGGCTTCCTACAGCATTCCCTGCAGCAACTGTTTCTCTGTGTTTGTCTTGCCAAAATATTCCCCAAAGCTTATATGGTGCCTTATGTAAGGGGGCATAAGATGCTTTACTTACACTGACCAATAAGCCCTCATGTCAGCCTCCACATGCAAAACTCATTTCATACCCATTCATAACCCTCATCTATTTTTGACCCTGTATCCAACCTCACCACGCACCTCCGCCTCACTGAGACCTCACATTCATGCCATTGTGACATTCCTTATGTGCCCACATTGCTGCCCAGAGAACTCATGGCCACAGTGATATAGATGTTATGCCGATTTCAGCAACAGATCATAGAAAACCTTCACACATATGCACGCTGTCCATCTGCCGCCTGTCACTGGAGTGTTCCTGGGCCTGGACTCATTCCCTGCAATTTTACTGGCCCCTGCTTTTTGAAGAAATACCTATTATTAATGTTTCTAGTTTATGTTAGTTCAGATAGAATGTAATCAATGTAACTATAAGAAATATAAATGCACCGAGGACTTTCAGTGAAGTGATATATTTTGCACGCTCCTCCTCAGAAACTACAGTGGGAGAAATTCCACTGATGGTAAAACAAGAATTCTGTGACTCTGAGCCTGACCCCTTTAGAGAATATATGACTACCTTATCTTACGGGACAACTACCTGTAATTAATCTTTTAAATATATTTTTTTAAATTTTTATTTATTTATTTATTTGAGAGCGACAGACTCAGAGAGAAAGACAGATAGAGGGAGAGAGAGAATGGGCGCCCCAGGGCTTCCAGCCACTACAAACGAAACTCCAGATGCGTGCGCCCCCTTGTGTATCTGGCCAACGTGGGACCTGGGGAACCAAGCCTCAAACCGGGTACTTAGGCTTCACTGGCCAGCGCTTAACCGCTAAGCCATCTCTCCAGCCCTGTAATTAATCTTATTAGTCAGAACCCTACACTCATGGATTTAAATCCGCCCCTTCTCTATGCACAGGACAAAGGACAAAGTGTTGTAAAAGGTATGTAAGTCCAGCAGAATCTGAGTTCAGGGCTTCTGTCTGTTTTTGCTGTGAGCCAACAGAGATCTGTGCATAAATAAAGGCTCTCTCCCTCTCTGAAGTGGAATTTCCCTGATTATTCCCATGAGTGATTAATTCCCATGACATGAATGATGTTGATTGGCTGGGAACCTGAGTCACAAGTCTTGTATGCTAACTCCTGGCCCATTGAGCCACTGGCATGGGCAGCTGAGTGCAGACTCTTGAGTGATCTGCAAAGAATGCTCCATGATGGTTTCCAGGGTTCAGAATCAGATTGGATCTCTGTCCTCCCATGGTGCCAGAGCTCCCAAACAGACTTGGAGAAGAACACAGAGCCACCAGACAAATAGCCAAGGTAAGTCTTGGAAGGACCAGAAAGCAGAAATCTGATCAGCTCTAGGGCCATTATGAGTAAATCCCAACTGTATACACAGTCAAAATTGTGGTTTTCAGGGGCCTCCATGTGTATTAGGAGCTGAAAGGATTGCTCCATGTGTATTCAGAGCTGAAAGGATTGCTACTTGTTTATTTGGAGTTGATTACAAGAGCCCCATTTAAGTGTTAGCTTGGGCAGCATGAAGTCTGTGTCCAAGTCTGTCCTCAGACAGCAGCCTCCTATGAGGTATGTGAGAAACATGGTCAATTCACTCTAGGCTTCTGTCCTTTTATCCCCCACATCCTCAATAACATGCCTTCGGGAGGTGCAGTTCAGGGGTGAATGACAAACATGTGTTGTCACCTTTTGGTGCAAAATTCATAGTGACTGTAGCAGACAGCTTCAGGTTTGCTGAGATGAACTTTCAGACCAGACACAGTTATGGAGGAAGGAATATTTATTGAAGCTTATAGATCCAGGGCAAGTTTCAGAATGGCAAAGCAGAGAGAGAGAAGCACAAGCCCCAAACGAAAAGCCAAAAGCCACAGCACACTCAGGAACTTCAGCTAGGCACACTTTGCATATCTTTAGGTTGAAATCTGAAACCCACCACCACACCTTAAGATACACCCAGTGACACTGCCTCCAGCCAGGTAGCTGCAGATGCAAACTGTAAACAACTGAATGAATATATTGGGGGGCATTTATTCAAACCACCACAGTGACCATTTGGGAAGCATAGGTAGGAGGATTGTGGGCCTGAGTTTAGGCCAGCCTGAGATCACATATTCCAGGTAAGCCTGGGCTAGAGACGGAACCTATCTCCAAGAAACACAAAATTACTGACAACACGTTAGATGTGATAAGTGACGAAGAGAAACTTATTGAACATGGGATCTAAGGAATGGAAAAGGTGTAGGTTACATCCCAGTGCCCATGACAAAAATAGGGCCAACTTAAGGGATGAGAAAGGATGGATCCGTGGGGGGGGTCACAGTTGTAGGGAAGGCAGTCTGTCCATGGTGGGAAAGCATGGTTGGCAGGGGCAGGAGCCAATGTATGGTGGGTTTATCTAA